>NC_091491.1:22479495-22795995 GCF_947461875.1 Haliaeetus albicilla | reverse complement strand
ATCCCTGCCACTCCCTCACCCTCTTCCTAACAAACCACAGTGTCTTTTGTTTGGTCTTGAAAAACTACTGTGAAAAAACCCAAAATTCTGAATCAAGAAATAGTAAATGAAAGGAAGAAACACTAGGGAGAAAGTGGGCACTTGTATACTTCTATCTTAAGCACACATTTACTCATGAAACCGGCTCAATCAGTGATTGATTCTCTGTCACATATCAGCAACATCTGCCTTTGCAGGTTTTCTTGAGAGCTCTAAATGAGTAATGCTCACAGCTAAAAATTAAACCCATTGTACTGCTACGCACTGTGCAGACATCACAGATAGCGATGCATGTCAATGGTTCTCAACTGCAGTGTGTTTCTAAAACTGAAACTTGTGATTCTTAATAATGTCTATATATTTCCTTCCCAGGCACATTTATTATCAAGAAAGAGGTGACACTTTTCAATAGTCTGCTTGGATACAGCAGTGAAGAACTTGGCTTCTCTGCCATGGTTGGGAATGTGTGAGAATAGTTTAGAAACATTAAAAGCACCTGCAAGAGGGGTTTTGGCACTGCCTGTTCCTATGTTGTGACATTAGCAATCCTTTAGAACCACCACAAATAGACTTTCAGGCTTGAGCTCCCTGCAAAGAGGTGGCATCATCAGCATAAGTCAAAGGGGTGGCAGTTCTGTCATTTTTTTCAGAATGAACTGGAATGTTTAAGGCAAATGAAGTTCCTATAAGCCTAGTAATGACAGTGGTAGCTTATGGAGGGGCACCGTTTCTCACTGCATCAGCTTCAACAGACACATCACAAATCATGTGGCATTGTGGGTTTGTTTTTTGGTATTATATCTCTTCTCACCTAGGCAACTCTCGGATGGATTCAACGCACCTGGTTAGCTTCTATTTATCACTGTTGTGACAGTACAGAAAGATACTTTATCCAGCTTGGCATTGGCATCCTTGTTCAGCACAGAGAATGTTTTTTAAAGCCTAAAAAATCTATCGAAAATCTTAAGCTGCTCTAGATCTGCCACAGAATGCAGTTAAATGTATTCTGTGTATTTACTCTGCAAAGCAGAGACAATGATGTCATAGAGCAGAATATGACATTTCATTTGTTTTAAATATAACAAGATTTCATAGGCAGAGATCATACCACTGAAATCCTAAAGGTTTATGCTGTGTCAAGCTGCATTCCCACATATCTGAACCATGACAGAACCTTTCAATTATGTGGTATAAAGTATCAGCATATAGTAATAGCAATGGCAAATGTGAAAACTGTGGCACTACCTTCTTCATGTAACTTCTGTGTGTATAAATTGCACCAAACAATAAGGGATTACTGTGTCAAACTACTTTTGTAATGTGCTTGAAATCTTCAGATAAAAAGAGTTTTTTTCTACTTGTTATTTACTGTTCACTGTTTCTGAATAATCATCTCTCATCTATAACTTAGAGCAGTGTTTCCCATCTTTCCTGCTGGACAAACTATGTAGTTTTTTGCCATCGCAGCCAAAGGCCACAAAGCAAATACAAATTCCTGCCCCACTGGTATGACACTCACTGGAAGTACTGGTGTTACTGTGCCTGCTCAAATTAACTGTACTGTGAGTGCATTCAGCTGATAGTCAAAATGAATGTCTCACCTAAGACTTAGGAACAGCTGGGAAAAAAGGTGACTAGAGATAGGCTGTCTTCTGCCACAATCTGCTCCTAGCTACTCTTTTATTCTGCAAAATGCAGCTGCCCTTTTGAACAGTATTGCTAATGCAAAGTAGGAAAGACATACTGTAATTTTGGTTTTGTAATTTTTGATGAACCAGTCAAACTTCTTAGGTTAGATAATTATCAGTGAGGCTATTCTCTAATATTTTATGGCAACAATGTCCAGACTCTAAATTTATTACTTTGAATGTTCTTCGTGATTATCAGCTAAATCACATGTTGTGGCCTTACTTTCTCACTGTTTTGGACTGGAGCAGGAAATGAATGCAAGCACAGCAGCAAATAACATACACTGTACTTTCAAGATGGATTTGAGCCAGAATGATTCACAGCTACATTTATGAAGCTTTGGGGATTCAAAACACTTTCATAAACATGCATCAGTGTATTGGGTTTGGGTGGCAAGGTTTTGGTAGAGGGCGGGGTTACAGGGGTGGCTTCTGCAAGAAGCTGCTGGAAGCTTCCCCTGTGTTCGAGAGAGCCAATACCAGCCAGCTCTAAGACAGACCCGCCGCCAACTAAGGCCGAGCCAATCAGCGATAGTGGTAATGCCTCTGTGATAACATTTTTACTAAGGAAAAAAGTTGCTGGGACAGACAGAAACGGCAGCCAGGGAGAGAGTGAGAACATGTAAGAGAAACAACCCTGCAGACACCAAAGTCAGTGAAGAAGGAGGGGAAGGAGGTGCTCCAGGCGCTGGAGCAGAGATTCCCCTGCAGCCCCTGGGGAAGACCATGGTGAGGCAGGCTGTCCCCCTGCAGCCCATGGAGGTCCATGGTGGAGCAGATATCCACCTGCAGCCCAGGGAGGACCCCACACTGGAGCAGGTGGGTGCCTGAAGGAGACTGTGACCCTGTGGGAAGCCCACACTGGAGCAGGTTCCTGGCAGGACCTGGGGATCTGTGGAGAGAGGAGCCCATGGAGCAGGTTTTCTGGCAGGACTTGTGACCCCATGGGGGACCCACAGTGGAGCAGTGTGCTCCTGAAGGACTGCATGCCGTGGAAGGGACCCATGCTGGAGCAGTTCATGAAGAACTGCAGCCTGTGGGAAGGACCTACGTTGGAGAAGTTCATGGAGGACTGTCTCCCATGGGAGGGACCCCACACTGGAGCAGGGGAAGAGTGTGATGAGTCCTGCCCCGGAGGATGATGAAGCAGCAGAAATAATGAACTGGCCGTAAACCCCATTCCCCATCTTCCCGCACCTGGGGCGGGGGGGGTGGTAGAGAATCTGGGAGTGAAGTTGTGCCCGGGAAGAAGGGAGGGGTGGAGGGAAGGTGTTCTGAGATTTGGGTTTATTTCTCATTACCCTACTCTGGTTGATTTGTAATAAATTGAGTTAATTTTCCCCAAGTTGAGTCTGTTTTGCCCATGACAGTAATTGGTGAGTGAGTGAGTGATCTGTTTTTACAAATATGTTAAGAGTAAAAAGAATCCCAAGGAGAATATCTGTCCTTTAATGGATACAGAAGGGAATGTAGCAACCAGAGATGAGGAAAAGGCCGAGGTACTTAATGCCTTCTTTGCCTCAGTCTTTTTAATAGTGAGTCCAGTTATCCTCAGGGTACTCCACCCCTTGAGCTGGAAGGTAAGGATGAAGAGCAGAACATACCCCCCTTAATCCAGGAGGAAATAGTTAGTGACCTACTACGCCATCTGGACACTCACAAATCTATGGGACCTGATGGGATCCATCCAAGAGTACTGAGGGAACTGGCAGAGGTCCTTGCCAAGCCACTCTCTATCATCTATCAGCGATCCTGGTCAACACGGGAGGTCCCAGAGGGCTGGAGGTTTGCCAGTGTGACTCCCATTTATAAGAAGGGTTGGAGGGAGGATCCGGGGAACTACAGGCCTGTCAGCCTGACCTCGGTACCAGGGAAGATTATGGAATGGTTTGTCTTGAGAGCACTCATGTGGCAAGTCCAGGATAAGAAGGGGATCAGGCCCAGTCAGCGTCGGTTTACGAAAGGCAGGTCCTATTTGACCAACCTGATCTCCTTCTATGACCAGGTGACCTGCCTACTGGATGAGGGGAAGGCTGTGGATGTTATCTTCCTTGACTTCAGCAAGGCCTTTGACACTGTGTCTCATGGCATACTCCTTGAGAAACTGGTGTCTCATGGCTTGGATAAGTGTACTCTTCACTGGGTGAAAAACTGGCTGGATGGACGAGCCCAGAGGGTTGTGGTGAATGGGGTGAAATCCAGTTGGCAGTGGGTCACAAGTGGTGTTCCTCAGGGCTTGGTGTTGGGCTCTGTTCTGTTTAATATCTTTATCAATGATTTGGATGAGGGGATTGAGTGCACCCTCAGCAAGTTGCAGACAACACCAAGTTGGGAGTGAGGGTTGATCTGCTTGAGGGTAGGGAGGCTCTACAGAGAGATCTGGACAGGCTGGATCGATGGGCTGAGGCCAATCGTATGAAGTTCAACAAGGCCAAGTGCCGGGTCCTGCACTTCGGTCACAGCAACCCCATGCAGTGCTACAGGCTTGGGGAAGAGTGGCTGGAAAGCTGCCCGGCAGAGAAAGACCTGGGGGTGCTGGTTGACAGCCAGATGAATATGAGCCAGCAGTGTGCCCAGGTGGCCAAGAAGGCCAATGGCATCCTGGCCAGTATCAGAAATAGTGTGGCCAGCAGGAGCAGGGAGGTAATTGTTCTCCTGTACTTGGCACTGGTGAGGCCGCACCTCAAGTACTGTGTTCAGTTTTGGGCCCCTCACTACAAGAAAGACATGGAGGTGCTGGAGCGTGTCCAGAGAAGGGCAACCAAGTTGGTGGGGGGCCTGGAGCACAAGTCTTATGAGGAGCGGCTGAGGGAGCTGGGGCTGTTTAGTCTGGAGAAGAGGAGGCTGAGGGGAGACCTTATTGCTCTCTACAACTACCTGAAGGGGGATTGTGGTGAAGTGGGTGCTGGTCTCTTCTGTCAGGTGGCTGGAGATAGGACAAGAGGAAATGGCCTCAAGTTGAGGCAAGGGAGATTTAGGTTGGATATTAGGAAAAATTTTTTTACTGAGAGGGTTGTCAGGCATTGGAATAGGTTGCCAGGGAAGTGGTTGAGTCACCATCCCTGGAGGTATTCAAAAAGTGAGTGGATGAGGTACTTCAGGACATGGTTTAGTGGGCATCGTTGATGGTTGGACTCGATGATCTTGAAGGTCTTTCCCAACCTAAATGATTCTATGATTCTATCTCTCCTGTCCTTATCTTGACCGACCAGCCCTTTGTTATATTTTCTCTCCCCTGTCCAGCTGAGGAGGGGGAGTGACAGAATGGCTTTGGTGGGCACCTGGCATCCAGCCAGGGTCAACCCACCACAATCAGTCACTCATCTACTAGCTAACAACAAATAAGAAAACATACAACTGCAAAGACAGTATTTGGATATCAATCCTGAAAATATTTGTGAATTGTTTTTTGCCTTATTTAGCCAGTCCTATCTACATTAAGATTCTTTACAAATATTACTTCTCTAAAAATTAAGGACCCATCTTACTATTCAGCCACAACTGTTTCACAATTCTAGCAGCTTTACAGCTTTCCCTGATGCTTACATATTTGTGTATAGTGTTTTCCTCACCTGCATATATTTCCCCTAATTTATCAGTGAAAAGCAATCTGGCTCATTAGATAATTGAAATTACTCACTCTCAGTATTTTGAATTCAGCTGATATGCTATTTTTTTGTTTTTATTGACACCTTCATACCTTTTGAAATAAAACCCAGCTAAGGAAGTTATTAACTTGCTTGAGATAATTAGTAGCTTGTTATTTTTTTTTTAATTTGTTTGCAGAAGCAATATTTCCTATAAAGATCCAATTCAGCAGTTGTCTGATTTCTTCCCTTGATCTCAAGCTAGTCTGTAACACTGTCAAAACAGCATGACTGGGATTACTAATTCAAAACTTTCCTTTTCCAGTATCAACGCAACCAGACAACCTACTTTCTGTAGAACAGCCATATTTCTGAGATGCTTGATATACTAAAGTATTTTCATTTAGTCCATATTCATTCAAAACACTGAGCCACATGCCACACCACAGAGTCAAAAACTCTATGAATTTAAATAAGGCTAGAGAATAATGTTTCTGAGAAGCAGGGTTTAATAGCTTCTTTCTATGAGCAAGTATTTCTTTAGCAAAGACCCATTCTGTTGTAAAAACACTTGTACATTTTTTAGGAACCTTGAGCTAAATTCTGAAGTTCAGACTAATTGCTAATTCCTCCTCATCTTAGAGACGTTTTGTCAAAGGTGACAGTGGGCAGAATTTGGTCCTGATTTTTTTCAGCATGAAAAATAACTTGCTTGATATTAGCAAATCATTAATCTCTTTTACCTCTCCTTTTTATATAAGTAATTACTGTATTCTGTATTTTACTTATTTTCCTGAAAAAAGTTGCGGTTTGCCATCATCACCAGCTTTCAGTCTCTTAGTATGAAATAACAATCTCATTATTATTAATAATTCAAATAAAAATTTTTCATTTTGCTGGTTGAGAAATAACAAAATAACTACAAAGCTATAAAACCCCAGGTATAATAGTCCTCTACTTAGAATGTCTCCAATCAATTTTCTAACCTCCATTTATGTATCAGCATCTCAGGTATAAAGTACACACTTTTACTGATCTTTTCTCCTACATACCTTAGACTTTGTTGTGTTATATTAAAGGAGTTCCATGAAAAACTGAAAGCAGGTAGTAAACCTACCATTAAACATCATTGTCATGGTTTAACCCCAGCCAGCAACTAAGCACCACGCAGCCACTCACACACTCCCCCCCACACCCAGTGGGATGGGGGAGAAAATCGGGAAAAGAAGCAAAACTCGTGGGTTGAGATAAGAACAGTTTAATAGAACAGAAGAGAAGAAACTAAGAAAAGAAGAAACTAATAATGATAATGATTAACTAACTAATTTATTAGTGTTATCATACGCTAATAAAATGACAGCAATAATAATAAAAGGATTGGAATATACAAATTATGCACAGTGCAATTGCTCACCACCCGCCGATCGATACCCAGTTAATCCCCGAGCGGCCATCACCTGCCCCCAGTCCCCCCAGTTTCTACACTAGATGTGACGTCACATGGTATGGAATACCCCATTGGCCACTTTGGGTCAGCTGCCCTGGCTGCGTCCCCTCCCAACTTCTTGTGCCCCTCCAGCTTTCTCACTGGCTGGGCATGAGAAGCTGAAAAATCCTTGACTTGAGACTAAACACTACTGAGCAACAACTGAAAACATCAGTGTTATCAACATTCTTCTCATACTGAACTCAAAACATAGCACCCTACCAGCTACTAGGAAGACAATTAATTCTATCCCAGCTGAAACCAGGACAATCAATCTTCAGATATCTGAATGTCATTACAGATTATCAGTACATAACATGACTGAGGGTCAAAGCAGCACAGGATGGGAAAACTGCTCAAAGTGGATGAAAAGAGATTGTTTACACATCAACCAAACATATCGGATTTATCACATCTTAACTCTCTGCGAAAAATATGCCATTGTCTGGTGTAAGCGCAACTAGGATATAAAAATGCCTCAATGGGTGTTACTCTTGTGTTTGTATTCAGTCATCTTTGGCCTACATCAGATAGTTCAAAATATAGAGTGAGAAAATTTGCACTGAACAACCACATAATTACCTACTCTTGATTTATTGGACAAACTCTTCTTTTTTATGTATATTTTGGCCACTTAGCTTTCTTGAGACCTGGGTTAGTACCATTCAAAATTAATAAGACCATAGCTTAAACCTATATATTATCTTACTAGGTTTGCATCTAATAAAAAAACATTATAAAATAATGTCTTATTTAGGATGTACGCACACATTCTTAGACAGTTATTAATATATGCTTCATATTGGAACTCTCCCCGTGTTTTGTTTTGTTTCCCTTCTTTTGAGTTTAGAAATCTGGGGCTAGATTTCTAGAGCTAATTGGATATCTAAAGATAACTGGACACATAAAACTAACTAGAACATATGGAATTCAAACACTGCACATTGTTGTTGGTTTTTATTGGTTGTGCTTATTTGTTGTTGTCTGGAAGGATGCTCCTATGTTAATACATTTCTAATGCCTGCATTTTTTAACACTAGGCAGACTGCTTGTTTTAAAAACATAAACTAAGTAGATTTCCTTGTTTCATGAAAATTCTGGTACCATTCACTTGTATTTTTGTCTTTTGTGAAATTTCACAGAGTGCTCTGATTCAGTTATGCTTACATAGTTTCCTCTGCTAACTCAAGGATCAGTTAAAAGTGTGCAAAAACACCCCAAACAAAACACACAAACAAACAAAAAACCCAACAAAAAACAAAACCCAAAACCAATCCCAGATGTATTCAGTGGTATGTTTTTGTGACTGTCCCTATCTCCTAGCTCTGACAGCCTCTTCAAAAACCTACTGAAGTAAACACGGGCACTTCTGTTAGCTACACTCAACTTTCATTGAGCCCTAAGGCAAATGGACTTTGGATAATGACCAAGATTTGATTTTGGATCACAACATGATTATTTTCAACTGACAGAGTCCCTCCCAGTCAGTATAGCAGCCAAGTTGCTATTCAGCTGAAATCTCTACTTCAGCTTTCAACCTGATGTAAATTGACATAATTCTATTAAAGCTAATGCAAATTTAAACTTGCTTAGGATTTATTTTTGGGACCACTATGAATACTGCTGAGGAAGAACACTATCATGACTGAAGTCCGAGTTATTGCAATAAAAATATTGTGAGCATATGATATTTTTATAAATAACTTGTTTGAAATATATTGCTTTATAGCATAAACACTTTTACAAACATCTATGGCGTGGGGTGGTGGGGTGGTTTTTTTTATTTTTTTAGTCACATCTAATAATCACAAACACAAATAATAGCTGCTTGAGAAATTTTTAAAATACAGCTGCATATAAATTCTACAGCAAACACAGTACTGATATTGTTTGTCTTAGGCCTAGGTTAAACTCAAGTCACTTCAGAATTTACAAATCAATTCCGTACCTTAATCAGACATAAGTATGCAATAGTTTAATTGTATATTATTGTGACACTTTGTCCTGGTTTCAGCTGGGTTAGAGTTAATTGTCTTCCTAGTAGCTGGTAGGGTGCTATGTTTTGAGTTCAGTATGCGAAGAATGTTGATAACACTGATGTTTTCAGTTGTTGCTCAGTAGTGTTTAGTTTCAAGTCAAGGATTTTTCAGCTTCTCATGCCCAGCCAGTGAGAAAGCTGGAGGGATACAAGAAGTTGGCACAGGACACAGCCAGGGCACCTGAACCAAACTGGCCAACGGTGTATTCCATAGCATGGGACGTCCCATCTAGTATAGGAACTGGGAAGTGGGGGTGGGGAATCTCCGCTCGGGGACTAACTGGGTGTCGGTCGGCGGGTGGTGAGCAATTGCACTGCGCATCATTTGTACATTCCAATCCTTTTATTACTACTGCTGTCATTTTATTAGTGTTATCATTATCATTATTAGTTTCTTCTTTTCTGTTCTATTAAACCGTTCTTATCTCAACCCATGAGTTTTACTTCTTTTCCCGATTTTCTCCCCCATACCACTGGATGGGGGGGAAGTGTGTGAGTGGCTGCGTGGTGCTTAGTTGCTGGCTGGGGTTAAACCACAACACGCTTATAAATCAGAAATGAAATTCAGAGGTATGAAATTGGGGTGTGAGGCATGCAAATCCTTTTAATTTACACATATTTCTTTTTGAGTAGTGTTTTATACCATCTCGCTGTGACTAACGAAACCACAAGGTTGTCTTGTCAGTACCATTTGACTACTCCTACACAACAGGGAGCACAAATCACCCATGTTCAACTTGCTTAGGATTTCATTTTTTGTGCCATAAAATGGACCCTGGAAACAGTAAAACCTCAATTCCTTTTCTGCCATATTTACTTACAGAAGAGTTCAAACAGTGACTCTGTCCTTGTAAGGCTCTTGAGGTTTCAGCTGGATATTTTCTTTAAGGAATAAGAGAAATTATTTATGGAACAGATATATTAGTATTCCATGCAACTATTTTGTTAAGTCCTATTTGTTTTTTTGTTGATACTGTAGAGATATCACTCATAAACAAACTCCTGCCAAAATATTTTTCTCCAGATATTGTAATGATGAGGAGGGCGAGTGGTTTGAGAAGGTAGAGGACAGTTGCTGTATTGCTTTGCCACATCTGCATTTGAAAACTCCTGCATACTGTGAAACTCTTTAGGCAGTTGAAGGGATCAGTGAACTGCGAGTGAGCTGGGCCGGAGTAAAGCAAAAACCAAAGAGAAGCAAGAAATTCATATCTAGATGGAGATGCTTTGGTAGTAGCATAATGAATGTAGCCATTTAATGGAGATTTTAATAGCAAGGGAAAAGCTGTTTGTATGAGTGAAAAGCTAATTCTGCCAGAAAAAATGGACGAAAATTCTTCATTATGAATTGCACATATCCTTTTGGTCTTAGTTACTCTAGTGGATTCTAAAACAGATATTAGTCTCCTTCAGGGTTATGTGTAATTCTTGTATTGGTGTGTAGGCACACATAGGTGTGTTTGTGCATACATGCACTTCTGAAAATAAATATACTGGGTTATGCAATTACAATTTTTTTTTTACTACTTCATGTCAGCAGATACTTACGCTTAAAGGTCAAACTACTAGAGATACAATGCTAACAACAGTGGCAGAAATTGCTGAGGTAGCAGAACTTAGTAAAATATTTCTCTGAATGCTTGCATTTGCTACTCTGTCTAATAAATAAAAGGGTCAAGAAAGTCTCAGAGGAGACGAGAGTGTCTCAGATTGTTAGATGAAAGCAGCTGGTGTGCTAGGATTAGAGCATGGGAGTTGTAGGTCTCTTCTGGATGCAAGGGTGCGATGGCTGCAGAGACAGGCACCAGAACAAAGCTCACAGGCCTGATAGGGAGGACTGATCTAGCCTTACTACACTTGTTCCCACTACAATTTTTTTTCCAGCATCTCTTCCCAGCTTCAGGATGCATTTTTTTTTCCCCAGCTCAATGACTATTTCTATCTGGTCCATGCTCTAAAGCCAACTTAAGAGTGGTTAACTTCATATTTATTTCTCCTCTTAAAGAATCCAGTTTAATTATAGAAGCACAGATGATCTATAAACCATCAATATTTTGATGCTGCATGCGAGGATCCTCAAAATCTGCTTACTCTTCCATATTCTTCTGGTGAGCTTGTGACAGTCTGACAAATTATAGTCAACGTCTCAAACATTCGTAAAAGAACTTTGGTGGAGAAAACGGCCTCTGTAAAAACGCTGGACTTTTGTGAACGGGACAATGTGGCCGGAGGAGAGGGCCTCCCGGAGGGTGGGACCACGCTTCTCCAAAGCTGCAATTCCTTATCTTAAGTGACCAGGAGAAGGAGCACAGCATATGCGCCTGGAGGAGGAGGCCCCACGGAGGATGGGACTGTGCTTCTATCTTAAGCGGTCATGCCAACAGAAAAAGAGAGGCAACTCCGCAGTCAACCCCCCCGCCCCCTGCAAAGCTCACCAACCGATTCCAGAGAACCCTGGGAATGGGAACTGTGCATGTCGAGACCATTGACTAACACACTATGAAAGAAGGGAGAAAGAGTTCTCAGTGTGTGCCCTCTGGAACTGGATCTCTACACTGGCTGGACCAACGCTGGACCCAGGACTGGTGAAACCCTTTTCTTCTCTCTTTCTTTCTTTCTTTCTTTCTTTCTTTCTCTCTCTCCCTCTTTTCCTTCTCTCTTTTCCACAGTCCCTACACCTCATCCTCTTAAACATAAACCGTTGACCAAGTCTGAGACTAGCAGTGGATCTAGCTGCCCCTGGGCTCCTCTTTGAGAAGGAGTCCAGAAAGCAAGGGGGTCTGCTCTGAACCTCGTGACTCAACGGGAGGGCTCTCCTTCTTATAATTTTCACGTTCCTTTTTCCATTTCTTTTTCTACACCCCCCTTCTCTTTTCAATGACATGTTGCAAGGTTCATATTGATAAGTTCACTTGTACTTGGGCAAGGTTAGCTAGGTTGAATAAATGTTGATTGTTGTTTGAACTCCCCTGGTGTCGTTTCACCTTAATTCTGACAAAGGAAATCCACAAACCTGAGTTGCTCCAACTTTGGGATGTGACAGAGCTCTATATTGATATTTTGATGTGTTTCACCACACAAAAATAATCACAGCCTCAGATCTGAATGCAGAATAAAAGGTTACAATTGTGAGAAAATATGATGTTAAGTGAAGTCAATCATGCCAGGCTGAGCACTCCAAATGCCTTTTTTTTCGTAAAGAGAGGAAACTGGATTCAGTACTGTATTGGGTTTGTGTGGCAAGGTTTTAGTAGCGGCAGGGCTACAGGGGTGAGAAGCTGCTAGAAGTTTCCCCCATGTCTGATAGAGCCGATGCCAGCCAGCTCCAAGATGGACCTGCCGCTGGCCAAGGTCGAGCCCATCAGTGACGGTGGCCATGCCTCTGGGATAACAGATTTAAGAAGGGGAAAAAAATCCCTGTGCGATTACATCTGGGAGAGAGGAGTGAGAATATGTGAGAAAAACAACCCTGCAGACACCAAGGTCAGTGAAGAAGGAGGGGGAGGAGATGCTCCAGGCACCGGAGCAGAGATTCCCCTGCAGCCCGTGGGGAAGACCATGGTGAGGCAGGCTGTCCCCCTGCAGCCCGTGGAGGTCCACGGTGGAGCAGATATCCACCTGCAGCCCAGGGAGGACCCCACACGGGAGCAGGTGGATGCCCAAGGTAGGCTGTGACCCCGTGGGAAGCCCATGCTGGAGCAGCCTGTGCCTGAAGGACTGCAGCCCATGGAAGGGACCCATGCTGGAGCAGTTCATGAAGAACTGCAGCCTGAGGGAAGGACCCATGTTGGAGATGTTGGTGGTGGACTGTCTCCCATGGGAGGGACCCCATGCTGGAGCAGGGGAAGAGTGTGAGGAGTCCTGCCCCTGAGGAGGAAGGAGTGGCAGAGACAACGTGTGATGAACTGACCACAACCCCCATTCCACATCCCCTTGCCCTCCTCAGGGCAGGGGAGGTAGAGAAAATCAGGAGTGAAGTTGAGTCTGGGAAGAAGGGAGGGGTGAGGGGGAAGGTGTTTTAAGATTTGGTTTTTATTTCTCATTATCCTACTCTGATTTGATTGGCAATAAATTAAATTAATTTCCCCAAGTTGTGTCTTGTTTTGCCTGTGACGGTAACTGGCGAGTAATGTCTCCCTGTCCTTATCTCAACCCAAAAGCTTTTCATTATATTTTCTCTCCCTCTGTCCAGTTGAGGAGGGGGAATGATAGAGCAGCTTTGGTGGGCACCTGGTGTCCAGACAGGGTCAACCCGCCACAAGTATTTACAGATGTCACCTGAGGTTGACATATTACCCATAAGACAGTTCTCCTATTTTAAAAAAAAAGTTTTCGGAATATATTATTAAAAAAATCCTGAAGGTCTATTTCTATTGTCAATTGTCCTGACTCTTCCTTAAGACTTTTTCTTCCATCATTCCTTCCTAATATAACATTATTTAGACCACTAACATGAAAAAAAGGCATTATTCAGAGCACAAGCCTTTGTAGAACTAGCATTAAAGCCCTATTTCATAGCCATTGGTCATAAAAGTAATGTTTCAGAACTTCCTAGAATTGATGTAGGAATATATATACTTGCACACATAAACGCACACAAAGTTAACATTGTTTTAATATATCTATTGTTCTTATAAGACAAACAAATCTAACAAAATAGTCTTGATTGTTATATAAATACTACATGGAAGACTAACATAATATTCAAGTTTGAATAATAAGAGATGGTCATCTCCTTCAGATTTTGCATTTTTTAAATTATTTAGTATTTCCCGGTTTAGACTTAGGAAAGCGAATGTCTTATTATAATGAGAAGTCTGTCCATTTTTCTCTTTCTTCTACACTATGACAAATATTGGTAGCACTGCAAATTTTACTATCAGTAACTGCTTTGAAACCCATGGTCTTTATAATCCTCTTTCTGACCTTTAAAGGAATGAAGGATTCATGATACTTCCTAGAAAATCTGGTTTAGGTATCAGATAAATTGGTAAAGATTATGATGCAGTAACTGGTCAGATAGTGAATTACAGAAAAAAAGTGTTATGAAACTGTTAGATTTCCTGGAGCTCAACAGAAGCTTTTCAATCTGCAGAAGCCATTCTCATTTTCTTTTTAACTTGTCCAGTTTCCACACCCTACATTTGCTCATAGCCACCTTTGGAAAGCCTTTCCAGTTTTTTGAAAGTTCTGTGAAAAACTGTTCTATTGGAGATCTTTTTAAGTGAATGTAGAAGACATTTGAAGAAAAGAAGAAAATAATTTAGCTAATAGACATTTTAATATATAGCTGAAGGGATCAAATAAGATACCTGATATAAACCTAAATGATTTAAGTGTTGTTTCCTGGAAAAGGAAAAAATCCTGTGTTTACTGTTAATCTGGAATTGCAAATGGTATGTCCCATGCAATTCCTACATATCTATCAGAGGGATATAATACTAAAAAGGACACATCACAAGTTAAAGCATCTAAAGCCCATTTTAAGTAGTTCACTCCAGTCACTTGAAGAAGAGGAGAACAACAACATATTTCGTACTAGTGAAATATGCCAAAGCTGTTGATATGAATGCTACTAAATTACCCAGTACAACCTAGTGGCATTTTAAAGCTCACCCACGTTTGAGGAGAAACTACTTGTAGGACAGAACAAGGAGTTTAATCATCACACTCATTCAGTATCTAATCTTGTGTCTTCTACTGTCAAAATGATGACTTCACATTCAGTCACTGCCTGTTGCAAACCATTTGAAAGTCACCAGTTCATTTTGTATAGGTGGCTACATTAATTGCCATATGCTATCTTCTGGACACTACCACAGTGGATGTCCTAAAAAGATGATGGAAAACCGAGCCCATTTTTTCCAGTTCTAAACCAGAACAGGATACAATTCAATCTCTAAGCCATGCAATTTTCCTACTACCTTTTGGTATACTTTTGGTATATTTTGTAAGGATGGGCATATCTATAGAACAGGCCAAAGATTTACAAGATACAACTGACACTAAGAGAGTCACACAGTTACAGCTCTAGTGTGAGGTCTCTGCCAAAATTGCAGAATGCAAATGAAAGGGTTTTCTGATGTTGAAATGCAATCTATGATTCCGTATGCATTAATATTTAGAAACTAGTCTTAATAATATTGCTGGACTGCGTAACAGATTTATTTGAAGGAGGAAACAATTGCTTAATTAAAATTAATATTTAAATGGAAAAAGCTCATTATTTAATTCACAGCTGGTATAGCACAACTTTGTTGACTACAGGTTTTTAACTTAATATCGTCAGTTTCTCCTGGATAATGTTACAGAATTTATCAAACTCCATTTCACTGATCAATATGTAAATCAGGAAAATTTTTTACCATCTGAAGTCTGAAAAGAAAGGTGCTGCCCCATATTGTACAGTGCTGTAACTCTGAAATAGAAATTGCTTGCTGTCTGACATCAATTCTTTCGCAGACAAAAACTGGTCTATTAAATAATGAAAGTTGTTGGTACAAACAAACTGGAAATTAATGTTTTAAAATGGTTTATATTTACTGAGATGAAACAGATTGTATTTAATATATATTAAAAATTTATTCCATAAACAAAACATGATAAGTTTGCATGTTTAATTATTGTGAAAAGCACGAGTATAATCCTAAATCTGAGTGCTGGGATTTGTTTTGAATTATTTACACTGTCCTTGAAACATCAGTATTACAGGTTTCAAAGAGGAAGACAAAAAATGACTGTTCTTTCAAGATCATTTTACCGTTTTGGAAAAATACTACTAAAATCAAATTAGCTATTCCCCAGTCATGTGTCATAAAAATATGCATGCACATATTGATGCACATTCTCTACTTATGTTCCTAAAAAAATACAACCATCATACTATGAAGGCTGTTATAACACAAAAGGCCTGCACTTTTCAGTTCTACTGTGAAAAATACATTCATTAGGACAGGAATTATGCAGCTTAGAAATACAAGATGCCAGCTACCTTTCTTCGAATAACTTTTCTAAAAAATATTTGTAAAATCAGGCACAACTACCATCTCTTTCTAATAACTGGATGTTTTAGGAGACATCCTGTCCATATGCTCACTCACACTGCTGGAGCACCTGTGCTGCAAAACATGGAGATTTTTTATTATCGTTATTGTTTTCCTTTTGGCACTTGTTCCAAGCTTTGCCACATGTACACGTGCAGTAGATTCCTCAGGTTTTTACCAAGTTTGCCTTGCTGTTAATAAGGCAGTAACTCCAAGAGAAAGGATGATACTGAAGGTGTATAGGACTGCATATGGGTTACATATCTCTAAGCATCAAGATTAAAAGGCTTTGGCCTGTGTAAACAAAAGAACAGCTTTTTCCTGACATATGTTGTGCACAGTGACACCTCGCCAGTATCACGCTATGTATATACACTTATATATGTCAGGGTCAACTTGCCACATTAGCAGAGCTCCTTCAAAAGCAGCAGAAGATACAAAACATGGAGGAAGCACTTGGGCAAGTCAATAACTTCAGCAAGCGCATACTGATGAACGCACTGACTCCACAGGCACTGTGCAGAAAATCCACTGAATCCCATCAGCACAGTTGGTGAAGCTGTACTAATACTGTGCCTACTTAGGGCAGGAGATTTCCCATTTAATATGCCCATTTAATGTGTGTGTCCTGCATGCCTATTCCTGTCTGGAATGTTAAATTTTGGGAAAGCCAAAGTGTTTGTTGCAAAGTGTTTGTTGTGTAGTCACAAGGGCAGTGTATGCATAGGCAGTCACTTAAGCCTGATCCATTACTCGACTTCCCAAGCAAAACTACTGAGAAACTTGCAGTTACGCTGTCCTTCACAGCTTGCTTTGGTTCATTGCAACTCTCTCAGAGTGACAGAAACTGGGACTGCTTCCCAGTTTCTAGGTCGATGCATACAGCTCCACAGAAGCTTCTGCTGAACACAACCTGGGGAAATGACCTGAGCACACACTGCTCTCGTCGCCCCAGGGCAGGCATCAGAGGTGCACAACAGCCCTGTCACAGGCTGACCAGGGGCTCATCTGTGTTGACAGATCACTGCACTCTTTTCTTTCTCAATATCTAAGTGCAGATACAGCCTATAAACCCCTGATTTCCACCAACAAAATCCCCAGTCTTGCAAGCTTTTCCTGATTAATTTCCTAGTCAGTAAGAAGTTGTGGGGGGCATAAATCAAAGTGCTTTACACTTCGATACATTTGCCTCAAAAGATCATACTCTCCACAGAGGTAATGTAAGTACGAAATATCTACGGTGCCTGGCATCATAACATGATTGCAAACAGCAGTGTCAGTAACCCTGTAAAATCCCTGACACTTTAACACTTTAACTTCCTTTTTAAGGATACAAAATCAGCCAGTAAAAGTTAGGAAAATGAATTCTGCCTTCCTGTACAGACACAATATGAAATATTCTTGGATTTCATGATCACCTCTTGTCTTTTCTTGCACTACTTAAGTCAATTCACAGGATAGACTCAATATTCAACAGATAATGTCAACACTAATTTCTTTTCCTCCCCCTCTCATCCTCACTATTTAATTGTCTGATATTTCATTTTTAAGAGAAATCCACTATAGGTCATCTTCCAGTTTTCTTGCGTCAATTTTTAGTATTGTAAAATCTACTAAATGAAGTAATAAAGCCTACATCTATATAACTGTAAGCATCAGAGCATGATATTACATGCATTTTAAGTGGAATGTAGCTCTCTGACAAGCAAATAAAGATCACACTCACTTTTCACTACCCACTAAAGCATTGTTTAAGTGTTTCCCATTAAAAACAAAATAGTTTTTAATGAAGGGATACTTTAAATTGCTGAGATGGTCTGCAGAAGAACTCTCGGACAGTGTAAATGTGACAATTAACACAGTTTAGAGTTCTATTGGTGGCTCTTTGGAATGAAATATTCTGAGTCTGCACTGCTTCCTAAAGAATAGACTGTTTCCTATTCGACACTGAAACAGCTGGAGGTGGATGGAAGAGAACTGTAGGCATTCTAAAACTTGTTGAACAATACAGTTGGCTTTGCAATCACAAAATTTAACAAAAATTTAAAAAAAGCCATACCTTGGAAATGCCTAGATATTCTCATCTATATAGTCCCCCACTGGCATATTAACTCCCAAGAAAGACCTACATTTTCTTCTTAATGTGAATAATCTTTATCTATGAATACGAATGAAAGCATGAACGGGTTCTGCCAAGAAGTCACTATTATTTCTCTCTCCAGATTATGTCTACTGCCCATTTCTTACAATGCAAGGGGGAACAGGAAAAAGACACAGCCTCCCCCCTCTCCCCTCCACCTCCAAATAGGGGTGTTGCTTTCCATAAACACTTACTTGTTTTTTTCAAGTCTTATTTTTCATTTATTATCTTACAATTTACTACTATCTCTACTTTATGGAGAGATTCCTGGCCTAGCCAAATATTAAAATACTAAAATATCATTAGTTGTATCTGAGAAGTTGTAAACCCATATTGTACAACATTAAGTGAATTAGAGAAACTAATTTTGAAGACTAACTACTGGCAAGACTAACAGGAGTAAACTGCAAGCATATTCACAATACTTAACAAGACTACACTGATTTTACTTGCAAACATTTTCTGCTATGTAGTCTTTAACACGCCAAGTATGATCCAAATCTTACTGAAGTTAATGGAAGTCTCTCCACTGAGTAGTATCATGCTTTGCATTAAGTCATTCATACAGCTCATTAATTTGCTGTATCTGAACCTAAAGTTTTAATATTTCTACTCTTCTCCTTTTAAAGAACTCAGAATAAAAGTAGATATAAATTGGTGATGTTCACTTAATTTCCATATTTTTGTCTACACAGGGGTGTGCCATTTCAGAGCATTTGACTGTATTTAGAAATGTAAATTTAAGAAATACATTCTCTTCCCATTCTTTAATTCCTGCTGAATCAGGGGAGGCTAATTAAGAGAAAGCATCATTTTAATTGCTCTTTAGTAGAACTGATTCAAAAGCCAGGACTATGTTTACTGGACCAGATTTTACATTATTTTATGTTACTGTAAATTAATTTACTTAAGCAGAGATGCACCAGTTTAGACCAGCTAAGGTCTCACTCATCGGTCTAGCCATTGACTTCTATGCATCTGTCAATAAAAAAACAGAAAAGAATGGTGTTCCAAAATGTATGTGTGTTTCAGATTTTTTTTTAACTTCTCAGAGGATGCTCTTTCTGATAACTGGTCCATAATGTCTTCTAATCTTTATCACATGGAAGGATGAAGATAGACCAATGCCAATACTCTTTAGCATTCACCAGACATAGACAAAATACCTCTAAAAATACAATTTACATGCAGTTAACTGTTACAGACTTCTGACCTGTGCTGAGAACCTGAAGTGGCAGAGTCCTTGTGCCACCTTCTAGCATCCTGGTCACTGATACACAGCTAGTAAGAATTTCACTCTCAGCAGATCACCTGTTTATCATTCATATTCTTTCATTAAGTTACAAAAACTCTTAATTTTTAATTTTCATACATATATTCTAAATTCAGGAATTGGGGAGCTTAATAAACAGGAATAGAAACTAGACTTTATGAGCATTAAAATTTTTGGAAACACTGTTCTTATAGTGAGAATGAAAATGGGTGAAATCAAGCAAATTCCTGCTTAGGGAATGATTTAGTGGTAACAGTCATGCCTTTTGAACAAATGTAAAGGATGTGGACTTATTTATCATCTGATGAGAAAAATCAGATTATGGTTCACTTAATTTCAATCAGGAGTGTGAGGATGGAACCTAGACTTGTGCTAGCACCAAGACAATTGAGGCTAAGAGCAACCAAAAGAGTGAAAACAGAAGAGCTAGTTATCAGGGAAGAATACAATTAGGTTGCATAGAAAACTAAGACATCTCTGAGAAAAGAAGAATGAACTATGAAATGAAATTAAACAGCCTATAGACTAGCCAAAAGACCCACCAGATAAGTACTGTCCTGAAAGACCAAAAAAAAAAAAAAGGTGGTTGATGCATATAGTTGATGGATGAAGCCCTGCAATGGAGTGGCAAGTGCAAGATGAAGGACAGCAAAAAGGAGATGTAACTCAGATGTAACTCGGAACACTAAGTACAATAAAAGAGATAAAGACATAAAGATCAAAGAAAGGGACAAGGAGAAAGCATATCTTGAGGGCCTAGGATCAAAGAATGAGGCATTAAAAGGATGACATTAAAAGGAAATGGATTAGCCACAGACCAATTGGAAAATTTAGCAACATGTAAAGAGATTTCGAGAGGAAATGGCAATACATTATTCTGAGTAACTTCCATGCTAATATTAAAATATGGAGTGGAAGAGTAGACTGAGGAAAGTTAGTGAATTAAAGACACTTCAGCTGGGTTGTCTGAATGGGAAACAATTTCAAAACTGAAAAATTAAACTTCAAAAAATGATAGGGAAACCTGTGATAAAACATATACTGTTGAAAAATGCTCAGGAAAGATGGTTTTATTGCATAAAGAATGGGTCTGTAAAGCATGTCATACTAAAGGAAAGAAATGAAAAGTTTCAAGAACCAGGAAGGACTGAATATGGTTGAGCAGATACAGAAAAAATGATATGGTATAAAGTATGTACAGACTAGAACATCTATGAAAACTGTGCAAAACTGAAAGCAGTGAAAATGATGTAATTTGGGTCTATAATCACTTTTGGACTGACAGATAAAAATAAGAAAAAAAAATCCCTTGCAGGAATGTGTTACACAGGAAGCAAGAAAGTTCCTACCTTGTCCAGACTTTATATTTCATTAATACTCTAGCAAGCATGTTCACCAAGATCCCATACTAACATCATTCATTCTTTACATTGTTATGGTTTCAGGAACACATTAAAAGCAAAGAAAAAAGGAAAAAGATTTTTAAAAACTCTGAAAAGTTCACATCTAACACATCTGTCTCATTCAGTGATTTCCCTAGTGGTCTTTAAGTTCACTCTGGGTGGCATATTTTAAGTTTAGGGCAAGTCTTCTGCTGGAGGTAAGGTTTTTAATTTCATATTGTGGCTCAACAAAATGTTCAGTTTGGCTGCTTTGCTGCGTAAACTTCTGCTAAGAGCACTATATGTCGTTAGTGTTAAAAAAATATGTTGCTCATAGATATATAAGGCATAGAATTCCTCTATAAATGTCTCTTTTGCTAGAGGTGTTGAAAATGTGGCCCAGTTTGTCAAAAACACAGCTGCTTTCCTTGGGGTTTCAGAATGCTCATAACAAATAGATTTTTTTATGAATTTGTGAGAACACCCTGAGGAAAACAGCTGCATTATTACAGAACCCATGAAATCTCAGATGAGTCTGAACTATTGTATTTTAAAGGGCTGCTACTTTAAAGCCTTTTTTTTGTTTCAAGTAATATTTTATTTTATTTCTAAAAAGATATTTAAGAGGAATATACCATGTTGATTATTTCTAGTTGACTAGGACAAAACTGCTAACACTGAAAGACTTTGACTGTTGATCTCACCTGTTCAAATGGAGACAAATCAATATGCTACACACGAAAAATAGTGGTGGTTTGTGCTGTTAGGTAATATTTTCTGCCGAACACTCAGTAATGGGGCTGGGAATGAACCAATCCAAGAGGCCGTACAGGTAGGTAGAATCACCTCTCAACTGTTTCACTAATCTCAATGTACACAACCAAGTAAGTCAACAGATTCAAGGCTCACTTCATGGCTGAAGTCCCTCACAGCAAAATCCTTACCAAGAGTTCTCCATGACAAATACTTATTACCTTCTTATATAGCCCCTACATAAAATTTTACTGAAATATTTGGGGAAATCAGCCTTCTGTCTTTCTAAATGCCTATTTATTCACAGAGCAATGAAACTAAGACCTAGGACATTTCTCCTTCAATTGTGCTCTGCTTTTTATGTGACCTTTTCAGATTCACTAGCACTTCCTTAACACCTAATTATTTGTGCCCAGAGGCACAAGAGAATGTTTCTAACCCTCTTCACAAGAGGTATGACATTAAGCACGCTCAGTCATCAGAGGTGCTGCATCTCTGCTACAAGAGCCTTGATAGGATTTGGCATTGGATCCTACACGAGTGCATTCATGTGCATGGTTGCTTGCATTAAAACTACTCAATGAAGGAGGAAGTGTGGGGTGGTATCCCAGAGATGTTCGGTACTTTGGATTCTCAAAGCCATCATTTATAAAGCACTTGCAGATTCTGCAGGTAAAGAATGCTTTGGAAATTAAAAGTAGTCTTTGTAGCAAGGAATTATTTCTGCTAAGTTTTGAAAGCAATGGTATTTGGTTAAGGAGGTAGACTATTGGCAAAGTTTATGCCTCTGTCTATAAATTCAGAAACTCTCTATGGGCACAAGACAAAGGATGATGAAAGATGGTGAAATCATTTCTTCCTAAATACGTCCTAAAATATACCTGACAGGACCATGATAGACTATTTATAGGCTATGAACAAGATAAAAAACAGCCAGGAAATAAATCAGTATTATTTTATTTATATAGAGCTTATTTAATTAATTTACAGCCAGCAGGAGAATTAAATGGCTGTAGGTACCTCTGCCATGGCAGACATGAAACTTATTCAAGAACAGTGATCCTGAGTCTAACCATTAAAATTGAGTCAACTATAAATCATCTTGCACTGTTACAAAGTCTGGCATCATATGGCCCTGTTGTGCTGAGGTGTTAATTTAATCAGTCTGATACCGAAACCTGGCTCCAAGCAGTATGTATTTGGCAGGTACATTTTGTAACTAGCGCAGGTGAAAGTTCCATGACCTAAACTGCTACTGTAAGCTACTGTAATTCACAGCCTTTTTTTTTTTTTCTTTAAAGCTTGATTCTTTCTACCCAGCCACACATTATTTTGTAATTAGAACTGTGCAGCCCATTTTTCAGTTCCTTATGCCTTTACAATGAGAAATCCTAGAATGGTTCTAGATTGCAAAATTCCTAGATTCTAAACAGAAGAATTCCTGGAAAGGAATGTGAGGGGCAAATACCTAGAAACCATTGGAATTTTCCTAGAAAGGCCCTAGATCAAGAAATTCTTGGAGAACATGAAAAAAAAAACCCAACTTAAAAAGCACTAGGGAATTCTTAGAATGGTTCTGAACCGAAAAAGTCCTAGAAAGCAGTTTTAAAATCCTCAGATGCAATGGAAAATTCCTCAAAAGTGCACTGAAATTCCTAGAATGCTCATTGAATGTCCCGTAAAATTTCTAGATTAGTGACATTTCAGAAAGAACAGTGAACTTCCTTGAAGCCATTCAAAGATTTTTAGAAATGTTCTAGAACTTGGAGCAGTGGGAAATTTCTAAAAAGGTTATGGACAGAAAAATTACTCAGAAGTACCTGGAAATTCAAAGAAAGCAAGACACATTTCCTGGAAAAGTTCTGGAATTAGAAATTCCTGAAGAGGACTGGGAAATACCTAGAAAAAGACTAGATAGAATTCCTAGAAAACAGAGAGAAATTCTTGGAAATCACAAATACCTAGAAAGGTTCTGGAGAGCAAAAATTTACCTTATGTCTCCTGAGTCCTAACCCAGTATGGCATTTTAAGTTTCACTGCTTCTTGTTCATTGGGTACGTATAGATTAGAAAACGTTTAAGACTCAATTAAACTGAATTACCCTCAGAGATTTTATCATGTCAAGGATTTTTAAAATTGTTTCTTTTTTGGACAGGGCCTTCATACAGAGAGATTCTCTGAGGTAGTTGCATTTAACCAGAGTTCTAATCAAGTAGAAAATATTTATTTCCTTTCAAATATTTATTTTCATGCCTCACTTAGTTCAAGATTTATTTCTGTAAAAGCTGAACACTATAAAGTTGTAAAAACACAAGGTAAACAGTACTACATAGGAAAATAAAACTACCTAGGAGAGGGGTGAAAGAAGACTCCCCCACCTCTATAGTGCCATGGCAGTGAACTGATAATCCAGTGGCTTCATGTCAGAAGGAGGAGGAAACAGTGAGCTGAGAGAGAGAGAGCTTACTTCAATATACTATGGAAACTTCTGGAATATTCAGTAAAGAAAATAGTGACATTTCCTGGTTCTCTTGAGCATCCTGATCAAGTACTTCTAGGAATATAGGCAACTTTGAGCAGTTCATGAGTTTAAGAACAGATTTGTTTCACTTAATTCAAACCACAGTCTTTTTCTGTCCTTTTTAAGTAAGACTGTTTAGCAAATTTAATTTCTAACAATAATCAAATGCACCATTATTGCTGTCTATATCATACTTCTTTTGCAGGCAGCCTACAAACTTGATTAAGACCCCTTTGGCACAAAGATGCAGTGAGAAATAAAGTATTTTATTAGTTTTAATGAATTGAAGTGCAGAGGTCACATGATTTATTTAAAGTGGCATAGTGCCTTGCCTGGATGGCTAACAGCAGCTAGTAACATGGAAAAAAGTTGCTTTAAGAGAGCTAAAATCAAAACACAATGAAATTTCATCATTGCCAATCTTCAGGAAAAAAATTATTTAATTTGGGGTATAGGCGGGGATGGATTCTGGTAAGAGTTTTTGCTTTTCCCACACACATCTGCAGGCATTATGGGTCTCCCCCTCCTTTGAATGTTAAGTATAAACAATGCTAGGTAGGCAATATAGATTAGCCCTTGCTCAGCCAGAGATAGTAATTCTGTTGCTGCGATTAGCGTGAACAATGCAATTTATTCATTTTAAAGCTTGCTATATTTTCTCACATTTCAAAAGGAAAGAATAAAAAAAACCCTAAAAGCCTATGCACTGAAGAAGTCAGCACATAGGCCAACTTGCTAGACTAACTATGAATTTAAGACAAGAATGCACTTTCAAAGTTGCAACAGATGCTGATAAATTTTCAATTTCTATATCTTCTAAGGTTTTAGCATAGCCCATGGAATTAACCAGGTCTGACATTCCAAGATTCCCCAGACATTGTTTAAGGCTCTTGCTCTATCATTTTCTGTCTTACAGACCCATCGATTTTTAAACCCCTCCATTTATGACCAAAATCCAAATGGAAGATATTTGTGGATCAGCAAGCATTCAAACATGTAAATCTACAATAAATTTACAATGGCATATCACTGAGAGCCATGTCATAAATCTTTAGTGCTTTCATCCCACTCTGGTATGGATATGGAATTCAGCTTTAAGTCCTTGCAACTAATTATACTTTATTTTATTTAAAATAATACCCTTTCATGTCTGAGTAATTTGCGTGGAACCGCATATTTCTTTAAATCAACTAAATTGTACACATAACATTGAAAATTCTCACTCTATGGAAAAATTCTGTATGTTTTGTAAAGATATAATTAGATTTCATTTCTTGATAGGGTGTGTACAGAAGGCAGAACAGATATTAAAACACATGCAAATAAATTTAACTGTAGTCATTTTGCAAAGCATTTTTGAAGAGAAGCTGGGCATTGATAGACCTGTATGCCACGTGTGCTGATCTATTATTGGACTTTTCAGAACCCGGAAATATAATTTTTCAGGCACAATCAGTTTAACTGTGTCATTCTAGCATGGCTAAATTGTTTCCTTTTAACTTTATCAAGTTGGACTTTAATGTTTTAATTACATGATTTGGTTTTCAATTTATAATTATAATATAGATGTATATTTTCAGCCTTTTCATATTTTTATTTTGTTTTATTCATTATTTGCTGAATGTTTCTGAAATTCATATTCTAATCAGTAAATTCTATTCTTATTGCTCACTGTTAGCATAACAACTGGCATTCAATTTGGTTTTGTATGTATCATGAAACAGTCAATTAGGTGACCTACCCGGTGACTGGAATTTCTAGTTTTGGCAATTTATCTATTAAATACACGTTTTATATATATAAAGATAAACATAACTTTTATATACATAAAATTATATATTTAGCATAATGTCTATATATATACACAGAGACTGTAGATATATACCCACTGTATGTAACAAAAAGCTTCCTGCTTCCATTACATACACTTCTATGCAGATTTCATAATATTAAACTTTATATACTTATGCAGAGTTTTACAGTAATAGACTTTATCCATTATTCAGCGCATTCCAAGTGACCAGTAAGAATATCAATTGTCAGACTGGAATAAAACACAGGCACAAGCCTAGAAGTTGAGGCATTCAGGATGGGAAACCTGTAGAGTCTTCCAATCCAGGATCAAAGCTCTCAGTGCATGACTAGCTGGCCTGGGCAGTTTGCCCACTGTAAATGTCTGGAAGGTAACCAAGTGGCCTGCCTGCCTGCCGGGTTTCCATCATAAATGTTAATTGATTCAACACATGCCAGTAGAAAATTTGCCCTTTGACTTTTCTATATGTAGGAATCAAATGGAAGGATATGGTAGATGCTCTATTACTTGTTGTCTGCAGTTTCACCACAGCATTAAATATTCTCAGCCTTGTTTCTTTCTGTATGTGTGTGTGTTCGTAGATTCTGTCCCTAAACCTAACTGAGACAATTACTGAGTCTGGTAAAGTTGGTGTAACAATTGAAAACAGGTTATTAGAAAAAAATGAATAGGAGGGTAAGAGGAATTATATCCCTGCCCGCTTTCATACCAGTTTTTCCTCTGACAATTTCCTCCAAAAGTACTCGAGAAAAAACCCTCCTAAATAACAGTATTATAAATTTATGCTCATATAAAGCTTCTTTACCTCCATGACAGGTCACATCAAAACTTAAACATCCCTTTAGAGAAATTCACAAATAAAGGATAAAGGCAATAACGAATTAATTGTGTTTTATGTGTTATCATTCAAATTGCCATAAAGCTTCTAAATTAAGAGCTGATTAATAAGAATGAGGACTACACTGTTGCTACGGGAATAGAAGTGGCATAAATCTATACAAAAAAGTACACTCACACCTCCCAATGCCATTCTACCAGTCTGTCTAGCCCAGCTACAGACAAAACAAAACTGTAGAATTAAATCACACCCTGAAATTTATCTTTGGAACTAAGGTCACATTTAATTTGTAGTGAAGTTAGAGGGCTGTTTATAGATTTCAATGGGATTCACAGACACATGTAACCGATTTAGGAGCACAGGTCCCTTTCCTAGACATTTTCTGTAATGACATTCAATCACACTTAGATCAGGCCCAAGAAAAGATGAAAAGCAAAAAAAAAACCCCCACCCAACAAAATTGCATGAGTAACCAAAATCAGTTGGAACTTACTACCTGCTTTCCTGTTTAGCTATGGATTATAATTTACACTTTCAAACATGAAAAGTAAATTGACAGACCTGCAGGCTGAGGATTGCTGACACACATATGAGCCAATCACTGGTTTCAAGCAGATCTCATACTCCTTAAAGGCTCTTATTCATAGGCCTTGGATGGGATGAGAAAAAGGACCTTTTCATTTTTGAGGAATGTCTTGTGCTTAAGTTACACAAATTCTGGTTTTGAACTATGTTTATTCGTTATGACTATAATGTCATATTCTGTTAAGTCTACTGTTTATTTTAAAATGTAGCAGCAATTCAGCAGTGAATCAAAATAACACAAAATTGATAAAAACTTTGCTTGCAGGATGGAAAGCAATTTTTTTCAAAAAATAATTATTTCATAAACAGGAACTGTTACCAGGCCAGTTTCAGGGAGTCTCCAGTTTAAAATATTTTGGAAAAGATAGAAAAAAACAAAGCAAAAAGAAAGAAGAAAAAGAAAAGATTGAAAAGAATCCTTCTTGAATTTTTTTTTAAATGTCAAGAGTATATGTAGGACTCAGAATGAACTGCTATTCAAAAGTGTTTATAATGCATAATAAAATAAAACAGTGTTAAAAATACGTTAAAAATAGAAAAAACAATTGAAACATTTCAAAGCTACACTTCAATCCTCAAAAAAAGAATTTTTTCTTCAATCCATTCTCATTCTCTTGCCTGATTGCTGCTCACAAAAACATCAAGATTTTTTTCCCTAACTTTAAACAAAGGCAGGAGGAGGCTGTGTCAGTTATTGCCTCCTAATAGGTCTCAGTGGGTAATAAGGAGGTACAATATTTTCCCCTTTTCGCTTATGTAGGACTGTAAGCCTGCTTTTGATTGAAAGGCAGGAAGTTGCCTGAAATAAAGCTGGCAAAATTTCATCTTCATTAAAAAAGGCTGAATAGAGGTAGTGAAAACAGGAATTGACAGCAAATTATTTCAGCCCAAGAAGTTCATACCAACACTCAGTCCATGCAGTGATCAGAAGTAGAGTGTAAATTAGTGTGAAACCAACAGATTCTTTCTTTTATTCTTTATGTTCCTTCACTAAGTTTTCCTGTCTATTGTTATTTTCATCTTGGTCAGTATTGATACTTGATATAATGATTCAGTAGTCTGCAGACATTATTCGCGGTATGACACATAGCTTAGCTTTATGTAAACACATCATTATAAACAAAGGTTTTGTGGTAGCAGAGTCAGGGAGAACCTTCCACAGCTCCCCACCGAAGGTGTCACCTGATCTTTTGGAGAAAAACTTTAAGATGCCGTGGTTAAAGAAATGTCAATTCCACCAACGAAGCAAATGAAAACTTAACAAGAATTTAGTCAACACATGCTTTATAAAAGACAGGGACAAAGTAATAAGCTAATCAGTAATCTGCAGTTTGCTTGATCCAGTAATAGAGAGGAGAGGAAGCTTCAGGAAACTCTTAAGAATGTGGAGATGAATGAGATAGAAGCCCAAAATTGAAATGCTTCAAACTTTGTATTTGAAGAATGGGAGGATCCAAAGGCAACACACTCCGCTTCCAAGGGTCTCTGTTAAGACAGAAGGGGAAGCTTGCCACTCCCTGAAACAATATTTCATTGTAATTCTTTTCACTCTGTCATAATTTCTGAGAAAGACTGTAAGGCAAGTTCAGGGTCAGTGATCAGAAACATGCATAAGTTATGGTCTCTGCTTGTGCCCTTGCTGGCCTTAATTTAACATGGCCTCACAGTCACATTCTCCCAAGCACTTAACTTTTAACCATCCACCTTAAAGGATAGAGCAATAAGTCATTAAAAAAAAAAGAAAAAAAAAGAAAAAAAAAAGGAGACAACGGCTACAGTCCTGAAACATCTCAAGAAGAGGACAGGCTTCTACTCAAGGGTATTTGCAGACTGGGATGCCTCAGATAAGAAAGAAAGAAAGAAAAAATATGGCTTGATTTATATGAAAATAAACTTCTTAACAAAACAAATTTTATGACTTGAACAAAGTCCTTCATATCAAGAATCATAACAAAGTGTGTTTATAAAGTTCTACATATGAAGAGGAGTTATGACTTTTGATATGAATTTTAAGTAACTTGTGAAACAAAATTACTGAATAGAGTCATATCTAAGAACAGGAAAAACCTGGTTAGTTCATTAAATTTCATTCTCTGCACACACAGATTTTCTTTTAAACTGAAATACAGTTGTCTAAGCTAAATTTAGAATTTAGGACTTCCATTACTTTTGGGTGGAAATACTATTCCATACTCTATGTTCTACAGCTACATTTTGTGATTTTTTTACAGCATATTTACAATTTTCCATTATTAGTTTCCATTAGGTTTCCTCCCCATGTGTCACTCTTATTTCCTCGTTCTTGGTGCTTCTCTGAATTCCGTCCAAATTTTTATTATCTTTTTGGCAGGAAAGTGCCAAAACAGTGTGAATCAGTCTGGGTATGGTGGCATGCAAAGGAAGTTACATGGTGCTATCCCATGCTGTGATTCCTGCTGACCATGGATCCCTGAGAAATTCACTGGCCGTCTGAAACTTTCTGTTCCATTTGAAATGTATCTGTCTGTCACTGTTGATAATTTTGACATGAGCTTGCAATGACCAACAAGATTATGGCATTACATATTTCAGTATTGCTTACTTTTTGTATGTCCAGGTGCTCCATCAAGTGACAACAATGACTATTAAAAAAAGACCCCACTGAATGATTCCACATGATTTCTTTTCTGGACAATAAATGGACTCATATAAATATATGCTGATATGATTCCCCTGAATTTATGCACAGTGCAAAAACCTCCACAGTTTAACCTCGACTATGTTCGCTCATAAAGAAAATTATGTTTGTATTGTTATGGAAATCAGAAAGAACGGCTTGAATGGACTGGTTTTGTTCTTTGGGCCAACTACCATCTAGGAAGAGAGAAATTTTAAAGGCATTGTTTCTAGATTTTTTTTTTCCCATTGGTTTTAAAATGAGGATATTAATTATCTAATCCTAATAGGTTTTTCAACTAATAGAAATACCTGGACTGGACAGGACTAAACTGATTTCAGTTAGAACCTTCATTTTCAGTGAATGCAAGTATCTGCATTTTTATAACAGATTTTTGTTTGAATAATCAGAATATTTTCTACACTTTTTCCTCATAAAGCTTGGCTCTGGAGATGGGAAAAAATATACGCACCTTTTATGTTTATGTATGCTAAATCTCAATAACAAGTTTTCAGAACGCTAGAAATGTAGTGGTTTATTGTAGCTGTCTTTTGGGGTTGCAAATTGTTAACATCTGCCTTTTAGTATCATTTTTTACAATAGTCTGCTCTCTAGATATCCTGTTAATGACTGTAATTTTCTAGTCAGCTGCTATCTGTCAAGGTAGTTTAAAGGTCACTTCTTGCTATGTATTAGAGAACCTTGTAGAAAGTGGGCATGGGTTCTTTACAGCAAACAGAGCTTATGCTTGGATTTGCTTTGTGTTTGAAAACAGGGAGTTCAGCAGCCCCAGGTCTTTCAATTTCACTCTCCTTGATCTTTGGTCATACATTTTTCTATATGTGTTTTTTCTAGCAACAGCTTGCTACTTCTTTTGTTATCCCTGCTGTATTCATAAGACATTCCTTACTCATCTGTTACTGGTAACACTGTGTTAAACCAGAGATGTAAATTTCTCACCCACCTTTCCCTTAGTGATCTCATTTTTTTGAGTTTTTAATTCAATTACAAATGTCATTGGACATATGCAGTCTTTTCAGTGATATTTATAAATGTTATGCCATAAAGAAAATGAAGGAGTTTGTGTATTTATAGCTTTGTTTATATGTATCAAATTAAACTTTTCAGTGGTGACTAAAAGAATGATTGCACATTTGCCTTGGAAACACCTGCCTTTCCCCCTATCCCAGTTATTCACCAGTTTGACTTAAAATTGAAAGAGTGCATTTTCCCCATGGCTAAAATTACACAAAGATAATGAGAACACTTTTATCCTCTTTTAGTGCAAAGGCAGCCTTATATGAGGGATCTGATTCACATTTGAGGCACACTAAGCTGAAGGAATCATTATGCTATGCTATCCCTCTTTTGGAAGCTAAAAACATCTCCCCAAATCATGGAATTGCTGAGGTTGGAAGAGACCTCTAGACGTCATCTGATCCAAACCCCCTGCTCAAGCAAGGTCACCTAGACCAGCTTGCTCAGCACCTTCTCCGTTGGGTTTTGAGTATCTCCAAGGATGGAGACTCCACAACCTCTCTAATGTTCAATTTCCTTTCCAGTAAAAAAAGGTTTTCTTATGTTAAAACAGAATTTCCTGTATTTCAATGTTGTGTAGAGAGTCACAATGATTTACAGTTATGCATTAATCTAAACTGTAGTCATTAATAAGCTAGGTTGTAAAATACAGAAACTGAGAGCTGAATGAAGTTTATTCAGTGCAATTTAGTTCCTTAAGCCTTATCAGCAGGGAACTAATCCAGCTGTCTTTGCTCTTCAGTGGAATAGAGGAACTCACCTGATCCCTTTGTGCAGGGACTCAGCTGTGAGAGGATTGCATCCTATAGATAAAGGACATGACAAATAAGTAAAGGCAGTGTTGGCTTTTGGTTTGCTTTTTTTTTTTTCTTAAAACACCACCAACAACTTAAAAACTACACTAGGCTTCTCCTAAAACTTTGAGTACGTAGTTCACAGATGAAAATCAATTGCTTTCTCTTCTCTATAGTAAGCTCTATAGGTATATCTTTTACTGCAAGGCTGACAGCAGGTTGAATCCCATACACAGCAGCAGAAAAGGAAATATAGAGAGGCCTTGATTGTATTCACAGCCTCACCAGGCATTCTCAGAAAACTAGACTTGACTAAACTTGGACCTGGTCCAAAAGAAGATGGTGTTGGAACCATCATATTTCCTTTAGGTTAAAATCCATAAGGTGGGACTATGTCTCTGCTCTCAAGAAGATAATGGCAAAGATTTAATCCAAGCTTCTTTCATTCTATTGCATCTAGCTGTTGCATTGACTTGTATTTAAGTAAAGTCTTAATCATCACAGCCACCTCCCTATGGGGTTTTATAGCTCTAAATTCTGTCTGGAAGAGCTGAGGCCTTGTAACTTGCCTTGTCCTCAGCACTTCATCTTGTCATCTTCATCAGTCCTTCTAATTAGGTGATGAAGCTGACCAGTTGGTCTGTCTAGGCACCATCTTAACAGGCAAAGGAGTGACTTAATCCAAGGTACCTATTTGTTTAAATTTCTGTTCTGATCTGCCCTCTGAAGGAGCCTCTCTCTTTCTCACTCCATTATTTACAGAAGGAATGTAAGGAGTTTAGCAAATTATATTTGTTAGATAAACTGTGTAAGTAGTTTCTTCCTGCTCCTTGTCCTTAACTCAGGCCTGCAGATCCCACTAAGATTAGTGTATATAAGTAAAGTTTTGCAATATTGAGATTTATGTTCCATTTTTGGTGTTAGCTCTGAGCCTCAGAGTGTTAGTTTCCCTTCAGTATGCAAACTTCCTTATAGTAAGTGTGTTTGCAGCCGTGAAAAACAGGAGGCTGGCAGACCTGTGTGTGCAGGGTTCCACAAACCACCAGTCTAACAAATTCCAGAGTCTATGAAGGCATAAACTCTTCATGAATCGAATGACTGAATAGTAGGAGAGAGATCTTTAACTTTTGAGAGAATACCAAAGGACTTCTGTATTTAAAAAGTCACAGAAAAAGTCTACATAGTAATGGACATAAAAATATTTCAGAACTCATAAAAAGAAAGATACTTCTGTTATAGAAATGCTTCTATTGGAATGAAAGCTGTTTGCACAGACAATTTCTGAAGAAAAATAAGACACTGTTGAAGATATTTACCTTGGTAATCTATGGCAAGTTACCACCTGAAAGCAGAATTACCATAGAAGAAACCTGCGCTAATATTCTTCTGGAAACTTATTAACATTAAGCCACAGACCAAATCTTTCAGTGTAACCAACAGGAGCAGTCTGGAGAATTCTTCTCCCAGCAGTTGACTGGAAATGATGAACAATAATAGATTTTGCATATTGAAACTAATATATGCAGGAGTTGGTGCTCTGGGACAAAAATGAATTCCTTAAAATCGCTCACTTGTTAGCTGAATGTCATTAATGACTGACCTTCTTAATCCATATTCAGAAACTCACAGATCAGAAAGGTCATTTCTAACTGCCACCACGTATTCATATGTATATTCTACATCACACTTACAAATGGGGTTGTTGTCTTCAGATTAACAGAAAACCAACAACGACATCATTATTTCTGGGAATATACTGTCTTGAGAATGATACAAGTCTTTGCATAAAAACAAGCATTTGAATATTTCTTGCAATAGCAGTTACAATCTGCAAAACCCACTCAATGGAAAGTAGCACATAGAGTTTTGTATTGCATAAAGTTCCCAGTAAAAATACCAGCTTTCAAATGCAGCATTTTACTAGCTATTGAGAAGAAGAGATACTCATTAAAATGCATCATTTGGATATACAATATCAACCAACTCTTAGTAAAACTGAGCTTTTGGCTTTAATGTAGCCTTCAGTTTAGTGAGTCATAGAATTTAAAGAATAACAAACATATGTATCCTAAACTTCACTATATTACATGGTACCATTGATTATTTTACAGGTAAACTAAAACAAGTTGCAAAAATGAGGCAATAAAAATAGAGATTTAAGTTATTTCATTAAGTGTTTTATACCACCGCTCTAAAGTACCTTTTTTCTTAGTAGCAAAAAACCCCCCCCAAAAAAAGGAGTGCAATATTAACAATTTTGATAAAATCTGAACAGCTCTAGTAGATACAGTAAGTCAAAAACCAATGGTATCTTTTAAACAATCATAGTGCAAAGGCGGATTAAAAGCAGATGTTTATAGGTGAAATAACCTTTCATAACAAGTAGCTACTAGGTTTCCAAATAAAATTGAATTTACCATGGCTGTGAACTTGGCAGGGCTTTTTTAGCATAGGAATGGGCTGTTGTTTATTGATTTTTAACCTGAGAGTGATATATAATTTGTAAAGCATTAACCCAAATTCTATAGTCTATGTATTAGAAAGATGACTAATGGAACTGACTAGAAACAAATATGGTTCAGACTGGAGATTTCGGACCTAGAAAATATATTATTCTATTGAAGAAAGCACTGGTCTTCAGCCTCCTGCATTTAGTCACATGAAATAGCTTCCCAAATCTGAGAATCTTTTGAGCGCCAGCCTTGCTCACCAACCACATCATGGTATTTGTCAGAAGTTGTATTATAGAAACTGGGATACACAGTTTGGTGGACAGGATTTGCTCTCCAAATATTGAACTTAAGCTTTAACTGTTATGTTATTTTTTTCTTGTGAATTCAATGATTCTGTATTAAAACTTACATATTAAACCTACAGTAAAACAAGAATACATTCAAATCCATTTGAGAATGGAGTTTCTTTGCTTGTTTATTAGGAGTGCACTGTAGCATGGCTGGTTAATAATTGTAGTAAGATAATCTGTTGGAGAGCATACTACAAATATAGAATACCTTACACTCTGCCACTAAATGTCTGGATCACATTCAGCACATCACAGCACCTCCTTCTATAAAGCAGAGTTAGTGATATTTAACTATGTACATAGTGCTCTGTTGATGAAGAATTATATAAATCATAATTTCCATATGTAATTCTTACTTTACTTAGCTGTGCCTTCAGTTTAATTGTTATATTATGTAGTTATATTATGATATGGGTACTTACCATGGACCAGGCCATCTTGTTGGTATGTACTACACAAGCACAGAATGAGAAGTTAGTCCCCATTTGACTTTTGCATCACTGACAACACTGAGTGGGTTCTAGAATTGTTCTTACCATTTCCCATTTTCCAGTGTCTATGCCCAGGTGTCTTCCAATGGTATTTGTCTCACTATTATTATTCTTCTCATCCTGGTCTCTTCTCGAATAACCACATTGTGCATCATGGCAGTACAAAATTGCCATTTACCTTAGAAGGTGGAGTATAAAGCAGCTAAAAGTTTTCTGCTTGCTGAAAATGCTGTACAACTCATATGTGCAGAGAAGAACTTCAGCCAGTCTCTGTAACTTCTAGTTATTTTCAAATCACTGGATGATGTTTGAGGTAGTTTAGACACCACTCATGTACTCATGTAGATTTACATTAGCCTTAAATTCAATGGACAAAGAGGTAGGCAACCAATACAGCTCATGGAGCGCTGAAGTTAAAAGAAACTGTAGTTTTACATTTTCTAAATTTTCCTTCTATCTAATTACCCCTACCTTTGACAGAAACCAGGTGAACACATTGAATAAAAAGTATCCAACTTTTCTGATGTTTCTCTTTATTTAAGCAGTCCCACATGATCTACCATACTTTTAAAGCCATTTTACGCACAATACAAATGGTCACCTTGGGACCTTTTAACAAAATATCAACTAGTACTGAGAGATCTTCCTTTACATTGTCACCCTTAAACTGGTAACAGAGGATGGCTATTTTCCTTTGCTCACAATCCTTAAGCTGAGGCTTAACTATGTTCTGCCTATAGCAGATCTGACAATCAGAATCATCATTCACAAGTTTAGTTCAGAGCTGACTTCCAATTACTTTCTTTGAATGCCTAAGTGACTCTGATGGAACTACTAAATATTAACAACCAGAGACAAAACTGGAAAAACGTATTGCAGCATGGAATCTGGATTTTCAGTTTTGCAGTGCTTTGCCATAAATGAGAAAAGGGACAGAAAAAGAGCAAGCAGGCACTCACACTCTGATACTAATACCTGTGACTTTTTCTGTTAATTTTTTTTTTTGAAGCCTTATTTCAATTAAAAAAAAACAACCAAAACCTCTGTATACTCTCAGGCAAATAGTTGCTACTTTCCTTTGGCTAAAAAAGTCAGTCACAGTCTACTTTCCTAATAGAAGTTTCTCATAGAAAGGACTCTGTCCTTAGACTATGAGCATGAGACAGATAGTGCCAGTAACACAAAAGACACCAGTCTCTGGTGTTGACTTTGGTGTTGTAAAAAGACCAGCAGTCTCCTTAGATGTGGGCAGCTTATATTTGTACTTAGTCTCATAGTGCTTCAGCTATCTCCTCCTGTCCACTCTAAATTATTAAGATTTGCATTCAATGTCCATTGCACATGTATGCAGAAGACATCTCCTCAATTGCTATTCTGTGATTAAAATGAGGTACAATTTTTCCTAGGCTGATCATCATGTCAAGATATCTCACAGCAGTTGGGAAAAGAATGTTGTTGATATCCTTGATAGGATCTACCTCTTCACAGTATATACTAACATATTTCCCAGATAGAATTTTCTGTTGCACAGAATTTACGTATTTGTTCAGTTTCATTCCAGCAACTTCAACTTTATCCAAACCTGCTCACAGTTGTGGGTCGTGTTTATTTATTAAATACTTTTTTATCCCTCAGATCAAAACATAATCTGGTTGAAACATGAAACATTTGTTGTATTTTCCTGTGAAATAGTTTGGGCGCCAAGCACAATCCAAACTTCAGTCTTAAGAAAGACTGTCTCCCAATGGGGTGCTGACCATGCTTAAAAATATGCTCTGTTTTTCCAACAGAACCTGCCAGATCCCCGCTGATCTATCAAGCTTTGAAAAACATTGGGCATCAGCCACCTTTCCTAGAAATTATTCTGTAGTGCATGGTAGAAAAAGCAAAGTTATCCCCCCCCCCTTAATTCTCCTGCATTTTTCAATCATTTTCTGAGAACTTCCCCTTTTAGCCTATGTTTGGATGAGAAAAATTTTCCAAAGCAAATTATTTGTGGGATAGCTGAGATCTTTAAGCTTTATTTGGTGTCCAATTGACAGCTTTCCTATTTCAAGAAAACACTCCCAAACACTCTGTAGGTGTTTTTTCCCCCACCTGCAACTCTTTGAATTAGATTATTTTGACCTAATGCTTTTTTTCCTCCTCTGGAAGTGTCACAAACTGCATCTTCTTCCACTTGTTTTTCACTCATGTAATTTAGAGACGAATTTGGCTAACGGAGATAACATCATGACACTAAGCCCAATACTCCACTCATACTGCAGCCTGTGGCTTAAACTTCAGCATTAATACTACTGATTCTGGCATAATGCTGTTCCATGCACGGTCTCCAAGTAAAAGTCAGCTTTCTGTTTGCTTTCAGCCTGATTGTTTCTGTGGAATGGCAAAAAGTTTTCCAGTGAACAGAGACTAGAAAATGCTTGTGGTATTTTTTCTAAATACAATGTGACCTCAGCTTTTTAAAAAAGTTTCAAGAAGCATAAAACCTAAACATTACAGGCACAGTTCTAATAAACAGACACTCTCCATGTTATTACTGTGTTCAGTGCTATTGTTTATACTTTGCTAGATGGCTTCTAGAAAATTTCTATATATCCTCCAGTTAAAGTTACGGAAAAGAAGAATTCTTGTAGTTGATTTTTATGTTAAAATGTCTCTAACTGTTAAAGCACTGAATTTGATTCTGTGTTACAAAAAATTGCCTGAATTCATTCCTGTGCCACTAGTAAATTAAGCTGGAAACTATCTCATCAGCATATGGATTTACCAGCCTATTTAACTATCACACATATTTGGGAAAGGAAAGAATTTCTTAAACCTCCCTCCTCCCTCAAACACCCTACTAGGTCTTTATTTTAACTCTTTCGTTGCACAATTTATTTTTAGAACTGTGTTTCATTATTGAGTCAAAAATGTTATTTATAGTGCAATCTCAAAGCACAGCAAGTATGCTGAGCTAAGTAGTGTTATTATTACAAAGCACGGTGGCAACCAGGCTCACATATAGAAGGTCAAACAATTTCACCTCTGCAGAAATATTTGAGATTTTTTTTAAACTGCATTGCCAAGTATAGGGTAGCCCAAATTTTACACCCCCCCCCAAAAAAACCCAACCCCAAACAAAAACCCAAACCAACCAACCAACCAAAAATAAACCCCAAACAAAAAATAAAACAAACAAAAACCCCAGAGTCTGGTCTGGTGGTCATAGAGATACACTTAGTAATTTTTTAGCAGTTTCTTCTGGAATTATGATCTCAAGAAACCACAAAAATTAAGATAAAGACAAAACTGATATTTTCATAGTCACAACTGAATTATCATGAAACTCACAATTATAACCAGTAAATAATAATAATAATCAGTGGAATAATTATCAAAGACATGACCTTTGCTAGAAGTTGTTTTCTCCACAACCTTTCATTATTTTTTTTTCCAAGCAAGTAAATTATTGGTTTAGAGTCTATTTAATGTTACCTATTTAACCTTTTTTTGGTCAGTTGTTGAAACAGACCACTGATACGGATTTCATAATGGCCTTACATGAATGTTTTTCATAATGTAAGTAACATAAGTTGCCCAACACTACCTAATGGATCGCTGGAAGACAGGGGCAAGATGTTTACTACTGGTGCAGGGTATTTTCAGTGTTAAACTAGTGTGCTACAAAACTATGGAATGTGAGGATAATTTCAATAAGATTCAAACAGGTACATAAATAAAATCACATAAGCAAATATTTTAAAGTATTATGGCCATGATACAAGGAAGGAAAAAAGGCACATAAAAGAATAGTATTTGTAGGAATTCTGAAACAGCACAAAACTAGAGCATTGGCAGAGAACTGTGCCTAAGCAGAATGAGATAGATGAACATTTGACTCAAATACCTTATTCACTGGGCAAATAAAGAATTAAAAGAAATGGAACTGCTTTGTTCGGGAAACAAAAGGAATGGGTTTTATATTCTTAAAGAAAAAAAACACAAACAAAGAAATCACATTTCAATTTAAAAAAAGTCTTTCAGATTTATACTCGATTTAAAAGCAAAAATATTTGTAGTTGCACATATACCAATGACATTCCAGCAGCAAACTGTAAAAGCACAGATTAGCATGAAATTCCAGGCAAAATATAAGGGATTCTAATTTGTTGAGGTCCAACTAATGGACTTTCAAACCTAAGTTTAACCCTCAAAGTTCACTGTTGATTTCCTCTTTTTTCAGTTAGCCAATAAAGAACTCATCAGTCAAATTATCCAGAGATTGTTTGTTCCTCTGGATATGATCATCTCCAGGAGACTGCAATTGTTCTGTACCAGTCCTTTTGCCTGCATTCAGTAACAGCAGGCATCGGGCACAGATTGTCCCTGTAAATGATTTGCCTTTAGGTCTAGAAAAAGAATAACAATCTGTAATGTCATAATATTTTTGGCAGATCCTCATTGTTCCAGGCTCTGCTCCTTCCTATGAGAGAAATGAAGCAAGTGCAAAGGAGCATGACTATATTTCACAGTGCTAAACAAATGATTCAGATATCAAATCACTGGCAAACACTTCTACTTTTTTCAGTTCCCTGAGCATCCCTGCACAGCCTTCAAAAACAAAGAGATTTTCAAAATTATCAAACTCTATGTACATTTCATTTTAGAATTTACTCTTTGGGTCCCTTGATATTTTATATTTGAAACTCAAGATGGACTGAATGTATGCATTGGTTTTCTTCACTGCTTTTGCAAACAAAGTGTGAAGGAACAGTTACCAGCATTTATTTGAAATTAAGGACTTTGTCTAAAATGTTTGCTGCATTAATGGGAATTTAAAAGAAATAAAGATGCCTTTGAATAAATCTTATTGAAAGTTTGAGATTACTTATTTTGAAAATTTTAACTTTTTACAAAACATCTGATCAAGCCATGTTAACTGTAATATTCTGTAAATGTTTAGACAATTAGCACTGCATAACTTATCAAAGTAAAGCAATAAACAAGAAAATAGGATTCCTAGCTTCTACTGTAGAATCTATCACTCAGGCAGGTAATTGCAGTTCCTTACACCTTTGCTGTTCATTATTTATATTGCTTATTTAAACTGAGATTATCTGGACAAGAGCTGCCTCTCATCAGATGTGTATATGGTATCTAGCACAACAAGGTGACAATCTTTGGCAGAATTAGGAGGCCTTCTGATGTAAATAAACCTTCAATAACACAGAGCAAATATAGAAGGGATAGGAATTTCTCCAAACTGTTCATTTACCTAAGAACCACATATGCAGATAAAGATTAAACCTAATTTCTTACCATTTGACTACAGATACACATCCATAGCATTACAGTTTAAGAATTTAAAGTATACTCTAAGGATGAACTTCATGTAGAAAAAGAAAATATCCAGTCTTACGGCTGACTGAATTATTTGCTGTAACTACTTTTTTTCAAACATTTCTTCTTCCATATATTTTTATTTCATGACTATATTGCTATACAGTCTAATATTTCCCAGTGAAAAATGTATTCAACTATTTCATTCATTACCCAATCAATTGTTGAATAAATTATTCATTAAGAGAATTAGTATCTTTGACCTTTGGAAGATGGAAGATACATAATGACCCCAAATAATTAGGAGCTACAGTTATGAATATGGAGGAAATATGGAAAAGTGTGACCGCACTTTGAATAAAAAGTCTCGCAGGCAATAAGCTGTTAAGAAAAAAGTTTGCATTTGATTTCCTTTCTCCAACAAAGTCATGAATATTTACAGGACAGTAATATTTTACTCTTTGCAGACAATTTCTAATTCCAGTACAACTTTAATTCAGAGAAACAAATCAATAATCAGCTACAATTATAATTTTTTACTTTACCAATCAGAGTTCAAACAAAACAACTAGCCAGCTCTTCAGGAGGCCGTTCTTGGAAAAGCTATTCTGAGTGCATGGGCAGAAATTCACGTGATTCATGACATAAATATGTGATCAATGTCTCTTAGTATAAAATATCTATGCATCTCACTAGATGACCAGCACATATTATATGTGAATCTTGCCACTGGTATACGTTCTTTCTGGTGGATATATTTACCAAAAGTAACTTCTCAATTTTCTCATTTTTCTCTTTTATGCTTAATGAACATTCCTTATTTCCCAATTAGTTGTTGTATGACTTATTACTACTGCAGAAATACTTGAATGTACAAAGATGTGCATTTATTAAACCTGAACCTGAAACCCCTCCTTTCTGTAGTCAAGTAATGGTTGACCTGACATTGCATTTTAACATTCTCCTTTCAGATTGCATGAAACTGTTTCACCTGTGCTCTGCTTAACAGATAGAAGCTCAGATTCCATACTTGGAAGCTTCTGAAGCTTTTGACTTAGTTCCTGAAAAAGCAATAAACTTGAAAGTCATATTTTTGTACCTAATTATAGAAGAATTTTACTGCTGGATGTAGTAAGATTATTTTCCTTACTGCAGAGGTAGTGAGAATTTTATCCAGGATATGGTATGTAGATGTAGAATCCTTGTTCAAATTGTGCATAAGTACTTATGAAGGGTCCTCCAAAACATAGTAGAAAATGACAAGCATTTTCATCCAACTTCTGAACCTGCCTGTAGAATATTAAGTGGGACTACAACTCTTTATCGTTGTATTTTAAAAGTAGCTTTAGAAATGCTAGAAAAAAAATGTTACTCTGTTGTATACAATAGTTTTTTGGTTTTGTCTTTGTTTTTTTAAGTAATCGCTCTTGCATTTCACTACTTTTTTTTCAATTACATTTTACAGAAATTATGGGAACACAAACAGGAGATTATTAGCATACAAGTTAAACTAAAATGTTACCACACAGATCATTTCCTGTGATGTTACTGCAGTGGTCACCAACAGCAGGATTTCTGTATATTCTCTGCCAAAAGACCACTCAAAATATCTAATGGAACAAGAATTACATGGCTTCTACAAATAGCTCTACTTCACTTTCACAGTTAATTCTGGAAAGAGATGAGACTAAGGTGAAGAAGGGCAGACTGCCAAAAGTCAAACAGGTATTTGCGCTCAACAGCTTTGTATATAGTTCTCTTTTCTTATTTCCATGTCTACCTCTGAAAGAACAGAGACCTTAAAATGGTGATTTTCCCATTTCAACACTAATTATATGGCAAATTTTACAAAACGTGTATAATGACTGATGGTAATGGACTTTCTTGGGGGTCACCTCTAACAAGCACGTTTACCAAAGGAAAAGCCATGTTGCTGGTTTGTTCTCCCTTTTGCTAACTGCCCCAAATTGTAACTGTACTCAGCTTCTTTCACAAAGTTCTCTGAAGTATTACAATTACTAAATTCACAAACCTATCATGGCTTGTGGGGCTGGATGGCAAATGGAAGTTAAAAGTCTGCCAGTCCAAAGGTGCTGATCCATGAATGCCAGTGAAAGCCTCTTTCTTTCTGAATATCATCAGCATTAGAAGTTAATTTATGGACTCCTTTTCTTGAAGTGCAGACTCTTAATCTGAATTCACTGACAGCCTGGCAGTTTTAACACTGAGTTGGGTATCAAAGTTCTAGACTGAGAGGCAGGAGAGCAGCTTCCTTGATTGCCTGATCAATATTCCACTTGAGCTGAGATACTTGCTACCTAGTCAGGTACCTCCTGACTACATTTTGCTGTTTCCTGCTTAACATTTAATCTGTGTACCTATCTAATACAAAACCAGATGCAGAAAAATGTGGACACTCTTTTATTCACAGATTCTAAAGCATTTTTGACTGCTGTGTCTCTGAAAAGGTTTGCCTTGTAAAAAAAAAAGTTAAAAGGACTCAATTCATCCATTGAGTCTCTAATTCAGAAAGAAAAGAACAAGGAAATTCACTTCAGGTCAGGGTTTTCTTCACCCACCCCAGCCCCCCCCCCCCCTTTTAATGTCTTAGAAGATAGAAAGATGAACTCAAAGCCCACAGCTGGGTTTCAGGGGGTCAGGAGCTAATCTGGCCCTCATTTGGAGTAAGTCTGTTAATGCTCCATTGAGGGACTAAACAGACAACAACTGAACTGCTGGGTTCCAGTTTTGACTGGGCCTTAATTTTCCAGTGTCACTTTGGGCACTTTTAAAAAATGTCTTTTGCCTCCAACTGCCATTCTCTAAAATGGAGATAGATATTATAATCAGCTCAAGATATGGTATGGTGTTTACTTCACTAAGGACTCCCTGTTCTGAGAGCAGAAAACTCTTAATCTATGGTTAAGGCAAGGTCTCTCTTCAGGATCAGCAAACAGCAGGAATGTTGGCATATCAGGTTTTCACTTGCTCTCTTAAAAAATGAACCCCCTTTGCAGAATCAGAATTTAATGAACAAAATCATACCAGCGCCACAGAGACCAGTCCATTCCTACTTTTCACTGTGTGAGCTGAAAGAGGTGTTACTGGGATTAAGGATGAGGGCTGAACCAGGAAATCAGACTGGGAAATATTTGAGTAAGCAACCTTGTTTTGTAGTAAATTATGTGAGATATTAGATTAACAGTAGAATTATGTACTGTTAAAGCAAATAGGAAACCTATGTTATGTCATCACTCCCTGCTGACACCAATGACTCTCACTGTGTGAGTAGCCTGCAGGAGAGCAGGAGACAAACAAAAATATGAAGAGTAGACTAATGAGTGGAAAAGAGAAACATTATGAGCAACTGGCTGGTGGTGTTAGGGTGATATTCACAAGCATTAAGAAAAGCAGATACAGATAGCTTTGTCGGGCAGGCTAACCAATTCCGAAATGTTTTTTTTTTTGCTCAAAGCCTGCCACATGTCCAGCTAACAGACTCTGAAATGCTTTTTGCTACGAGTCTGCCACATTTCCAAATTAATAAATACATTCTGGGACTCCATTGGTCTAGATTATTTGTCTGCTGTAATAAGCATGCTTGATTGTCTGGGCCTGCCATTCCAGAGGCCAAATCAAAGATATGATATTAACCTCTTTCAAAGATGCAGCAACCAAGGCAATAGAAGAATGCAAATAAATCAATTCTGCATGCTTAAGCCCATCTCCCTTTCATGCATGCCTGGTGATGGAAAATGATTTTTTTTTCCACTCTGCCTTATGATTCTGAGGTATGAAAAAGAGATTTTGTCACAGTAATGAAGCACAGGAAAAGAGAGCTTGTTATAAACTGATTACAGTTTAGATTGAAGGGCAGGTTTTCATTAGCTTTGTTAGATTGGTCATCATCTTTAGACTGGAGTAATTACCACAAAAAACTTCTGAAAGAGAAGGTGGGTCCAATGTACAATGCATGAAAGTAAAAAGCAAAGACCTAATGGGTAAAAAAGAAAAACAGAAGTTCTTCCCTTATGCAAAGCTAAAGCTACACCAATAAAAAATGTTAAACTTCTCTATTAAGACACTCAACAAAGAAGTTAGATGTCCCATTTGGGAAACAATTTCTTTTTGTTGTTTCTTGCTGCAGTTAGCTATTCAATCTTAGTTTCTCCAAAATGCCCAGGGATATATATTTATTTTTCCATCTGCAATTACTCAGGCATTAGTAGCAGGGATACAAGTTAGACTGGTGACCATGTGGTTTGCTTAAAGTCAGAAGCACAGTGCATATAGCTAAATCTGGCCTTAGTGAAACTTCATGTATTTACTTGCTTTCACAGAGTACCCATTGTAATCTGCATAAAACTAAAGAAACTGTCACAGACTTTATTTCTTTCCTCAGGAAGAGACCAAACAAAAGATCTTTATTTCAAACACTCAGAAGAAAACTTCAAAAAATTTGCTTACTCAGAAATATTAGAGAATTCTCTAAAGGACAAATTGTTCATAAAAGGAGAAGCAGTTCTCTATAAAATAGATTAAAGGCTGTAATGATGGTATCATTAATTCTCTTACAATTCAATCTTATCTTTATAGAAAGCACCAACCCTCTCCACTCTATTATGTTTTAGGGCCTGATTTATGAAATAATCCCAGAACATCAATGATGCCACAGGTAACAGTTGTGATATTTCAGGTGGTTTACAGCACTGCTCTAACAATGGAATACATTTTGTTTGAACTTTATTGCACTTTATTGTTCATTGTGTAATACTTGCTTTGGGGAGCACTGAGCAATACATACATGGTTTCAGTCACAATACTTCATAAATTCCTTTGCTCCACACTTTATCCTCTTGCCCTGCTCTCCAGTAGTTGCCCTTTAGTCTTCCCTTGGTCTCCTTTCTACACACACACCTTTTGTCTTGCTGCATATCTGGAACAGCCTTCATATTCACATACACCAGATGCCTTTCTCCACATTCTTTAGCAAATCTCCCCATCTTCTCTCATCAGTAATAATCCTCCTCAGCTCCTTTTCGAGTGTGGTCCTGTGTATGTAGATATACACATACACACAGATAATTTTTTTTCCTCTCATATTTAGCTTGCAGTTTCTTGCAGGCAGGGTCTACTGAGAGAAGAAATAGTTTAAAGGATACATCATTTGAGAGGGGCCAGATCACATGGGTTCTGAGCCTCACTCAGCCTTATTATTCCCTCTTCCCTCCTCTGTGATGCTTAGCTTCTGTCTCAGCTTGAACAATCTCAATGGCTCTTCATAACAGGGCTTTCTTTTACATGCTAATAGCGGTGCTGATACTACATCACTTTGTCCAAGAGAGCCCTGATCTCAGATTGGGCCTTTACAGACTATGATGACATAAACAGTACTGGATTTAACTGCAGACTTCCAAACTGAAGATCATATGAGGAATGGCAAGAAATTTTCTACTCCACAAAAATAACTGAATTTCCAAGTAACATTTTATCCTGACTCATCTTGAAAAGCTGAAATCTTAAAGTGTAGTACAGATAAATTCAGAACAGCTACAGGGATGCTCTCAATTACGCCTTGTGCTACAAATGCCCTTAGTATGCCCTAAATATTCTTTCCCATGTTCTTCCCAACTCACTTTCCCTGTCTTTTAACCTGTATCTATCTTACCACAAACTATACAGTGTCACAATGTACCGAGCTGCACCAATGTTCTCCAAAACAGAGCTATGTCTACACTGGGATCCCTTTGTGGTAAAATAGCTGGTGTCAATTTAGCCACAGTAGCTGGCCCTTTCCCACTTTCCTCCCAAAACTCTTTCCTTGTGGAAAGAAAACACATTACAACCTAATCCTACTCAGAGAGAGACATTAATTGAGCCACAATTCTTTTTGTTCACTAAAGAGGCTGCTGAACAAAATTACATCCATTTTCTCACTTCAGAGTAAGCAGATCTGTAGTACATGCATGTAGCTGAAGGAGCTGTATGCTGGATATTTCACTTTGGTTAGGCTGCAGTCCGAATCCTTTATAACAGGAGTCTATACAGTCATTAAGAAATCAGAAAACTTTGTAACTTGTTAAGAAATTTTCTCTTCATGTTTGTTTATTTTTTTAAAGAATACTTGCCAAAGCAATTTTTTCTAATTTTGCCTCAAGACCTCCTCCAACTATATGTATTCTTTTGTGACTCGTGAATACCCAAACAGGTTACAATGTTAAAAAATCTACTCACTTTTTTCCAGGAAGAGCATGAATTTTCACTAACACCACTTTCATTCAATACAAGGATTGCCTTTTGTCTGGTGAGTAAAGAGCTTTATAAGACTTAATTAAGTCTCAAATAACTTCTATATATTAGAGAAACAATATTATATTCACGACTTGTATCTTGGATCACCTAAACTGAAGTTAGTGAAAGAAAGGATCTTGATCCTGAATTTCTCAAGCAATACTTTGGCTCATCGCTGTATAGCACAGAGTAATTCCTATTAGCTTTTGCATTCATTGAGGGCTAAATAGGACAGAATAGTGTCTGTTGCAAAGTGCAGTCATGCATTTATTCCCATCTGTTTCCACTTGATTAATATCACAGTATTTATAAGGCAAAAAACTGAACTAGAGCTGGAAAAGAGATATACCAGTAACAGACTAAGATCTTGTTTCTCATTAATATTAAACTTTGCATCAAAGTCTTTTCAAAAGACATTCTAAAATAGCCAATGCAAATGATCACACACACATGGTCTCTCTCCATTTTCCTTGAACAAAATTGAGAGCAAAAGTGTTACCTATTCTTCTATTGCAAGTTTGTATGACACAATCACTGTACTGATTGCCATGGACATCCTGCTTCTTCCTACTACTACAGAATCAAGTTTGCAAAGGTTGCTGGAAGAATTTAACCCCAATAGATCCTGCCATCAAACTTCACTTTTTCATGGTTTGTTATTTCTACTGTGCTTGACACTGTGAAAGCAGAGGTCAGACCCCTATTAAGACAGGTTACCAAAAGCTAGAGGAAAGTGAATTCATACCACCACCATTAGATGCAGTGACCGCTCGCCTCTCACTGGTTATTGTTTAAGTCAAACCTTGACCCAGCAGCACAAAAAAAGAAACTTAACTGCCTTCTTTATTCCCTACTGATGAAAAAGAAAGCCCTGTCCTTTATTTACAGTGTTGTAAAACTAATATCCATTACAAAGACTATTTTGCAAAACTTAGGCCCTAAAATTTTGGCCAGAATTTATCATATTGGGCAAACTACTCACAGCCATGAACACCATGTCTGAGAAAGACTCAGGGTCCACTTGAATATATAAAAGGAAAAAGGCCTGAATCTCTATATCAAGGTTTCTAGGCCTGCAGAACTTTCCATGGGGTGTGAAGAATAGGGACACAGTTCCATACAAGGTTTTTACTTCACTTCAGTATAATAAATATTCTATTGTCCAGTCATACAACTATCTACTGCTCCTTATTCATAACACAGATACCTGCACCACAGAAAGCAGATTATCTGGGCCTTTGCCTTTCTTAAGCAAAAGAAAGGTTAGAAAGTGACAGGGAATAGGCAAACCAAGACACCTGAGCGAATGGGCAGGCTGAGGAGTTCTGCTGCTGGGCCAGCACTAGGGCAGAAGAGTAATATCCATCCTCCCATGGATAAGGGGCAGGGTGGGGGAGTGTAATGAAAAGGATGATGCAGATACAACCAGACTTTTGGTAACCTTCACAACCCCAGTTTCAGGAAATGGAAAATATATAAAGAATTCATTCTAGACTCTGAGAAAAAGAAAACAAAACAGATTACACAGTGGAGGTAGGCTGCAAGAAGCTTAATTGGGGGTGAGGGGAGTTATTAGTCAGCTGTAGAGACAGATGGGAGGCTCGAGGTTTTCCTTCTGCTTCCTTTGCCTAAGATCGCATTGAGATCCTTGCACAATGCTTCCTCTGTAATGCTTGAGAAACTCAGATTGTGCTTCAAGTCTATGGAATAGGTATGCATTAGAGGAAGAGAAATAGAAGAAAACCAAGAGAAGTCAAGACAGAATTGAGGGAGGTAAGGGTCAAAGGAGATAGGAGAACAAGCAGAACATGCTATTTCACTTGAAATAAATCAGCCTTTTTCTTTTTTCAGCTGTGTAATCCGTGTCACAGAGATGCAAAGTTTGGATGCAAATCTGACAAAACTGAAGATGGATGTCTTCTATTTACAGAACTACTACTCCAATTAAGCAACAGTTATTGCCATCAGTTTGACATCAGTTCTCTAAGATTAAACAGATTTCTGATTAAGCATGTCTAGATCAAGTAGAGTGCACTGTACAAGTGTTGTAATACTATGCACCAGTAGGTGTTTTAAATTAATTAAACAATTCCTAAATTTAAAAAAAAAAAAAAAGGAAGAAACAAAACTCCTCCATGAGGAACAATGGAAAGGTTATTACAGCTTGGTGCCACTTCCTTTGAGGAAAAGGGCATTGAAATAGCTGAGGTGATCAAGATGTACATCTGTGCAAGATTTACAATATACAAAATAATGCCCTGGCAGTGGCAGTATTGGCAGATAGTACTAACAAATCAGTGCTTAACATGCTGATCTATTAGACATATTACTTAAAACTCTCAACATTTTTCAAGCATGAAAGATCTGAAAAGGCTCTGGACAAGAAAATCTCCATCATTTTATAAGGATATTACGATTTTATTATTATGTCAATGCAAGATATCTTTTCTCACTTTCATATGCTTCATCATAATATCTTCCTCTTGTTTTCTCTGCTGACATTGATTATTTTAATTTATTGTCACAGCCAGAGCACTTGGAAAAGCAATAATATTTTTTGCTCCTTATTATAGTACAGAGATAAACATATTTGAACCCATCCCCTCTGACAATCACTGGATGATGAAAATAGATTTTTCACCTGATGCACTAATTATAGCCTGGGTTTCATAAACCAGCAAGAAATGTAATGACCTTTCATCTATCTTTCATTGCAGGAAAAAACAAGAAGTTCTTAAGTCTCCAGGAGAACATTCATAAACAGTAATGCTAATTTAAGATAATTCAATGTACAATAAAAGGTAATACAGAGAAGAATCCTTATTAGATTCAATAAATGGAAGGGTATAAACTCATGCTGTATATATTTTCATTTCTAAATAATTATTTAAGATGATTTATATAAGAATTTGGGATACATCTCAATTCTCTACTGTAATATAAAATACATTGCTATAGCATTACAGATATTGCTATTTTAAAACCAAGATTCACATTTAATCGGGGTAATCACCCTCTAGTCATCCCCAGTGTGATTAAAGATTCTTCAGTACTCTAGCCATCCCCACCAGTTAAGATGCTTCAGTTTGGCATGGATCATGAGCCATTACTGTATCATCATTATGCTGTGTTTCACCACTGCACCAAGTAAACAACTTGACATCCAGTCAGCAATTCCACTAAAAGAGATTTGCTCATGTCTCTGACCTCACCATGAGATAGCAGTGCTATTAGGAATGGCTATTTACGTTCTTAAACTAAAAGAGCTACGTAAATGATCTGTTGTACTGGACTCTACAAAAGTAAAATTCCCCATGCCATGCCCTGGATCCTGTATCCCATGGGCCAGATTTTCTTCCACTTAACAACAGACTTGCACCAGCATAGTTGCAGACTTTATTGGAGTTATACTGGTGTAAATCACAAAAAAGTAGGGAAAGACTCAAAGATATTTAGAATAGAAACTTAAGATCATTTGCCTTTGCCATAAGAATAAAAAAATACTTTAACTGCAGCTCTGAATCGCAGTTCTTGAAACAAGAGAATGTTTTCAATTCCTCTGATAGCAAAAGAAGAGAGTGCTGACTAAACCTATTATCTTTTCTGTGTGCTTATTTTCATTTTGATGTACAATAAATAAAAAATGAACTGACAATTCTAAAATATGAGGACACCATATCATTGTCACTGTATTCTTACAAATCTGATCCACTCATGCTGTTTAAGCTGTTGAAGCCTTTGAAGTTGGAAAATACTACCATGAACTTCTAGCATTGGTAATTAAGACATAGTGTGGTAAATCAAAGGAGATGTGCTACCTAGCATCTACAGTTCCTTCCTAAAAAAATGCAAGCTGGGAGTCACGATAATAAATCAATTGGTTCTGCCTTTCAGTAGGAAAAGACCTGTAACTTGTTATATTATAACTCAATCCCATCTTGTATCCAAGATCAATTCCTCTTTCTCTTCATGCTTTATGATCTTTGAATGTCTTTTTCTTAAGACTAATTTTTCTTATAGAAAGGGAGGGGAATATTGTGGGTTTGAGGGGGGGGGGGGGAAGTCTCTTATCATTTGTCTTCTCAATGGGGAGACCAGGAACATTTCCTTTCCCTTCTCCCCTTACCACCACATTTTTGTTCTTCAAGCTGTTGTTGTTTTCCTATAAATTTAAGCAGGTTGAGCTTCTGAGGCTGTGCTAAGAGCTGAGCTGGAAAACGTAGTATATGAAGGTTTATTAGCACAACTGGGTTAAGTAATGTGTGTGAGCCTCAGGAGCTTTATGTTCCAGGTAGTAGACTCCCTTACATTTCATAATGTATTAAAAATATAAACTATACAACATTTCCATAAAAATAAATTGATATGTGCCCTAATTGGAAAGCTCACTGCCATATTAATTTGCTTACTACAATAAACCATCTTATGATATATGGCTTTTGGCTGAGGTTAAGCCATGCGTTTCATTAAAACATTTCTTTTTTCCCACCTCTGTTATGTTTTATGGTTTAGTTTTTGCTTCAAAATGGGTAGCAGGATAAGGAATTATTAAAAATACATATATACCTAGAGAGCACTGATCAGTTTGTTTGATTCTAAGAAGCAAAAAAAGAAAACCTTTGCATAGTGACAACATTATTCAACATTTTCAAACCTGTGGGCTTTTACTTGGCCTTTCCTGTCTAAGTTTCCACCACTGAACTCAAGTTTTGGATTTCTTCCCAGAACTGTGAGCTTCTCCAGCTACTCTAGATCTGTGCTGGACTTGTGGGTGCCCAGCCCAGTCCACCAATTCAGACAAATTTTACAAACCTAATTGCATACGTGCAGATTAACACTTGCTGGTCATTTCCCCCCTCTCCATGTACTTGTGTTACAGTGGCAAAGCCTCAGAGAGCAGGTCTAAAAGGAATTAGACAACTTTTACCATCTATACTCATACATGCAAAAGGCAGATCTCATATGCGTACATCCTACCCATTACCTTGGGCTCCTTCTCACATTTATTGGTGTATTACCATATAGCTTGTTGATTTTTCCTGCAAAAACACTCAAGAATGAGCTTCATGCTCCTGCTGGTACTCATGGGTACTACCTGAATAGTGCTGAATGCGACTTTTCTATCATGGTTTGACACTTACTTCCTGCATGATCCTGCATAATCCTGCATAAATTATTTATTCTCCACACCCAGGAAAACTCCTTTATTTAAATCGTAAGACACTCAGGGCAGAGCATGTTTCTCATTACACATTTGTACAGTGTCTTTTGTAATAGGACCTGTCTTACAAATGTTATAAAAATAGTATTAAACCTCTGTCCCAAAATGCTGTGCATTTTGTCAGCCTTCCACCACCAAATTTGGCTTGCCTTCAAGTACCACCAACTTCCTTATTTTTAAGTTATTTTTCCACAACACCTGGATTTAAATGCTTCCAAAATGGCAAAACATCACCATTTTCTCTTGACGTCTGAACCATAATAATAAGTACACAAGGTTACATAACTTTCAGTGTTCAAATGTTTCCTTATATTTTGCATGGGAAATACATAAAGGAGCTACTACAGAATTCTGCCACTAGAAATTCTAAGGGACAATAACTGTCATCTTCATTTTAAAACATGAATGTAATGTTGAACATTAATGGTATTTAAAAAAAAAAAAAGAAAGAAAAAGGATACTACCTTATGATAAATGACACTACTGCCATATCTCTCTCTATATAAAATATACAGATATATGTATAAACTAAACAAACAAACCAAACAAAAAAAACCCCTCTCTTTTTTTCCTTAAATCTATTCTATTTCTGGAGAGACTTTGCTAAGAAGACAGTAAGATACTGCAAGGAAATGAAGCACACAATCAAATACCATCCAGTGCACAGAAAGGGTCGTAGTATTCATCCAAGCAAGTATGCCTATAATAATACAAACTCACTTTGTTGGTCTAGACACCTCTTTCTATCCAACAGATTATCCCTGCTGCTAGCAGAGGGGGTCAGTGCATGGGAATTCACTTAGATATTCCTGAACAAGATACATGATCATTCTCCATGGCTTCTCCTGTGTATGGCCTTTCAGACAAATTTGGAATGATATTTCTTAACATAAACAAGACCACTTTCCCTCTAATTTGACAAAATTAAAAAAAAAAAAAAAAGAAAAAGAAAGAAAACCAGATAAACTTGAAAAGACATTTTGAATTGACATTTTGAACTGACATATTCATCCCTTATGCTGTTCAGGCAGCTTCCCAGCCCAGAATTAAAAACATGTATTTGGCAGTGACCCTTATTCAAATCAAAACAAAACTATGATTCATAGCTAATCAGGAAAACTCACAAACCAAATGGAAGAATGGATTTAAAATGCAGCAGAGAGACTGTACTGAATATAAACATCCCACATTTCTGATTAAACAGTGGTATCAGCAAGCTGGTCAATTAAGCTTTCTAAGTTACACCCTATTTTCCTTTAAACGTTAAAATGCCCTAAAATAAAATTGTAAGGAAAATGACAGAAATACTTTTCTGTAAATACAGTAAATACAAATTATTTTCAGTTACAAATCAGAAATAAATCCATCAGGCTTTGTGACACCCATTCAACTAAAACAGTATTTAATAAATAAATATTACTAGACATATGTTTTTTAGTTTGAGAATGCCTTATTTCAGGTAAATTAAATCCTGTAAAAAAATGAAACCAAAGGGATTATGTTGTTTCTGAAGGTGAATATATGCACACATGCGTACACACGTAATTGAGTGGATATCATTGCCATTCATTCACCTGGTCCTGTGATTTTATGAGAGTCACAGATTAAAACCTATAGCTAGTAGTAATACAATATCTTAAGTTTATTTTTCCACAATAACGCCATAAACTACGGCATATATATATGGGATACACTTGAATTCAGTTAGGGTAACAGAATAAGAAAACATTTAAGATTTTGAAGGCTGAACTGGGTCGTGACTTTCCAAGAGCAAAAGGTTATAAAGCCATCTTAATCTCATAGTAGCCAATTAGTATAATCTTATACCTAATTTGGGTAATGATAAGATAATTTTAGTCATATCTAATTGCCACACATAATTTTCTCTTTGTGATTAAGATATTAAAAAATTGCTCTGCACAGCGGTCCTCCAGCATGGAACTGCCCTCACACAGAAGCTCCCACTTGCAATGCTCCAAAACCTTCTTGCAACCTGTCGTGGTTTAACCCCAGCCAGCAACTAAGCACCACGCAGCCGCTCACTCACTCCCCCCCACACCCAGTGGGATGGGGGAGAAAATCGGGAAAAGAAGTAAAACTCGTGGGTTGAGATAAGAACGGTTTAATAGAACAGAAGAGAAGAAACTAATAATGATAATGATAACACTAATAAAATGACAACAGTAATAATAAAAGGATTGAAATGTACAAATGATGCGCAGGGCAATTACTCACCACCCGCCGACCGACACCCAGCCAGTCCCCGAGTGGCGATTCCCTGCCCCCGCCCCCACCTTCCCAGTTCCTAAACTAGATGGGACGTGACATGGTATGGAATACACTGTTGGCCAGTTTGGGTCAGGTGCCCTGGCTGGGCATGAGAAGCTGAAAAATCCTTGACTCTAGTCTGAACACTACTGAGCAACAACTGAAAACTTCAGTGTTATCAACATTCTTCACATACTGAACTCAAAACATAGCACTGTACCAGCTACTAGGAAGACAGTTAACTATATCCCAGCTGAAACCAGGACACAACCTTATAAGCATTCAAATAAGATTTTCTTTCCTAAATTATTACTTCCTTATTAGTGTTCACCCCAGTACCCTTTGGTTTTGGATTTAAATACCTCTTCTTTCTTCTATCTGCTATTGTTATTTTATTTAGTGTACACATAATCTCTAACTACATAAATTTTGTATCATTGTATCCTATGAATTTCCTGTGTTGTATCTGTACTCCATTATCATTTAATTACTCATCGGATTGTGTGTTTAAATAAGGTTTTCTTCACTGGTGACTGAGAAAGCCTAGTCTCTTCGGCTGAACTCCTCTGATGCAGAGCTTGTGTCGAGCAAGTAAATCAAATAAATTAAATGCCGAATTTAAAGTTTCTCTACAGGAGATGTGTTGATACAGGAATATGCATACTACATAATCCTACCATGACTATGAAATGCACATGTTCAAAGGACTTTCAGCATTGCCACTTCAATTTGGTAAAGAACCTAGTTACCACTTAAAAATATTTTATAAGGCCATATTTTTTTGCATACTCCACAGAAAGGTCACATAGGTGGATTTTAATACCTTGAAAACGTTTCTTTTTTGTTAAGAGAAATGCTTTCTTATGCAAAATATTATTAGGGTCAATTTGTGGTAAAATGAGAAATTTGGTCAGATCTCTTGCTTTCTGATTTTCAGCCATGGTGGAATAAGTCCAAACCTAAAATCACCATGACATTATTCTATGCCATGTTTGAGTGAATTTCTCCAGCTACCAGCCTGATTTACTCATCGCTCGATTACAGTTGAGTGATTGTTGTTCCTGATACTCACTTGTAAGACTTCCTAAAAAGAAATGCCATTTTCCTCATTTTCAGAAATGCATTTGTAAGGCACAAGTCTTATATATATGCAATAAGATATCAAATTGTTGAAAACAGCTGCCCGTTTTTTTCAAGTAATCTGTTTCCCTCCCACTTCTAGAAAAGTATTTTTCTTTCCTTTCAAAGATATTGCTACAGAATACACATATAAACAGTACTTTTATAATATGTCACAGATAATAGAGCCTCAGCATACTGAACAGTATTCAGCACAGGAAGAGAAAAAAACATAGAGAAATGACTCGCTGTAAGAAAAAGCCCAGTGAAAGCCATACAGGTTTGTGGATGATAATATTCAGTCACAGCATGACTTGAAAGTTAACAGCACTTATAATAAAAAATCAAGGCTACAAGCAAGAGGACATAGGGACAAGAAAGGCTAAGTCAGTTTTAAATGCATTTTAAAAGTCCCCTAGAAGAGGTAAGGGTCCTTATGAAATGATGCTTAATATATAATATGGAAAAATATCTAATTCTTTACAGAAAGATTTTCTGCAGCCTCAAACAAAAAAAGGAATTTTATCTTCAGAAATAATAAAAAAAAGAAACCCAAAAAACCCAAACCAAACAGAAAGTTGAGCTGCTTAATTGCTACCATCAATTTATATCAGGACTTGTGGAAAAAATCCATGCACAGATTGCACAAAAGGTCTTGTAAGAACATGTGCATGTGCTTAAACTTTATGCTTCCTTCCTCTCTGGTTGTTAGTAGAATTATGTATATGCTGAAGCATTTGCAAAATCAGATTCTAAAATTAGAAACCTTAGCTGCACCTTACTAAATTCCTGTTCTGTGCCTAGTCAGCTAATATCCTCCCAAACAGTCACCATTTCACCTTTACATATGTTATGGAACTTATTTTCTACGTAAAGAGACTCTCTGTCTAAAATGAAAAAGAAAAAGAGACCATCCTCAAGATTTTCTGATCCCCTGAAGGATTTATATCTCTCCTCTTCCCTTTTTATAAGCAAGGAAATTGCTTTAACAAATACCCGCATTTTACAATTAACCTACCAAGATCCTCTCAAAATCACAAGTTAGGATGTACATCTCTTTCAAAGAAGTGACATGACAGATGTTAAATCTGACAACACTCCTTTTTCCCCACAAGAAAATATTCATAAATGCTTCCTGCCTCAGTGATTCATTTCAATTTCAGTTTCAAATAGATTTTGTTTCACACCTAAGGCTGTCAGATACATACTATGGTCTTGGGTTTAAATTTAAAATGCATGAAGGGAATGAAGGAGATAACAGCTCTTTTACTATAGTTTAGGGAAAACAATAAAAAAAAAAATCACTTTCAATATCGAAGTAGGCCACTGACTACCTGTATAGGCTTCACTTTGTGCTTGAAAAACTGAAAAATACACACACATCAACTCAATATAGTAAAGGTATGCCACTACTCCTAAAATATCAAGTTCATGGATACGTAAAAAATCCAAGCCTTGACACACACAAAACTGAAAGAGAAGAACCACTGTATGTGAAATATCTCTTCTTTCTCTGCAGCTCCACCCTGGATCTCCCATCCACCTGGCACTAGGAGCATTGGCAGCTATGCAAACTATTGAGAGCCATCTCCAGACCTATAGAAACTCCCTAAGCTTTGTCTGCATCCAGGAGTTCAACACTGCTAAGCTCAGCATCATAAAAATATTCCTATTCTATTCTATTCTTAAATCACATAATCTTTCTGAAATGCCAGTGGTTTTGTGGAGATGGGCTTTGTCTAAACTCAGAAGGACGCTTAAACATTGAAAAGAATCGGGCTTAAGTGTGCTGAGCTGCTTTCCTAAATAAGGTTAAATAAGGAAGTGCATTACAGGCTTCCCAAATCTGGAGACTAATCAGAAGCATGATGTAGGAGGAAATCCTGCTCAACAGAAACAAACAGAACAGATTTTTTTAAAATCCTCTTTTCCTGCACTGGATATTGATATGGCCATGTTCAGGATGTACAAACATGAGCAAGATCCTTTAAATGGCTTCCTAGACACACAGGAGAAACTAGTAGCCAATGAAATGAAGGAAAGATAGGTAGAATCAGAAAAAAGATAAGGAACAGTGAGGATTTCGTTCAGTCTGCAGAAGACATAAAATAACCAGGGGGGAGAAAACATAATAAAATAGTCTGTGGGACTTACAGAGGAGGTTTCCATGTAAGGACAATTCAAAGAGCTTGGGTTTTTTTACTTTGGAAAAGGGAGCTTGTTTGTAAGATGGGGCTGTGAAGATCCCACAGCTCTAGTAGTTAAAGTTCTGCTAATTAAATTGCCACATTAGTGAGGCAGACATTGCACGTGTTAGCAGGATGAGAAGACACCTACACCAGTGGGCTCTTTTTTACAGTTTGCCAAGGTTGGAACATCTATTGATTAAATGCTGCAAACATCCCCGGTAAATACTTCAGTCTTAGTAAACTATCGCTTTCTCTCAGTGTCACAAAGGCGGTAAGCAGAAGCTGATGTCTGAAAAAATATGTCATTTAGTAAGAATCTAATACTGTAAGGTTACATTATGTTACTGAAAATTACTGTCTTCACCCAAAACTAACTATACTGTGTCAGTGCGTTAAGGGTGTGTTATATCCTGCTTGGAAGAACCAACAGCAACACCCCACCCCACCCTCAGATTATGCTTGCAGTAAAACGCCCATAGTCCTGATGAGTCCCTTTCAGACTCATTTACTAATAAAGACCTCCCTGCTGTAGCTGGCAGGAGCTCCAAGCACTCTCTGACTCCTGGGACCTTTCCTTACATCAATGGATAGATATTAAAATATTAGCGGTATCTAAGTAGTACTATGTAATCTTTCAATTCTTGGGGTTGTCTAAATAAAGGACATAGTGTAAATTCTGACCCTGATCTTCCAAGTCCTCTGTTGATACCAGCCTAGATGACCTCTGAAGTTCACTTTTCTTCCAGTATAATACTGGTGATCTTATGAAGAACAGTCAAAGTTTTTGTGACTACAGTGACATTTTCTTTATTTCAGAGATTGAGCATTGATATAGAATTCTGTAAGGTTATTTTATGGGCTTTGATACTTCTAGAACCAAACGCAAAACTATAATTTTCATCTCTCATTTTCATATGATTCAATAAAAATTACCCAGCCAGAAATTCAGACAAAGTAAGATAGGAGAAGGAAGAAGGAAAGGGAAGTGAGAAGGGAGGTGAAAGTAAGCAAGAGGGAGAGAGAGAGCAAGAGCATGTGAGAGCAAAAAAGCAAGAGTGTGAGAGCATGTATGAGAGTGCATGAGCAAGGCAAGTGAGTGAGGAGAGAAAAGAGCAAAGATAAACAGAGGGGGCAGAGAAAGATGAGGAAGAGAGAGAATGAGAAAACAATTCCCTTTTGGCTGAATCCTGAATTATGACCAAGTGAAAAAACTGGTGAAAAAGGACTTCATGAAACAAACAACTGCTTATAATATAGGAAGTAGGATGATTCTTATACATTTAATTTCTTGTGTCAGAATTGTTAGTCAGAAATTGTAGTTAAGAGCAGACCAAAAGTGAGGGGTGGTTATTTCAGCCATTCTCCCTCCAAAGGATTATGTATTTTAAAAAGACTTTAACAGTCCTAAGATAAACATGTCAGAAATGCTTAGTTCTAAAGAGGTCTCAGAGCTTCTTCATGTGGTCTATGGCAGGAGGAGCTCCACTGAGTCTTGCTGCAGCTGGAGAGCTCTGCCCACCCAAACCCTCACTTTTCCACCCAAGATTTGGTCTTGCATACCAGAATTGCCAGCTGAGGTGTGTGCCCCTGTGTTAGACTTTTCAGTTATCTGTTCAGATAATTAGCTCAAAATTGACTTCACTTAGAAGAGTCATCCACAACTCTTTACAAATGTTTCTTTTTATACCCCTCATCTCTTTATATAGAACCAAAATCCAAGCTCTGTTTACTAAAACATAGTTTGACACTTTTAGAAGAATACACAACATGATTTTATTAAGTCTTTAGCCATGGGAAAGCAGGTACTCTGATACACTCCTACCTCTGGCAGGGATCTTAGGTTACTCCAGGTGGAAGGAGAGTTTTAGCCCTCTGAATGACCCCCGGGGGCTTCCATTTACATAATGAGACTAACACACTGCAACACACTTCAGCAGTTCTTCTGAATCAGATAATTTGCATTTAATATGGTATTTTGGTGTACTTTTAGCAGGGCAATTAAATTATAAATATCCATAGATAGTTTAAAAACTGAATCTGCAGATCATTTATTACTGGCCTGTATTTACTGATGCAGCAACAAACCCATCTGATTAGAGCTTATCCCTTAATTAGTTCATTTAACATTTTTGTCTAAAGTGAAATCGACTACAACTATATGTACTGCACAGGGCATAAATCAGTCTCTCTATATTATATAATCGAGTAACTTAATGGGGAGTATTTCTTGTTGAGGCCAATTTTTATATATTTCATTCATTGTGCCAGAATTGTCAGTGTGAAATTGTGACAACAGCTGGCTAGAAGTGAGGGATTATGACCTCCTCTCAGTGGTTACATGCTAAAAATTAATTGTGTTACCCCCCCAGCACTGTAGCATTGTGATTACTTGAAGCAGAGAGCATGGGTGGGTGTGGGCGAGACACATGTAAGAACAAATAGATTACAAGGCACACAAATCAATGCTTGTTGTTGCTAACTCATAAAAAATGGTTTCTAGCTAACAGATACTGAAAGAAAGAAACAAACAAGTTTAATTTAATTACCAGTATATCTATTTTGTACTCTGGAGCAACTGAACTAAGATAAATTGTGAGACTAACATTCATCTGTATGTTATATTAAGATGCTGGTACAGCCATATCTTTCATAGCCCTGAGTTTACTCCACCAATCATTTAAAAAAATACCTCAGTCCTTTCTATGCCGTAAGTAATATAGTAAATCTTGTTTCTTTTAATGTTACAACATCTTTCTTCTTGATGCTACTTTTTGCTAGCATTTGCTGTAGGAAATATTGATCTCTGCTTCTTCAAAATGAGTTTTCCTTGTACTCTTTCTTACTCAATGGACTCTACAGTTTGTATGTTTGATATTGCACATTCTCTCTCTGGGGAAAGCTCTGTTCTGCCACTTTACAGTTTCTTTCAGCAGAATTCTTTTCACACTTTAAATAGCATTGTGCTGTGCCAATTGTGAAACAAACAAACAAACAAAAAACCCCAAACTGTTTGTTTTATTGTATACATTTAGTTACACTCAAAACCATTAACTGGAAACCTGGAGGCCAGATGAAGCATTAAACTATCTATGCCTTAGTTGTAGCCTTTCCCAGAGGTTTACAGCATGGTAAGCTAACACAGGAGCTTCAAAGAAGCTTCATGTATTTGTGCGATGATCAAAAGCCTATGAAACATCTTTATTTGCAAACTCATTCACTTGTCACAAGGTAGTATACTTAATATGGGAAAAAACTAAATCTTGGGCCACAGCACAGTATATAAGCTCATTCCTAACAAAGGTATGTAGATACTGCTCTGTACTTTTTACACATATATTTTTGTATTACTTTAGGCATGTGCTTCAACAACCCTTCATTTTTGGGTTTAGATGTCTAACAGACATGAGTAGTTTCCATCTACTTACTGACAGATGGTAAATTAGCTCAGCAATACTGTTACTTCAATAGGTTGAAACTGTGTTTTTTGCTCAGTACAGGAACAGCAAATAAAAAGTACTGTAAATAATACACACAACATTTTTTCATCTGACCGCTGATGTTGGCAGTTGGAAATACAGCTGTGAACACTGGTAGGGGTTTGGCTGGAGAAAGAGAAATTTTCTTTTGTTGCCATATCCTTTTAAACCATTGTCTTTATTTTCCAAAGCCTACATATTTATTTTCCTTTGCTCTTAGAATTACACGAACTGCTTTCCAATATGTGACTGACTTTTAAAAAATGCTTAGTCAACACATTTTCCATGACATCAAGTAAGAACTGCTGGTCTCTGAACTCTTCCATATTTATTTACTCTTCTTTAATCAAATTAATTAAAAATGGCTTTAGAGAGTACCTTTAGGTCCTCATTTTAAGAACGTTACTAATAGTAATATCTGTGGGATCTTTTTCCAGCAGAACAAAACAATAACAACTTTCAGTGCTCTCCTTTGAAGTATAGTCTCACTCAAAGTGATTCATCCAGCTGTTCTTCCACTGGCAGCGGGTGCATGTTAGTATGTCCAAGTAGAGCAGAGACAGACTCTTTCTTTCTTACTAACACTGAGAACTCTTTATTTTGCATTTTCATGATAGTTTAAGTTAAAAGCCCAGTTAGACAAAAAGTTTTTATAAAAGCAATTACTTTTTTTTTCCCCAGGCCATTGGGGCAGGGAGTTTATTCCCTGTGATAAAAAAAGCCATTTGTTTTACTGTAATTGAAAATAAAACAGAAAAAAACCACTTTCTTCTCTATGAAATATTGAAACTCACTCAAACTGGACTTTTCTTGAATATTCTATTTGGAAATAGAGCCATTTTAATAGAAAATTTTGATCAGATCAATATTCTAACATAATGCAATACAAAAAGCTTTATTAGCAAGCTGTGCAATGACACAAAATTACCCACAAGGGTAATTTTTCTTCTGCTTTAAGAAAAGGTTGTGTACTTTACACAACCATTCACATCGCCCCCAATTTCAAATTAGTTTTTTAACAGAATGTAATTTCAGTTGCCAGCTGGCAAGCTAATTTTACATGTGAGATTATAATACCTTATAATGATTATTTAAGGTGGCATGTTTGTACTTATCTTCACCTCATTTATTTATTGCACTGGTTACATGTTCTGTCTTTAAATAAAAATAATTGGTTGAATTTACATGATCAATTTGAATCTTGCCAGGTTTTGGTGGTTTGGTTTTTTTTTTTCCTTTGAAATAAAATTCAATAGTTTCAGATACTACATCTATACCTGTATTTAATGTCTGCTTTTGTAGTTTTTATCTCTAGTCATTACGGTTTGAGATTATTCTATATTTAATCTTTGCTGGATTTTGCTGAGCTAAGTAGATAAAGGCATCCTATATTCCATTGTACCTTAGGAAGTAACTCTATTCAGGGCTACATGGAGAAGAAATGAAAACACAAGATCTACAACAGATATCAAGAAGTCATGTGTTCTAAATAATATACCTCCTGCCCTGTTATTGGGAAGTTAGGGTCCATCTAAAAATTGATTTTTTTCCCAGTCCAAGAAAGTAATGAGTTTAAATATCAACTCTTAGGGGGAGAAAAAGAGAGAAAAGACTTCCTGCAAAAAAATGACTTTTTGATTTATACAGAATTGCAAACAATGCCTTGCGGTTACAAAGTCATCATAACACACATGGACATAATTGCATAAATTTGTGATATATATACAAGAAAATAGGTATGTGCCATTTGTTTTTGTAAATGCATGCAGGTATCCATAAGCATGCATGATCATCCCTACAAAGTCAGTAACCAGACTGAGATTCCTCTTGGTTGGGATTTGCATGCAGCAAGGTATCAAGGTTATTACTTTTCCTGGTAGGGCTGTGGCTCCAGGGCTGGCCAGCTCCTACTGACTCCCATTGGGCCACGGGGCCTGTCTGCAACCGTCATATTACGGTGAAGCTGCCAATCATTGCCTACCTGGAGTGCAGGCTTGTGTCTACTTTATCTACAATCTCTTTGAGTATAAATGGATGTTTGCTGGGCTCTAAGACCACACAAATCACCTCAGGCGGAATAATAATTGTACTTGTAGCAGCAGCCAAGCTATTTCATGGACGTATTGGGTTGGCAGAAAAGTGAATCAATTTATAAAAGTGTGTGCAGCATTAGATAAAGCCCAAGCCCTGACGGCTTTATCTGATGGGTTCAGTTTGTTTTTTAGAAGTGAGCAGCCCTCAGGCATTTTGCTGAGTTTTATCAAATAGTCACTTTATTTTAAGCAACAACAGAGGCTTAATAGGAAGGGGGAACTTGCTGAAAGGTCACCTGTAGCCAGGTATTATCATATGAGCAAACAGAAACTTTGCATCATGTAAATCTCTCTACAAACTGACAATAAGCATTCATCTCCTATATGCTGTTTCATCCCTATGCTCACGCTAAAAACACTGTTGAATTGTCTTAGCTATTTAAATATGATTTTCATATAACTGACATGGACGGAGTAAGAAGCTACATTGTAATCAAAAAGAGAGAATAAATGAGAGTGGAATTTAGTTCATTCAGAAAAGTTATTTTGTAATGTAATACATTCTAAGATAATTTCCAGAACAGCAAATTAGACAGACACAGAAATAAAGTTCTATACATCTTGGAAGTATTATGATCACACAAAGTAATTACCCCTAGATGCTAATTTCAGTTACTGCTAGCAAAACCATAATTAAATATTGGAGATGGTAGAAAAAAGAAATCATAAAGGGAAGGAAATCTCAGAAGTTTTAGAGACTATTTTCTCCAGTTTTTCTTTTCCATGCAAAAGGTTAAAAGTTCAGACTTAAAGCAGATGTATTTTGCAATTAATTAATCTAACCACAGAAGCAGAGATGCTCAGTCCATTGAACCAATCCACAAATTACATGAGGAAAGCTTGCAAGACAAACCACTGCAAGAGCATTCAAAGGCTCTTTCATTGCTGTTATTTTCAGTTACCCATTTCAGTACAACGTATGTAAGGAAAAATAATACATAGAGATGGTACTATGGGGAAGGTACATTTCAGGAACAAGAACATGATTTTTCCTGAACGTCTTCACAGCACTGCTCGCTCTATTACTCACACAAATAAGTCAATCAATAATTATAAGGTACTCAAAGACAGTATGTTTACAAGCTTTAAGTTAGTAAACCTGTCTCTTAAGCTAGAAAAAAATCCTAACACACAACAAAAAAGTCCTGTAAATTATAGCTGAAGACTAACATTTTCAAACTTTAACACTGGGGCTTGCATCCCAAATCCATATTCATGAATCAACACAAAAAAGAACTTACATTAAGAGGTCAAATTCTAAGTAACTAAATGGGAATCTCTAAGTTTTAAGATTTAAGAAAAACAATGATCAGTATTTAGGAAACTAGATTTTTAGTGGGTGAGTACCAAGAATTGATAAATTTGTTACATTGTTCTTTAGAAAGTTTGAGGTTCTAATGGGCAAATATTGAAAAGGAATAGTTGCTTCTGTTTAGATCCCTAGGATCCCCAGACATCAGTCAGTAGCAAATCCCTCTGATACGTATCCCTCATTACATATCTTTTTTTAAAACTCTGGTTTTGGTGGAAGAGTCCAGAGTTTTATTTGTCCAGGTAGCATCCAGATCTCATCCATATAAGGACCGTATCCCCACTTCAGCGAGTTAGTAATACTCTTAATAGTAAGTATTGGTTCAGGCCCTACAAGAACACAGGGACCCTGTCACCTAGGTAGTCAATAAACACCTCAGCTTTCTACATAACTTTCATCCAAAGCTCTAAAAACATTTCAAAAATGAAAGTGAGTTGTATTTCTTACTCCTCCCAAACAGTATACTGCATTTTACAGATACAGAAACTAAGAAACAGAGGAGATGGAGAGCATGTCAGCAATGCTGACAGAGCAGACAAAGTCCCGGTCTCCTCATTCTAAAGATGCAATCTTTGTACCCCCAAATATCAGTAAACTTGAAAACTGAGCTTTGCAGTCCTCCAGATATTCTTCCCTATACTAAAGAATTTTGAGCTGTGCTGTCAGCAGAGACACACAGGGTCTGTACCACAGACATGTGCAAACAGTAGCAGAGTTCTGACTCAAAGTCACTTTTGTCATTCATAACACAATGAGCTTGAAATATTTTGTTTTGTTTACTTGATATCATTGTGCACTGGATTGTATTTTTTGCAAAGTGACAGATACATTTTATTTTATCCACAGCCAACCATACATTTATTTTCAGGCATCTTAATAGAAATTCAAAGTATGAAGTTCAGGTTGATTACTATACTTAAGAACCTAAAGAGGATATGAGAAGGTTGGGTTTTTAATTTGGGGTTTTTTAATTTGATTTTTTTAATTTTTGATACACCTTTATTCAGGAGCATTTATTTAAATGTCCACTGAAGCTCTTTATCTTTAAAAAAACAAAGCTTTAGTTGAGAGGGAGTGGGGAGTAGTGAGAAATACAACAATCCCCGAAAAGTCAAAACCCAGCTTGGCAATTTTTTATTTTTCCACAAAAAATATGTCAAGTCCCTTGAATTATTTAGGGTATGCTTTTTGGCCCCCACCTCACACTTTCTCTTGGTTGCATATGTTGGTTATTCATTAGCTGCGAAACACTGCAGCACCTCTCCCCCTCAAAGACCCGCCAGCTTCCTCCATCTAGCACCAATTCCCTGAGAGGAAGTGAATCTATAGCTGCCTTGTTGGAGCCCTGCATTCAAATAATCCCCAGTACAAGCTCTTTCTTGGTGCAATCTTAAGATACTGCTATTTGCCATGACATGATGCTGTGCCTTGACATGACTGATGCACAAACATGATGTTACTGTATGTCCTAACACATAACTGAAAAAGGCAAGTGCCAGTACTTAAGGGATCCCTGAATGTGCATGTGCTTGTGAACCCAGAGAGTGTCATGTGTGTGTGCTTTCACTAGTGACCTTCTGTCTCTATCAGCTGAAAAGGAAGAAGAGGACATAGCTGTCTGTGTTTATGTTTTGTGTGAGTCCTATATGTAGGTGCTGTTGAATGCAGCAACCTTGTCCATGGCGTTCTATGTGTCTGGCCCTGTCAGCACCCTCTGTGTGTGTGTCTCTGGGATACATGCTCAGCTTTGCTACTGGTTGAACTGGCAAACGGGAAAGTGGCAGCTGTGTCCCTCAGCCTGGGTAGACACCCCAGGTCCCCAAGCTGAGCTCCATGCAGGAGCAGCCAGGCAGGATGGAGCCGGGCTGGAGCAGGCAGCCACACTCTTAACATGAGCCACAATCACGGGCCAGTGACAGCCTTTGAAAAATTCTCTGATCATTTACAGTGTCAGCAGATTCAGTAGAAATATTGGTGCTGTAAAGCAAATATCCAGTGTGAATGAGGCCATCAAATTTGTCTCAAAACATGTCTCATCCATTAATTGCCCAGATCTAACTCATATATAATGACTGCATTATATATGTATTTAGATGACTAAGTGGCCCTGTTTGTTTATGGTAGGGCACTGGATTTTGTCACATGCCAGTGCACTGGAGTGGAAAACCTATGGCATCTTCAACTACTGAATAATTAATTCTTTTACTGAATTAAATATGAAAATGGTACAGGTCATATAGAATTTCTTATACTATTTAATAATAGCCTCTTCAAAACCCATCACATCACTTAACTTCATATCAACATCTATTTTATTTACTCTCCATTTTTAATATGTAGCACTCTGCAGTATTTTGTACTAACAGACACATAAAAACATCAGGTACTGTCATGTGGGAAGTGAAGGTTTTGACAGGGTGTTGTCAGCTTGGAGGCAGCTTGGGATTATGGGTTAGGCTTCTTAGCTCAATTTCCAAAATGAAGGCAGTAAAAGAGTTAATAAGGATATTTAACTAGTAAAAGCTGGTTTCCTGGGGAAAAAGTTGTTTAAGCATATGCATCTGTCCATACTTCTCAGCACTAACAATAGCCTCCTGCTGCCTTTATACTGAGGAAGAGGAAATAATATTGCGATAACCTTTATCACAACCAAGAGAGCTAGAAAAAGGTAGAATTTAAAAAAAGGGGGGGGAGGGGGAAAGTAAGTGTATTTAGGTCTGAGGCTCCTGTGCATATCCTCATTAGCCACATACCGCAAAAATCACTTTCCCAGAATAATGAACTCTGACCTGCCCCTTCTCCCTAAGCTTTGCTATGGGAGGAGCTGCTCCATCCATGTATGTGGCAGCCTTACCAGCGGTGGGAAGCCCTTCTTCCATAAGCACCCCAACGTACTGTGAACAGAACTACCAGGACTCACAGAAAGTGATTTTCTACAATGGTTCCTAGCAATCTGGGCACCGTACCTTTTTTTTCCCCCCAATCCTCATTTACACCTTTTGCCAATATTTGGAATTTTACAGGATAAATTCAGCACCACACCTCCCCACAGCTGCACCCAACCAGGACCATGGGGGAATCTGCTGGAGAGGCTTTAGTTAACAGTACTCTTTGCCAGAAAATCTGAGATGAGATAAAAAAGTCATCTCTCATCACTGGGAATATTAAGGTGACTAATGCCAAAATATAATAAAAGTGCTGAGATTTGGTAATATGACAGCTATAGTGACGCAATTGCCAAATTTAGGATTTGTACAATAGCACCGTTTCATTTGTGAGAAAAACTTGTGCAACATTTGCATTGGGGCAAAGACATAAAACATCCCGATAGAATCTGTTACAGGCAGGATGTGAAAAATACATGCACAGAACTTAAAAACTTATCTCTTTATTAGAAGCTTAACACTGTATCTTGACATTATGAACTTCTAACACTCATTTCTGTACTTTTTGGGTCTACTCATGGAAGTATTAGAGTAAAATAAACCAAAGATAAACATGTTCAAAGGAGAGAACAAAGAGTCTACCCACTGCTAAGGTCCACAAAATAACACCACATGCTATAGAACTATATACCAATCCCTGCTATAAACTGTCTTCAAGCACTTCCTATTTTCTTCCAATTTGTCTACCCATACTTCAAATGTGAAGTTCAAGCTTTTTGCTATGATGGACAATTAAACAACTTGTATAATATAGTTGCTTATATAAATAACAAACACCAGAACAACATATAGTTGATGGAATGAATATTGTTTTCTCTTATGATCAAAACTACTTTGTCCCTAAAACCAAAAAAAACTATCTGGAAAACAAAACCGATGATGTTCAAGTGATATTTAAAGGGTGAACATTATGCTTTAATAAAAAACCCCAAACAATCCAACCAACCCTGCTACAATTTTTACAATTAAACTGAAAATAACAAAAATGTTAGCAATAAAATCCAGTCAATGCAGGCTTTCTCTGCTTGAAGTTGAGGATCCGCCAACTCATATAAAAAAATTTGCATTTCAAAATGAAACATGAAATCCCTCTCTACCTGTTTGAAATTAAAAGAAATCCCAGCGGAGCTTGCAAAATATATGCCCATTGTTTAATGACCTTCTAATACTAGTGAAAGAACATCCAAGAACACTGCAGATAATTCTGGTCTAATCAGGTTAATGACGGAAGCCAAGGCCAGGACTACAGCAAGCTGTTCGTTAGCATTTGATATTTCTGGCAAATAAACTCACTGCTGTTCATCCATTAAGTTCACATCCAACAAATAGTAACAACTGCTCCTGACATTCAGTACAGAATATTCTGCTCCCATATAGAATCCTGCTGTTCTAAAGAAGTCACCATTGGCTTGAAAGAGGAAGCCAAGCTTCTTTCAATGGCTTCTGTTAAACTGGTACAGCAGTAGTAAAGCTCCAGTTGAACAGGGCAAAAACTGATCATAATTTACTTTTTCTCAGTGTGTAAGGAAGACTCTGGGGATATTTTATTCTTCATTGAGGTGCAGGACAGGGAAAAATAAAAAAGAACCACAAATTATTAGGTTCTCAGCCTTTGTACTGAGATCATGGTTCAGTGATCATGTTCTGAACATGATATTATTATTCATAAGTACTGTTCCATCCACCATGTGCAAGATTCCACATTTCTGCTGGCCTTTAAGTCCCAGTTTTAGGTCTCTCTTGCAATCAGTATGCACTGGTGAGCTAAATGGACATGATCAAGCTTGCTAGAGCTGATCACTGACCAGCTTTAAAAGCCCCAGAAGAGCTGTTTTCTCCAGCTGGATTGTCGATTAAAGCTATCTCAACAAACATGGTATATATGAGCACTCAATTTCTAGCCATTCACCTACAAATTATAGGGAAATTAAAGACTTGCTGAGGTCAGACTGAGATGTGTATAAAACTGACAGCTTGTTTGGCCAGGAGGCATTATTTCCCTGTTCACTAAAGGAGTTCCTGTTCTGCAGGCCAGCAGCCCTCATTACAGTTTGGAGTTGCAAAATGCCTCAGATTCCTTCAGAGTCTTAATTCCCTTTGCAGCCAGTAGAGTCCTGAATGACATCTGTCACTGATAGCCTTGAGGACTTGCTCAGGTAACTCCTCATTCCGCAGGCAGTGATGGACTCTTCCCCTTGCACAGGGAGGTCAATGCTGAGATGGAACTACTCTCTTAACTCCACCTGAGAACACCACCGTGCCAGTGCCTGGAGAAGCTATCTGAAGGACTGCTTTCTCCCCATTGGAATTACTCCCCACTGTAGCAGTCATTCTACTGATCTGTCCTCACATATTTTTCTGCTGTCATGAAAAATATGCTGGAGGTAAGCATGTACACACGTTCAGAAACTCAGATAAAGGAAACTTTTTAAGGAGAAACTTAAATATTACTCAAGAGTCTGCTTATTTTTTTCAGAAGAACCTGGATTCCTATGTCTAGATGCAGGCTGGACATGGAGTTCAGCTAAGCATGTCAAGCAATATCTGAAGTTCAGTGGAAGTCAACAAGACTCAAGCAAAAGATCAAGACTTTCAGTTTATCTAGATTGTTAGCAAAAACTATAAAAACATACAAATGACAAAGACAACAGCCAGCCAACAGTAGATATTAAAAAGCAACAGTTCCTGTGGTAAGAAAGCAGTCCATTTCCTCACAGTTGGTTTCTCAGCATTCCCTTCGGTCCTCTCCAAAGATAGGGGATCTTTATCTGGAAGCCTCAATGTTCCTAGGGATGATGAATGACTAGAGGGTGGGGTACAATCTTCTCATTCTGCTAATCTAATCTATTTACAAATCAATGAAATATTCCACCTGTCTCTTGCAATTGCCTTGCAAACTGGTTGACAATTATTAACTCAAGCTACTCTACCAAAGCAGGTGTTCAACTTTTTGCTCTTCAGTTTCAGAGTGATCCATATAAAGTCTGCATACAACACGGACTACATCTACACTGCGCAGGGAAGCACTTTGCAGAGAGATCCATTAGGTTCCCCTAGAGGACTACACTGAAACTGCTTTGGGATCCAAACTACTCATCTCTCTGGCACTAAAATGCTACCTGGGTATCACTGCTATGTTCATTCCTTCTGTTGCCACTTTGTTGTGAAAAACAAAGTGTAGGACTTTACAAAGCACAAGTAGAGTACATCTAATGGCTCAGAATGCAGAAGAAAAATGAAAACAAGAAGTATACTTATAATAATTTTGGATTTTTTTTTTTTCATAACTTTGGAATTGTCAGTACTACATAAATACACTCCCTTTACACACTTCTTCCAGTGTTGCCACTGTATTCAGTGGACACACAGAACTGAAGTCTCTTTGATAGGAAGCAAACCAAACGGTTTGCCAACTGAATCAGAAGTGAAAGGCTAGGGGTAAATACTCTGATAAGGTTTTATAGTCTATTTATGCAACTGCACTATATAATTTTAACTAGCCAAAAAGACACCTTCACTTTTCTTACTGACAGTTACCCATCTGTACAGTCTTACAGTTTCCTTTGAGGACTCCTGTATAGTCTTTACTATACACTTTAAATGGTTACAAATATGGACTCTCCAAAACTGCAATGATTATGCAGCCAACATACTATAGGTGCATAACACAAGCAGGTGAAAATGTGGTAGTGAGGGCTGACTTGACAGTTAAGTACATTTAGCACATTCACTCTTGGTACAGTGACATTTGTTTGTCACATATTTTAGTAGGGGTGGACTGTCATCTCATTAACAAGCTGAAGAAAACTTAAATGAAACTAAAATCTTATAGATGTTACTAAAAAAAAAATAAATAAAAAAATGGAACAGCCAGCAATACGCAACACTGACCAAGAATCTAACAGAAGATAAAAGAGCATAGCAGCTCTGACTTTCTCCATGACAGTTGGAGAAAGATTAGGAAGTATATAATTTATTAGCTATTTATACCATGCTTAGAGATGCATGCTTAGATATACTGCAAAGGTCAGCTGATAGTTACAGCTCCAGCTCTCAGTAGGTAAGAGCAACCTCCAGGCTGCTCTAAATTCCACAGTCTGGCCTTGATCCTCAAGGAAATATGGTCTAGCCATCTCCCGTTTCCAATTCAAAATGATTGATGTACTTCCGCAATTGCTGAAGGAGAGATGAAAAAAACTTACCAATCTATCCAGAAGAGCCCATCAAAGGGTATTTTATGTGTAAACATTTCCTGATTTGAAGACAACTTAAAGGATAAATAATTTGCCTCACTATGTTTTTAATTACTCAGTCTAGACATGCTTAACTGCAATTTATTTCAGCTGAGGTGAGCAAGAGTATCAACAGTATGCATCTCTCGTATTAAGACAAGTCTATATTCCCCTTGTCTTCTCTCCAAACACAATGGAGAGAAATTGTCTTCTGCTCAAGGTACTCCTTGCTTGCAGCTACAGAGCTTATCATCCCCCAATGTCTTCTTCTAACTGAGTCCCAGCAGGTTTCTAAAACCTGAGGCCTAAGAGTTCAGTCCCTGTGGGGCTCTGTTTCCAACATTTCCAGGTTTGCCACCACGTCCGCACTTTGATGAAGGAGACACCTCAGAATTTGAAGATGAGAAACTGCCTGTAGCTCTGAAAGACTGCTATGCTTACCCGTGTCAAACCACTAACAGTGCAGGTGGAAAGGGAGCAGCACAGAAAGTGAAGTGTAGCAAGGCAGAAAGCAGAAACTGATGGAGCTGGTGATGAAATTAGGTGAGAGTGGCAAGGCACAAGATCATGAGCCAGTGCCATTTTAGAATGAGAGGAAGGAATCGTGACTGGATTGTAGATTAACTGGTAGCAGTAAATAAAATAAGGTAGAAAAAGCAGAGGGAAGTGGCAACATACTTTGGTACATTATAAGACATTCATTACAAGATTGCCTGCAGCGGAGGCTGAAACCTCATTACTCATATGTACTTCTCTGCACCAAATGTGTGATATTTACAGTTATGATTAGTTTATAGACTAGCTGAAGCTTGGACCAATGCCTGGTTTTGTTCTTTCAGAAGCACTTGAGCCATCTTCAGTGTTAACAGATATGACTAAAATAATGTAGAGTGGCTAAGAAGTAGGTCAAAGAGCAAAGCCAGCAAGAATGGGATCTAAAGATAGAAAAATATTAAGAAAATAAGAGATGAAAGCAGACTGATAGCAAACACAGCAGGTGTAAGGTACACATTCACATCCAGTGGGACATTAATGAAATAACCTATACAAATGAGACTGCCTTTTAAAAACAAAAATTACTGCCTAATATAAGTTGAATTGTTCCTCCTCCAGTTTGCTGGAGGTTTAAGCAGTACTGCAGCCTATACAGATAGTAAGTTCCTTTCTCTTACTGTGGATATTATGCATTAGCCATGAAGAAAATGGGAAATAGCAGGCCACATTGAACCCTAATCAGAATTTTAGTATTAGGGGAAAAAACCATTTTTTTTTTAAATAACATTTTCTTAATGTAGCTCAAAGCACTTGTTCAGTGAAGGCTGGTTCTGAATCAGGGCAGAATCTTAGTTGCTAGTAGTGTTTTAGGATGCTTCTCACACTAAATGATATATACATGAGCTGGCTGAGGGCTTCTCAGTTGCAAAGAAAAAAAAAAATCAAGGTTGTAACTGTGGCAGGGAGTGTGTGCGAAGGAAGGGGAGATGGAAAGGTAGGAGAAGGACCAAAAGGGATCAGCTGGCTCCTCATGGGAAGAGTAAGACAAACCTAAAAAGAGTGAAGAGTGATGAGTTTTGAGCAAGATGAATGCTGGTCAGTCTCTCTCTCTCTCTCCCCTTCCCTGCCTATTCCAGCTTGTCTCCTCTTTAGGGAACTCTTGACTACCTAGGGCACAAACCTGCATTTCAGAACTGCTAAATCAGGCCTCCTGCTTGCTTCTTTCCTTCAGCCTTCTCTACTCATCTGTACCCTACTGTGCAAGAAGCGGCCAAGTGGATAGCCAGTCCCTGCCTTAACAATGCAAAAGGGAGATGCCAAAAATGGAGGCAGGGATTAGCAGCTGAAGATGATCTCAGAGAAAGGCTTTCTATTCTTCTTCCAAAGGGAGCAGAAACAGACTGTTGCTGCTGGAAGAACCTGACCCTTGTAGTAGATTAAATAATTTGTTTTACTGCTGATTTAGCGAGTTGAAGCAACTGACTGTGAGGCCACATGAGTGCCAGAGCTGGCACTGTGAGAGAGACCATATCAGAATCAGGAATGAGCCTAACTACCCTCTCAGCAGTAGTGAGTTGTTGGATCAGCTCATTTTGGATCAAATGCTGTCTAGCTGCACCTTAAACTTCCCTGTCATTGCATGCTTCTCCCTTTCCAAAGCTGGTAAAAATGCAGATCTGATCATAGAAGGCTAATATTACTTGGTGAGAGCTGTCTATGTTGAAAATGAGCTCTCTCTTGACTTTCTGAATTGACTACTTTTAGGAGCAATTGTCCCAATGATTATTAACTAGAACTTCCCCTAAGTCTCAGTGAGGAGTTAATTAGCTTCTGTCTAAAAAAATTAGTGTCATACTATGTTAGAATCTTACCAACCCAACACAGAGCCCAGTGTGTCATGTGAGAACAGGCATCAATTCAGCTGGTTTTGAAAAAGACACTCTCTGAACGACCCCAGGTTATCTGAGTTCACATTTTATTTTTACACATTTAAGGCTGACCATTATTCCCATGCTTTGTTTTATATCAGCATGTGGCAAAAATTGATTGGTTTTTACTTACTTTCTCTTATATTTTCCTTGGAATGCTTCATACAGCAAATCTAGTATGGTGTTTAGAAATTCAACTGATCTATGAAGACCTTAATCTGAGGAATATCAAATTGCTTGGAGACTGGAGAGCAAAACAAAAATAGGAAAATTACTTGGGAAGAGGTGAGCACAAAGGAAAATATATACTTCTCAGAGCTCTACATCAAATGACTTTAGCACATGTATGCACATTTATGCTACTTCCCACAGAAAATGCCAAAGGACTTTTCCACAGCTCTGCTAAATGAAGACAGACTTTTCTACAGGTGAATACTTATTAAGAGTTAGGGAGTTTTAAACAATTATCTACTCTATTAAAACAGATAACTCATGCTTCATGCAATCCTGGCAGCCCTTAGGAGAACCATGAAAAAGTTTATGTTATCTTTTTAGGTTGGACCTGGTTTGTTTATATCACATACATTCTGGATTCAGTCACTTTTCTTTAACAGTGAAGACAAAGGGAGTCTCCATGATACAGTAAAAGAACAAATAATCTAAAATGTTCAAGCAAAAGAAAATCAGTGTTTTCTCTGTATATAACAACAAAAGGATACCCAAAAGAATTGAGAAAATGGGATGCTGAAAACAAAATTGAACTGCAAAGTCTACTACAGGAAAGCTTTTGCAAACAAAGCTTAAGATTCAAAACCGTTACAAATATATGTAGATAGCGGACTTACCTGGAGTTGCTATAATTAGTGACAATCTATATATTTTGGAAGGAAGATTGAAACTTGATTAAATCCTGAAGCACAATCTCTAGCGAGATCAGGATTAGACATGTGTGAAGATGTGCCATAGTATGTCTGCCTGCTACTCTGCTGTCTACTCTTCTAAAGAATCTGGTCTTGGCCTCTTCTAGAGGCAGGATATTGGACTGCCTGATTTTATCCAGGATGAAATTTCTGTGTTCCTATCAATTTCTTAACTGAATCAGGGTGTGTTTCCAACTTTTTGTTGAGGGCAAATCTTTATGAAATTTACTTACTTCCCCCCCACTGAAGTTTAAACATGATTTAAACAACACTTGGTATGCGGTTATTTTTACCAGGAAGCCATTTATAAACTCATCTAAATGTAATTCATGCCAAATAGTTCTTATTTTATTTATTGAACTCAATGGGTTGGAACTGCAAAAGTGCCTCAAGCAGGATTTTAACCTGCAACTCTTCAGGAGTTTCTGATGGTCATTAATGCAATTAAAAAATATTTATACTTTCCTTATATTATGTGGTTGCTGTATTCAATCTCTAAGTTTTCAGAAATGAAGGAACAAAAAACCCCCAAAACATACTGGAATAAGTAAGTGTATGATGTCTCTGTAGAAAATGTTGTTACCATATTGAAGAATGTTCCCAGTATTGAGCACTGGCCTTTGCACAGAACATGTATTGTGTCAGCCATACCTAGAGTGACTCATTTTGGTTCAGCCTATTCATTTTAAACCCCAGAATAATTAACAGAGTCAGTTAGATCAGCTAATCCATTATCTCTAAAGATAAAAGAGATAGGGCTTTAGGAGAAGCATTTGTTTAAGCCTGTAAACAGAGTCACTGAGTGTCACTGACTCAGTCCTGAAAAATGAAAGAAACACTGAGGTTTACCACTTTGCCTCTTCTGCTTTAAACTTCAAAATTCTAATTTTCCCTTTGCAAGTATTAGTGTACCTCAATTGCCCCATTATTTGTGAATGTATTGATGAAGAAATTACAGTGCCCTCATGGCTCAGATAATGATGCATCTCAAATATGATAAACATTTTGCACAGCATCAAAAATTTCTGCCTCTTTAGCCTCCGTTTCCTGCATTCTCCACCTCTACTTTCTTTATGCACCCAGTTTCAGCAACTGCAAAGTCCAAGAGATCAGTTTGTTTCTAACTTTTAGAATTTTAAATAAAGTCTTGTATTTTTTCTCCTGAAATTCACATGTAAATAAACTACATCAGGTTCTATGTCTTCTTAAAGACAGATAAGCAAATAATGTCCTAGCCCTTATGATCTAAAAGATGCACCTTAAAATGCATACCCTATATATTAAAAAAACCAACCAAACAGAAAACAAAGGAAAAAGCAGCTAACTCAAAACCTAATCTTGCTGGTTTTAGGAAAGTCTAATTGTTTTTCAAAATCTTGGTCTTGAGCAACTTGAGCAACACAGCCTGTAATACTGTGAAAGCCAACCTATCTTTCCCCTAACTTGCATTTGTTTATTTCCTAAAATCTCAGTTTCCGTCATTCCCAGCAGATGTTTACCAGAAAAATAAAGATGACGTGATGTCTTCTGGCATCAGTCTATGTCAACCTATGCTACCTGTGGCTCTGCTGCACATGCTGTCTTCCAGTGTAATTATTCCCTCCCAGTTCACTGGGGAACAATGCCTCTCACTGTGGAGCACACATTAAAATCAGTTTTGGAAGTTCTTACGTAGAACTTTTCTTTGCCTATTTATTATTTAAAATTAAAATCATTATCCTGCCACAATTAGAAGGAAGAACAATTTGATTGACACTACAATCAAGTTGTCTTTTTTGAGCCAGACTAAAACAAGTAGGCCAAAGCGATACTATGCTGATATCATAGCATTCTACTGTCATACAAAACCTGACAATTTGCAGGCTTTGAAGGAAAAAAAAACCCCACCACTCTATGGAAAGTCTACTATTTCATTAATCTTTTCTCATACTAATATTATGATAGCTGTAATTATCATAATGCAAGAATACTACAGATTTACTAAGTATATTTTGCATTATTCTAGTGCCCAGACACATTTCTAAGTGATCTACAAGCTCAGAACAAAACCAAATCCTTACTTCCAAGAATTTTACAATCCTGGTTTAATGTTAGTGGATTAGTGAATACAGAATCATCTGCTATCTAGCGCTAGGTTCTAGGACTAGAAAGGACACCATTCAGATTAGCATGAGACAATGTTCTCAGTTTACTGGCAGTTTAATGTTTGCCAAATATTTCTGAGGGCAGACAGAAGTTTAAAGAATGGTTTGCAGAACTTTTTGGAGAGCACCTCTCAGGTATAGAGTCCCAGTAAGAAAAAGCCCAAAAGCACTTATTAAGTTTTCAAATTGGTAAAGAAGGAATGATCAGATTCAAGAATAAAATTCTCTGGTGTGAACAAATGAGGATAAGTTGGGCAGGGTGACAGCCTTGAAAGTGACGATAAGTGCTTTCTCTTTGATGCAATGGAAAATCAGTGGAGAGATGCAAAAACTGAATGATGAGCTAGAAAAATGATGCTGTCTGCGATCTTCTGTATGGATATGTCAGAAGCAAGATCGCACTTCTCTAGACAAGAGAAAAAGGAATACGTAGTAACCAAAATGTGACCTGATTAATCTGGACAGCAATTTCAGCTGTGTGAACTGACTGAAAAGGTCCTGACTTAGAGCTGCAGGCCAGAATGAGACAGCATAATCAAGACATAGGGAGGATATGAGAATCTGCAGAGATACCTAAAGACAATGACTGGTTTATTTTGAAGTACAAAGACTGAAAATCCTGCTTTAAAATGAATGAGTCTTAAAAAGAACAAAACATATTAAGGAGGAAACTGAAAAAGGGTACTAAATCATAAAACATATTAGATATCAAATGGGATTGTTTGGTTCTGTCTTGGCATTGACAATGTTGACTCGACTTTCATTCATATATACATTCATCAGTATTTGAAATCATTTATGACTACAAATAGAAACTTCTCTCTTCCTCCTCGAAAGAGATCCAAGCTTTAATATAAACATATTTTTTTTAAACAACAAATCGTATTTAGTATAAGCTGATGACTTGCTGCTTTTTTTTTATACATATGTTTTTGCTATGACAAGACCATGGTTTTTAATTAATTTGACAGTGTGATTCAATGTAATCCAATCCAGGTATATAAAGACAACTGCATATAATGCAGAAAAGTGCTAAACCAGAACTCTTCTGAAAAGGCATTTGGTGTGATGGTGAAACTTCAGGAAACTGAATCAGAAATCTGAAGCAGGAAACAGAAATCTAAAACAGTGCTACAAATCCCAGTGGGACAGCCATTTGTAGATGTGAAGTATTCCCACCACAAATATTGGTATTCATGCATTATATAAAACTAAGTGTTCTTCTGGGAACAAAGAGAGGAGAAAAAAGAATCTTAGATTGTCCTGAAACATTAGAGCGTTATTGTTCATTCTCATGTAGTTTAAATTCTCAGAGCATTCCTGTTTTGAACCTCTATTTTTAGGGATACTACCATCAGGTTTTACTATGCATGTTCAGTTGCAATTTGGCATGCAAGGTATAAGCCCAGAAGTTAAATTCTTTTAGTTAATTGAAGGGGAGAATGTAATCAGTCAGATTCTTTTTCTAATTAAAAACTGCAAAAAAAAAAAAAAATTAATTCCAAATGCTTTCTCGCACAAAATAACTCTAAATCAGATAGGGATTTAGGATGCACAATTTAAGCTTGAACACAGAGTTGAAATCCTCTCCAGAAAATTCCAGGGCATCTAGATTTTGGGCTGGGAACAGTTTCTGTTCAGTCACTTTAAAAGATGCAAAACAAGACAGTTATACATACTATAAATATGTTTTGAGCCCCTTAGGGAATATGAAATTACAGTATGAATAAAACACCCAGGGGCTCGGTTTGGACTTGAAAAACCCCAAAAACTATGAACACATTGATGTATAACTACTTCATCCACAGAACAGAAATACAGATTGTAGGTGTAAGTAGCACTTTGAGAGGTAAAATACTTTAGTCAAATGCTTCATGATGTTTTTCACTAGGAAGTTTTCCTTTGTCTAATTTAAATCTTCCTTACTGTATTTTAAGATAATGTTTGCTTATTTTACCCATCCTAGACAGGGAGAATAAGTTCACTACCTCTTTACATGCTGGAAAACATTTTCACATCATGCCCTTGATGCTAAAGTGCCCATTTCCTTTCTTCCTTCTCTTCCTGAAGGTTATGCTGATTTCATTTTTCAGTTTGTCCAGCCAATTTATATATCTCTACAGTGCAGTGCCTAGACCCGAACACAATAGGCAGTCTTTCCTAATGCTAAGTACAGCAGAGAATAATTTCATGAATTTTGCAGGCTGTAAAATATATCATGGGTCTGGGCACTGCATATATAACATTATTGTGATATATTGTGTGGGTACTTACTCTCTTGTGACAATATGATATTTGTCACTCATGATTTATATGTGATTTCCTATAATCACCAGGTCCTTTTCTGAAGGATTTCCAATTTTACCTCATTTTGTGAATGAGCAGCTTATTCTTATCAAAACGTAGTAGATTGTTTTTCAGTGAGTACAAATGCAATACATTTTTAAGCAAGATCTTGAATTTGTCATTTTGAATTCTTCTACAGTTTTTTTTGGCATATTCTCAGCTCCTTTCTCATTGCTATAACCTGTAACTTTAATAAACATTAATAAAAATATTGACTATCATCAAAATTCATGACAGAGCACTTTAGAGCCCTGTCAAAGCAGAAGAATGAACTGAGCAATGAATAACTGAAAAATTTTAAATCATTGGTTCACCCACTTGAGAGCTAGACCCCATACCCTAAGGCTATGAAGATTTTGCAAGAATACCAGGATGAAAGTCAAGGTAGAATCCTTCTGCTGTTACATTATCTAAAGAGCCTGCTACATCATCAGACAAAATTAGATTAGTTGTACATGATTTGCTCTTTACAGATCTATGCTGGCTGTTCTCCTCTCTCTTGTTTTCTGATGAGCTTAAAAATAGACTGATACTTTCAGTACTTTTACAGGAATTGAAGTTAAGCTGGCTGTTCTATAATTCTCCTGTCCTCCATTTTTTTTTTATTTTTATTTTTTACTTAAAAATCTTTCCTAACTTTCTCATGTATAACCTACGCTTGACACATTCTTAAAGATTTGGTGTTCATCTACAAAGTTTAATTGGTCCAACTGATTAAAAAGACTCCAAACAACAAACAAAAGCAAAAAACCCAGTGAATATTCTGTGGAGATATTTTGTTAATGCTGTTACAGGATTAGCTTGTTCTTCTGAATCTGCTCATAGCAACAGATTATGATCTCTTAAACTAATTTCCTTTCAGCTCAGTCAAGAAGAGGCTTTACAGGCACAAAGTCAGAGGTACTGCAATAACCAAATCAGGAGTAGAGCTTCTGTCATCGTTTGGTTTTTTTACTTTACTTAACAGCATGGTGAATGTGAGCAGATCAGTATGAGGACATCCTTCCAGAAATTTCCTGGTTGTCTGTCCCTGAAGAAAGCAGTACATTGTTTACTACTACTTGCTTTGTGGCAAATTTTGAATGTCCCTAATACGAATAGAAGTGCTTGGTGCTGTATTACCATACATTTGAGGCAAGATACAGCAGACATTCTTTGCAGGTTTTTCAATTTATTTGGTTTAAAAGATGATGGTTAATACTAGGGGTTTTTTTGACAAACTTATAGTCTGACACATTCTTTACAAGACTTTCAACTGACATTGCCTTTCTTCCAACCTTTCCACCATTATTTTCAACTATACTAGCTTCTGGAGATGCCTACAAGGCTTCCATATGTAGGTAGGCTAAGGTTTTTCTTTTCATTACTCTGGTACTTTTAAAGGTTACCGTTTCAGAGTTAGGTAGCAGCTGTCACCTGAAGATCTGTCCAAGTGGCAATGTTTCTGCATAACTAAAGCACTTCTCAGAGCTCTGCTTTTCAGGCAGGTAAAGCTATTCTGGCCATGAAATAGTATTCCTAAGCAAGCCAAGGTAACAACCTTAAGACAACACACTGGGTCATCTGCTTATGGACCTGTGGCACTCTTCAATTGCTTTACTACTTTGCTCCAGACTAGATTTGGTGGTATCATATTGGCAAACTTTTCCTAGATGATCCCAAATCTGTGTGAAGAATATTGACTCAAAATATGATGTAGCAATGCTTGAAAGGAGTCGTACTAAAAGCCCAGCTTGTTATTCACCCTTTTACCTCAGAGATGGCAGCACTGAGCAGGGGCTATCCTGTGAAGCCTATTAATTAAATAATGAACTAGATACAGTTCTCCAGCAAGATACAAATATGACAATCCCAGAGCACAAGAAACATTGAATGGAAAATATCCAATGTTGAACAACCAAACGTTGAATATTTGAATTCTGAACAAAGTCCAGCAAAGGGATGTGCAAACGACCAGTTACTGTTTGAATCACACAACCTTCGGAAGCGTCTGCTGAGGTTAAGGAATCTCTTTGTTTTGAACACTCAGCTGAATAAAGAATACATACTTCAGCATTATAGGACCCTTTTGATACAGCCCTGAACAATGGTGTTCTAGGGGAATGTGCACCTCCCTGGAAAATTACCTCTACCTGAAACAAGTAAGTGCTAGTGAAGAATAGCAGCTAGAGATCAATTTCTGAATTAGTGTCATATGTTTGAGTGTGGTGAATGTGGAGTTTCTTTCTGCTTTGCAAAGTAAACTTTTATCTGATGCTTTGCCTTTAAAGCTATTTGGAGTTTGAAGTCTTCAGCAGTCCGTGACTAAGGAAGGGTATCATCTTGGTAGAATGAATTGTTTTCTTGCTGTTGAAAATGAATTGTAGGGTTATCACAAACTGAGAAATTTGATCATTTGAGATCAGGGAGAAGGAGAGGGATATGGTTTGAGTTGGCTTTCAATTAAATCATACGTTGATTCATTAAGTAAATTCAATACTTTGTTAACTTAAAAAAATAAAAGCCTCCAGGGCTTTCCTAAAGCTCTGATTTACTTCTAGCTGAGGTAGAGGATTTTATTCTATTTTCAAATCCAGAAGACTCTGGCACATTTACCATTTGCTCAAGATTTTACAGATAAATAATACAACATTCCTGACAGGTTTAAATTAATGGCTGTTGAAGGTACATACACACTATGAGGTGGTAACACTGTAGTGACTGAAGTGTAAGGCAGGATGTCTTTTAAACAGATAGATCATGAACGAGTATTAGCATAGGATATTTTTTCCAGTACAGGCAACAATCCTGTAGACTTTAAAATCAGAGATTTTATAATATAGCAAATCTTTTGTTCTATAGTCATTTGTGCATCCTCAGAAGATCCCTTTCAGATTTGTATGCCAACTTGACCTTTAGAAGAAAAAATTAAAAATAATTAGTTCTGCAACTGGTATGAAAATCTCATGTCCTCCCATAGTTACCATGTTAAGTTTGTAATAAGATTAAAATACTGTTCAGGACTTGTAAATTTACTTCTTTAGGGGCTGCAGAGAGAAAAAGATAGGAACGATCACAGTGACTGTGAGGCCAGCAGTTGGTTCAGTCCCATATCAAGAGTAATGCAGAGCCAGGCAGATGCAAAATAATTTTCCCCCAATGTAAGTAGTCTTCTGGTCTCTAGCCCTGAAGCATAAAGTTTAATCTCCCTTCCAGAATACATAATGTCACTGATTCCAATGACACACAATTTAGATGGGATGAATTCATAGGCCTAATCCAGAATTCTTAAATTAAAGAGAATCTCCCCAGTGGGCCTTCAGTCAAATTCTGCAGATGCGTAATAGAAAAGTTAAACTGTCAAGATTATGTCATACGTAGCCTGCTGTCTTCAGGAAACACAGGCTGTCCCCTGATGTGTTCTGAGGAGTTGGAAGAGACTCTTCACTGCTGCTGCACTAAGTCACCATTCCACAAAGCCTCGTTAGGGAGATGAAGTACAGCCATGAGTCTTTTTGAAGTGGGACCTCAGCAGCTCCTGTGAACATGATGAGAGCAGCTCTGACCCTCCCTTTGTTTGACCTTTCTCAACTATGTTCTTACATTCTTTGAAAGGAGAAGCTTAGAAGAACAGATTCATTCATCACATGGGATAATGCAGTGAGGGGTTTTTTTCTTTTTCATCATGTTCCCCTCCCCCCCCCCTTTTTTTCTCCAAAGAGAGACATTATTTAGCTCTGTAACTAAAAATCACTTTGGTTATAAGCATATTAAATATATTGCCTAATTATAATGTAGTTGTTTCGTGAAGAATTCTGTTCTGTTGTGCAATCTTATCTTTTTTCCTCTCTCGTCTATGAGAGATATTTATGAATTATGCATGCAAACATAATTAAGAGTAACAATTGGTGAATTTTACTCTAGTGGCATTGCTCTGTCTTTCAGCATCTGGCACAACTGTAACTGTACTGAGTTTATGCAAGTAGTGAAGGTTCTCTTATAAAATCATAACTACAGTGTCTAAAGTTTCTTAGTATGCCAACTGCACTGTATGTGGGGGGCTAGTTTTGCTATCTGATTAACAGACTATCTTCTGAACTGGAGAAATATTGACCAGGTATATAATTTAGTTAAATTCTAGTGGGGGTGGTGGAGATGGGTGTTAGAAAAAAGTGCTTCTTCGGTTTTAAGTATTTGATCGATGTATCACGAATTGTTAGCCTGGATTATGAACTCTCCTAACATAAATTGTATTATTCACAGTTGTCCTATTTGATACAGTTAGAAGATAGTTGCATTTTGAGCATTCTGAATACATTGTACTTGTCTTTTGTCCTCTTTTGAAAGGAATTTCTTTACTCAGAGCCCAAGAATATAGTTTTACTCACAGCTGACCTGAGATCAGCCTGCTGAAGTTTATCAGAAATTATTCTGAAAATGTCAGATCTGAATTAGTCTTCCATGCACTCTTACAGTTCAACTGTAATCAGATCTATGGTTTTGTTCAAATCCTTTTATTATTGGAAGGTTGAGATCTTTCAAAGGAATCACTCCAAACAAAGGTACAAACCCCATGAACACTTTCTGTCAGCAAGCATGCATCATTCACTAATAAAAGAGTTGCTACCTATGCAAGATAGGCCACTATGATAAACAGCTCATTTTTTCCACTCTATATATGAATGAGTTCTAATATCTTGCCCTTATTTCCTCTTATTTTTAATATAAACTGGTGTTTTATGCTATATAAAATCCAAAGTTTTATTTTAGACACTTTATAAAATAAATTTATTTGCTTGTAACTAATATGATGGACAAAACCTGAAAATATGTTTTAATCCAGTGCATGAAAGGGTTGCTAATACAGTGTATAAAATGCAGACTTTACTTCTGGAAAAGGGTCTGCATATGTGCCCTACTTAGGTCTATGGGAGTAACAACTCAGGGCAGAACTGGAACCTTATTTTGGACGTAACAGGAAACACTAACCCAAACAAAGCTGGGTCAAGAGGTCTATACTGAAATACACTCTTAGAAATAATCCAAGACATCAAAACACACTGTCTTTGATGATGTGGTACAAGGGGATCTGTATTGATCAGATCTGTATAAATAACAAGTCACCTTAAATCAATGCAAAAATTGCAAACTGTTAGAATTTAATGGCTAAGTGATGTTTTGTTTCATCATTGCATTAAACCAGCACTTCATTACCTGTGCTTTTTTGCCTTACTCATTCAAGCTTGACTTTTATGATTCTAGGTTTGACTCATAAGACCTTAAATAGAAATACAGAATCTCTACAACACCCCACAAAGTACATACATTCTTTATAGTATATTGCCATTGCTCTGATCAATAGCAGTTCAATAGTGAAACTGAAGATAAAATGCTATTAATTAAGAGTCTAGATCATACTTCCTTCCCTAGTTCCTTTATGGTCTTCATAATTTCAGGATGTGTCACAGATTTGTTTTCCTCAGCCAGTTCCACTTTCTATTAAGACTCTGCTTTAAAAGATGGTTTAAAAATTCACAGAAGCATAGGAGAAAAGTAAATAGCATGAATTATGGGTGTAAAACCACAGCTAGAATATATTACTTCTGTAAGCAGTCTACTGACTCCAGCTACAAAGCAATCTATTCAAATTGACCAAACATTTATGAAAACATCTCCTAATTTTTTAACTTTTTGAAAGAGTTTCTAAAGAAAAGCTTAGCATAAAGTTTGGAAGGAGATCAGTTCAGAAGAGTCCTGGATGGAAAGAGTCTGAGGAAATAATTGCCAATGTAGTTTATTCTGTTATGTTTAATTTACTAGATAACAACTCTTATTTTATTACATATATGTCTCTCTTTTGTTTATTTCCTTTATTTCCTGCTTTTCACATTCATTTTGTGTCACTGACACCCACTAGAAGTACTCAATAGTGAGAATAAGACAAGCACTTTTGAACCTGAATGCCCTTGAATCCTTTCACCACTGCTTAACTTGTATGGGTCAATTGATTTTTTCCTCCCGACACAGTGTTGGTGCCAGATTTACGTTTCCTTGCTTTCAATCTCCTGATACACCTAACATCATTCTTGTATCATTCTGCTTTGCTTGTAAGAATTCCCTATCTAGAAATGTTTAAGGAAGGAAGAAAGCCTGTCTTTCTATCTCGCCCTCCAATTTCAACACAGGTTGTTTCATAGTGCTTCAATGCCTTTTATATGAAGTTTACTGAACAAAAAATGAAAATGACATTACGTGACTTGGGGGTTACTGGAAAACTAGATCAAAAGCAAAGACAATTAATTGTAAATGATCTTCATATAAACATATATACACACACATATATAAAAAAAATTCTAGAATTCCAAATTTATGCCATCTCCACATTAAGGAAAATAATACATTACTATGCTTCAGAGGCATTAACTACTTAGAGACCAAGAAGGAAGGTAAGGAAAGAAGGCAGAAGAAAGATTATTGCACATCTGGGTTTGAGCTGTTTTGTTTGTTTGTTTTGTACAGGAAATGCTAGAGCATCAAGAATTCTCAGCATCAAGAATTCTTGACTAGGAACAAAAATGGTTTGCAATTTCCCCTTTCACAGTTTGAAAAATAACATTTTTAAGAGACTTTAGACTGGGTGGTTCCCCCAACTTGCCATCTATCTTCCACCTGCTTGACTCTACTTCTCTCTCTCTCTTACATATAGGATTTTTTTTTTTTAAGTGAAATGCAAAGAACTTTCATCTGATTGATGGCTTCCTGTTGTCATTAAGGAGTGGTAGTATATTATCAGAAAGAATTTTCTGAAAATGTAGTGCTATTCTGTCATAAACCACCAGCAGGAAGCTATCACTCACAGAATTATAAGGTTTATTTTAAAGAATTTAAATCTGTTAATTGACACACAGAATTAATATGAGAAAGCAAATCAGGCACTACTTAAAGTTTTCATATCACTGAGTGATTGCATTGAGTTGGGAATCATGAAGTTTTGGGAAAGGGAAGGCAAGATGACCTTTCTCTTTCAAAACCAGAGGATTTTGCATACAGTTATGTAAGTGTTAGGAAAGCATAAATAACCATGTATATTTACATATACACTTTTTAATATAACACTGCCTATGTTATGTACATATACATAATATATATTTTATATCCATAGGTAATATTACACTTATGTAATATATAAAATTAGTTTCAAACGTAAAGAAGTTGAAAAGACTTATAGAGCATAAATCTCATTGTATGCTTACTGGCAAAACAACATCCACAGCAAGATTTGGTATGGAAAAAGTATTTTAATGAACACTGAGTTTTATTACATTGATCAACAAAGATAGCACTAATATTAAGATGAGAGGCATAAGCCTCTTGACTTTTCTGATTTACAATAGCAGACGATACAGTTCATATAGCAGGTTTTTCAGTGTATCACCTTGCTAAACAAAATCTGTTTTAAAAAAAATCAGGTATGTCAGATTATTTCCACTTTAGAAGGATCTCACTGACACTCTAAAAGCACACACTTCCAAAGGTAAAATTTATATGTGGTTGGAATGGAATTAAGAGTTTACTGGTAGAAGTTAGAACCCCAAATCGTTCTGTACTTTCATATAATCCTCCACCAACATCAACCCACAAACACATTTGCTAAACTTAAAGGTCATCTTTTAGGTTTACAGCAATACTGTGTTGGAGGCATATACAGATTATTTGATTTAAGTGCCTGGGTACAAGGGAAAACTGAAGAAGCAAGCATCGTGAAGACTCTTCAGCAAAGAGGAAAAAAGTAGTGCATGAGAGTGCCCTAGCTGTGTTTCACCATGATGTAGTCAACAGTGCCCTCGGTTAGCACAAGCATGAACCTCCCCCCCCCAACCCAAGGAGTTACTGTAAGCCCAACCACCAACAAGAGCAGTAGAGGAAAGCTCCGCTCTTGGCCAGGAATGAATCCACATCCCTAATATCACATGGCTAGTATAATTCCCCGCATTTTCAAGGTTACACTTGAAAAGGAACTTTCATAGCAATAGTATGTCTCTTCACAGAGTTTATTTTTCTGTTTCTAAGAGGAATATGAGATTATCAATGGCATGGCATATGATGTGCTCCATAAAATGTCTTGTGTGTTTCTCTAATCTATCCAGTTTCATTCCTGAATAGTATACCAAATCTGTAAGTTATGTCATTGAAAGTTATCATATACTTAATCAAATTCCATTAAATTTTTTTATTTGTACTAAATAGAGCATGAATTGATGACAGTAATAATAATTGCTTAGCAGAGTGCTAGTGTAACCCACCAGTTCAGGAATTATGTTAACACATCCTTTATATAGAAATGGCAGACCTCTGGTGGGTAGCGCTACAGCAGGAATTAACCAGATCTTTCAAACTTTCAGTTTTGAAAGAGTTCTGGACACATTCAGTATACTACATACCTATCTTCTATTTTATTTATTTATTTTTTGTATCTCAGTTTAAAAGCAGAATATCAAATGCATTAGATAGATTTTTTCAAAGATGAACATACAAGCCTCAAAAACACTGTATTTCAAATCCAGTAAATCCTATGGCGATCTTCCACCACCTAGATGAACCTTCTGAGGTCCACCTAACACAGAGAAACCCACTACCCCATTCATTTAAAAACCTGTAGTATTATGAAGCATAAGTACTAGGTAAGAAAGTAAGGTAAGGTAACATCAAGGTAAGAAAGATCCCTAATAATTATTTTCTCCCCATATGTGTGGTTTGAGTAGACTGCTTTGAGTCCATAAGAAATCATGAGTGATGACTGAGAAAACAATACAAACATTTTACATTCTAAATCTGTGATTTACAAAATAATCCATCAGGAAAAAAAAAAACCAAACCAAACCAGTCTTCGAAGACTCCTTAAAACATCACTTTGACAACTCCAAAATGAATGAAATGTCTTGGGTGCAAGACATATTGCCAAGATGTCTGGCTGGAATCACAATTTAAAATACTAGTATTCTTTTACCCCAAACTTTGAGACAAAACTTGAAGTAGGCTGTTCTAAATAAGTTTAAGAAATTCTGTAAAGAGCAGTATTTATTATAATTTAGAAGGAAGTATTAAGCAGAATTTATTACAATTTAGAAACTGTAGTATTGATAATTTTTAAAATGCAAATCTTTTTGTACAACCTACAAATGAAAAAAAATGCAGTAAAGCTAGTTTGACATTGATTTTTTTTATTTTCCCTTTTACTCCCCAGCTTTCTCTTAACACAAAAATTCAGAGAATTCTTGAATTTCTCCCCTTTGCTACACATTAAATTATGCATCCTAAGTACTCGTCTTGCTCCAAGGAAATCAATATTTTTTTCAAACTGCTGCCTCCCCAGCAGGCTGAGGAAACTATTGAGTGTCTTCTAATATACAGGAAAGTCAGCAAGTCTTGGTTATTTCAGATGGGAAGAAGGGAATATCTTCTCAGCACCCTCTAACATGACTGAATACTCTACCAACTAAGCATGAGTAGAAAAAGAGAGGGAGTAGAAGTTTCTCAGATAGCAAGGATACAAGAGTCATTTAGGGCTCTAAAACTCATTAAGGTTATAAGTCTAAGTTCAGACAAATTGGATTCCTTATTATGTTTTCTAGGTCTCACAAACTTACATCTAACAATTTTATGCCCCAATCAACATGAAACCTAATCATCCAACAGCTTTCAACGTGTTCATCCCTCCAAAACCTTACTTTTAGTCCCAGTTTATTGATGGGGACTGAAGCACAGATGTAGCAAATTACATGCTCAGCTCTGTGGCGGAACAAAGATTTGAGCACAGGTTTCTCAAGCCTTAAACTTCATCTGGTCCTAACTAGATCTAAGAAAAAAGCAGATTTCTCCCACCTCAGAATCTTGAGATTTTAGAAATGCCACTATTCCTGATACAGATAAAACAAAATTGTCTTTTTTTTAATTAATAAAAAAAAAGAAATAAGGAAAATACGCTATATTCACTACCAGTGTAACAGCTTTCCCTGCACAGTTGGAGGACACCCAAATCAGACAACTTTTTAAAGCTACCCTCAACAGAAGATGCTCTTTTGGCTCATTCTAGGGAGACACACAGGACACAGACCCTTTCACTCTCCTCTACTGCACAAAAGTGTACAGTTCCTGATACCAGTACTGAGGGAGCCAACATGAAGGCATCTTCTGTGGGTATCCGTGAAAGCATGTTTGAACAGCATGACTGTGTACATAAAGTGCACCCAAAAAGGGCAAGAACAAAGCCAGCACATGAGATTTAAAAAAAAAACCAAAACAAACAACAAACAAAGCAACCCCCCCCCCCCCCAAATCAAAATCCTCCCCAAACACCCTGTAAATATTTGCTCCAGTTTAATTGTTTAGGTGTTGGGGGTTTTTTCCTTTCTTTTTTTTTTCTTTTTTCTTTTAGAAGAAATCAGAACTTTTGGTTATGATTTCTTTACTACTATCTACAAAATGGTTGCCCAGTGAATTAAACAGATCAGATTCTGGATCAGTTCTGCAGACCAGGTGACAGAAGCTTTTTGCTTCCACACGTAAGGATCTGAATTTTTTCCATCTTGAACTGTAAAAAGTCAAGTAAAAACAGAAGTATGAGTTTTAAACTCCCTTATCTCAAGTCAAAACTCTCTAGTTGCCCCATGTACTCTGAACTCAGACCAGCTAGAAGGTTGAGCATGTTAAAATCCAAACAAATCAGCATTAACCCAACCCTGACAAATCCTGTAATTACAGCACAGCTCTCAGACAAATGAATATTCTAGAAGTAAATACATTACATAATAAAAATGCACATACCAAATAGTGAAAGATTAATCTAGACCCCTTAATAAATCCATTCTACCCCAATTTATGTCAATGATTTTCATATAATAAAATTGTCCTTGAGCAAATAACTGATAAAGTAATAAACTTGTCAACTGCATAAATTGACTGCTTGCTAAGGCTATCTGGCAGTTTGTTCATACAGAGGCAGATGCTCTGGTATAACACACTAGCTGCAGGAAACATTTGTCTGTTTTGTGATAAGAGGGGAAAACAGTAAAGATTTGCTTTGATTTTACAGTGGGCTAAATATTCATTGCAGAAGAAAGGAAAATGCTCTTTAAATAATTGATGTATTTGATGCTGAAACAAAATCTGTGTATGTTAAGTTACTTGGATTAGACTACTTTTTCAATTGGTCTAAAAAGTTTAAAGATTATTTTCTGAATATAGGAAGAGATTAATAAACTGAATATTTGCACTAACACTTATTTTGTACAGAACACTTCATGTTAGTCATATTACTTAATGAACAACTAGCAAGTAGAAAAGAGTAGAATAAGAATCTACATACATAAGTTAGACTATAAAAATCTGAATCTAAAACGTTAGTCATCATAAATCATGAAATATTCATGTTCTCAGTATACCCATTTTATAGATGATTAAACTGACACATTTACCCCAAATCTCATGTTAAGACCCTGTAAGATGTTGCTGTAAGATGTTCAACAGTCCTTTCCCTCAGCCAATGGCATATGTACACAAAGGATCTCTTGCTCTGAGGCAAGCCTTGAAAATGGCACAGCCCTGTTTAGTATGACGAGACCTACATTTTAAGGAAAAAATGGAAAAATACTGAGGAAATGCAAGTGTTAATTGCAAGCTACTGTTTCTGCCCCTTTCCTTCCCATCCCCTGTGACCACACAGAAGCTTGGAAGACTGTTCATACAAAGGTGATAAGGTATGAGCATTTACAGAGTTAAATTATTCAGACAAAAATGGTATTTGTTGTGATATTTAGTTTCCAGTGATGATATTCTCCTTGAAACATGCTCTCTATAAAATCATGTGGAGTGAAACTAATGTGAGGGATAATAGTAAAAATGCAATGTTTCTGAGATTTGATAAAATAAGAAGAGTTGTTAAATTGTGGATGTTCCTGCCTTCTTTTCTGCTCCCTCCTTTAAAAAAAAAAACAGCAAAACAACCCCCCGACGCACACACACACAAAACCTCACCCTAACTTTTTCTCTAAGCTACTGTTGAAATGCAGACAAAACTCCTGAAAGCATATGGATTTCTTGCAGTTAAACACAGAGCACATTAGGAGAATGGCAGTCCTTCACTTTTCAAACTGCTGAGAAGTGAGATTTTTCAAGGAGTTTGAAATGATAAATGCTATGGATGATGCCAGCTATTTATATGATTTTGTCCAGTTGGAAAAGCTAATTTTCAGCGTGCCTGCTCCTGATATACTATGGGAAACTATGCCTCACAAGCAGAAAAATCAAAGCTATACAAGAATCTGCTCCTGGTAGAAGTGAGGAAGGGGTGCTTATATATAAGGAACTGTCAGAGTAAAGTGAAAGAAGTCACCTTACCAGCAACAAAATGACAGAGTCAAAACTGATCCTGTTCCAGGTATATTACAAGCCTCAAACTCATCCATTCAGACCTTAAGGCAGCATTAATATGTATACTTAAGTACATATATTTTTAAAAAAACAAGCACCAAACATAAAACAACGAACTGCACTTTGCAAGAAATAATTATTGCAGAAAAAAGCTGCTGTTATATATATTGACCTCATGGTTATAGCAGGATGTATCATCTTTTATATTATCTGTGCTGTATATTTGTATTATTGAATGTTAAACCCAAAGCAATCAAGTACATATGTGTTATTGTAATTTATCATTTCTGGTTATAATGAAAAAATTGCTCTTGGTTCTCCAGAGCTTCTCAACTTGTGCTGTTGTACACCATTGGAGAGTTTAAACAAACAGCACTGTTTCAACACAGCCCTGAGAAATAACGACTGCTGATATTGTCTCTTCTCTAGCCATTTTGCTCTGAATGGGCACTATACTTTCAAAGCAGCCATGCTAAAGCTCTTTCTCCAAGTGACAGAAATCAAGTAACTTGGGAGAAGAGACAAGTACCAAGCTCCAGCATGTCAGGGCACACATTAGTATTCTCTTTTCATAAGAGCACCGGCTCAGACATTCTCAGTGAACAGAAAACACAAAGGCTCAAGCAGGCCCCTGCAGAAGGCATTGTCAGCATGTTTAGGCTTTATTTGGAAAACATCTTTGCATCAGGCTCTATGATCACCCTCCACCAGTGTTGGAATAGTGAACTTCTATTCAATATTGTATGTGCTGCCTTTTTAAAGAAAGAAAAAAACCAAACCAAAACAAAACTTAAAAGCACACAGTATGGACCTCAGCATAAATGTATTTGAGCATCCATTTCACATAGCACTTAGGTATCTTTGAGGATCTGGCCTTCATATTATGCTTGTGCTAGTTATTGAGACTGGATACCTCATAGGAGACTGGTTACTGCTCCTTAATTCCTTGCCAGAACCAAGAGGCAAATTACAAGTCTGCTTGAATCTGCAACAGCTGGCTGCAGTGCCTCTGGAGTCATGCAGAAAATAGAGACTGCAGCATCTATTTCATTTTCCCTGCTTAACCCTTCTGTTTCCCACTATCCCCCAAGGGATCCTTGTGTCTCGAAAGTCAGCATATTAAGGGTGTGTCTGTGTGTGTGTGTGTTTTGTTTGTTTGTTTAATTAGTTTTTTCCCCCTGCAGAATCTATATATGCTCAGCACATTCTTTCACTCTGATTCCCACTACCCTCAGGCAGAGTTTCAGACTGTGATTGTACTCTCTCTGTGCTGTGAGGGGAAGTGGGGTGAAACAGGGAGCGCACCTGAAATTCCTAAGGTATGTTTGAATGAATTTGCACTGTAGTGAGCTTGATTTACATAGCAGCAACAAGGGCACTCGGTCATTTTAAAAGTCTTGCTAATAAAGGTGCATCTAGATGCAATTTATCTAATATAAACAATATACGATATAGCTAGAGACTTCATGGCATTTTCTGAACAGAATGACAGAGAGTAGTTTCTTATCCCCCACTAGTACAAGAAAGTAAAAAATTTTATTCATTTTAATGGAATTACATAGGTATGTGAAAAATTAGATCACAGTCTATTTCCTGAGGTGCTTAAAACTCTGCAACACTGAAAATCCAACACTGAAAATCCTCCTTACATGATAAAGTAGTTCCTGTGTGAGCAAGTCTATATTTGTGAGTGATTCCCTAGGTGTTGCAGTACCTGCAAGTAAGCAGCTTATACCAAGATTGGCTATTAGAGTACATGTGTGAGGAGAGACTCAAAAGTAGATATAAGGAAAATCAGAAGGATAGGTGAGAGGGGGGGATGCCTAAGAGTTATACTATTGTGCTTAGGCTATATTTATCTTTGTAATAAATTACTTGAAGAAAAAATGAATTACTCAGATTAAGTTCCTGTTTAATAAATGTCATGCTTTCAGAGATCTGTCATGATGCTTAAGCTGATAAAATTCCCTCTACCCTGCAGTACCAAGGAGTATCTCTACCTCAGAACATAGGAGTTCCACATATGCTTGCAATACTGCAATGGACAGCCACAAATGTTTATAAGTGCTAACCAATCCTGTTCATCTGTCTCAAAAAAACCCCAGAGCAAACACCTGACCATTATAAGTCTCCTTTCATGTGTCACCTTATTTAAGTGGTATCATTCCATCTGTGACAGTTAAGTCAAAATTCAGGATCAGATTATGAAGTAGGAGCTTCTTCAGAAAATTCAAAGATTCTGAATTGGCTTTCTCTCAGAGTTTTCACATTTTCTCACTTATTGTTGTGTCATCTGACATACAAAGGTCAGCCACACTCATCAACACAGAAATCCTTGTATGTCATGTCTCCCTGGGCTGCTAGAACACACTGGAGCAGGATGAGGTGCAGGGGAAGCAGGCTCCAGGTGTCTTCCACCTCCGTGATGTTTGGCAGGGGAGTTTCTTCCTGCTAGGTTTTAACATTCTCAAGCTCTCTGTCATGGCAAGTATAAGTTCATAGATAAGTAAGTATGGTGCCTAAAACTAAAACTCCTTTTCCTTCAGAAAAGATTTTAGGCTAAGCAACCATTTATTTAATCTTCAATGAACATAAAGGGAAGAGCTGTTCTTCACAGGTTGTTCGATGGGTTTGGAGCTCAGAAGGGTCAAGTTCTGATCTTTAAATCTCTAGTCTAGCAGATCACAATATGTCTCCTGACTGTATTGAAACTACTCAAATGAATTAGGTTAAGTGAAGTGTTCATGGCAGCTGCCAATCCCAACATGTTGAAAAGGCGGAAGAGGCAAAAGGATTAACACCATTATGGGAATGTTTTATATGCACGATAACATTATGTGACCCTTTATTAGACACCATTCAAATTCCTGGTAGTGTAAGCATAACAAAGTGGGATGTTCACAGGGCCTAAAGAATAAGAAGTATAAAGTACAAATTGCTCAGACTTTTAGCAATTATAGTTTTTTTTGCTAAAGGTACGAATTATGATTCCAGCTTCATAGAGCTCAGTGGAAGTTTTGCACTGATTACAGAGTCCCAGTTTATATATTCTCAAAAGGAAATGAAAGGCAGAATGAATCCTTCCCTCCTGTCCACAGCCCCTGAACTACAGCTGTTGCATTTGAGAAAAGGAAGGGGAGAGAAGGTATATGGCATGCAAACTGCATATATTCCAGCTCCTTAAAAGGCAAACTTTACTGGACTCTGGGCCAGTCAAAAGATTTCAGTATCACAAGGTTTGTAACCCTGAAGCGAGAATAAGGATTGACATTGCTAAACTCCCACTGATCTCCTACTGTCGTTTTCATGTGCGTAAGAATGTTGTACTTTAACGTCTAGCATTTCAGCAATGCTTCTCCACGGGATCTTTCAAGAAACACACAGAAGTCACGTGGACTACCACTGAGATACTAGCACTTGATTTACTTCTATGTTTCAATTGTTCTCTGAATCAGGGGTATCACTCAACATGTCAAACAGGTCTCATAAAACAGTACAGCTTATTCAGACAGTCTAAATTCTACTTCAGTTTTTATGTTAAGCCATCCTACATATCAGCTGGCTCTGCACAGGCCTGTACTCAGCACCATACATAGGCCCTCTGGACTACGCCTTTACAGAGGCCTAATGTTAGCCTTGGCCAAGGTAGGAGGTTTAAGCTATCTGAGTATGCTAGCAGCTGATGATCATTTAATGCTTTCAGAAAGGTTTACCATGTGAGAGTGGAGAGAAAAAAACCCACCCAGAACAACAACAAAAACCCCAACCAATCCATGATCAGAAAATCTCTGCTCTGTTGCTATGTATTCCCTCAGGCACCCTCCACTGGCCATTGTGAATGACAGGCCAGAGGGTTGGGATGGTTAGTCTGACCTGATATGGCTGTTGCTATGCTGTGATGGAAACAAATGGCAAGTCAGTCAAAATTTTGTGGCTGAACAATAACAAATAAAGCACATAGAAGAGATCCTCAGCTGGGGGAAAAAGGAAGCTGCAGTGATTTACACCACTCAAGTCTCACTCTTGCACATTAATGGCTTTTAATCAGTTCATCAAAATAGATGGCTTAATGTAAAACTAGTGTTCATCAATAGAAAAGAGCAGCTTTGGAAACAATGGGCACTTTTTCCTAATCAATATTCTGCATCTTCTATCAGCTTTCACAAAGAATCAGTATTACATTTCTTTGTTCTTTATAACCCCTCAAGTATCCAGAGACAGAGTTCTTAAAAATGTTGGAATCAAGTAAGGACAGAACTGCGTCCACAGACTCCTGTCCAGCATCCCCCAGATCTGCAGGATGTATTTCTTACTCTGGATAGAATCTCATTTTGAATAATTTTAGTAATCACTGTTTTAATGCTTATTCTGGTATCTATACATATACATAATGATGTCAGTGGTAAATGACTGTATAAATAGTATTGTGTCAATACATTTCCTCATCCACTATTTTTAAGGATGATTGAATTAATAGTGGGAGGGAGTTTCTGTGAAGGAAATAGGATATACGGGGAATATATTCTCCCATAACCTCCTTGACTCTAAATTTAATACACAGATGTAAGCACACCTGGTTTCTGCTGGGAATAAAACCATGACCATCTCAAAGAGTCATGGAGCCAGGTCCAATAAAGGACTTCACTGCCTACAATTTAGGCACTGCAAAGTCTGTACTTTAAGGAAGTTGGCCCCAAAGTGAAATCCAAAACCGTAACAGGCTTCTAGGCTTTCCGCATGTTTGGTAAAGCATCCAAATCTCCCCACGCTGGTGCTGGTTAGAACTATCCAGTATGGAATGCTAAGCACAGAGGTACCTCTGGATTCCAGACCATGATTTCAGGATTATTTCCCATTTTTTCTCCAAGAACTGTCTAATGTAAAATTCAGAAATCAGTCTTGCTGGCAGGGCTTGCCAGCTTTCATTTAGGTACTTTAAACTCCATGACATCCCTACTGGTTGTTGCTCTTTTAAATATTGCATTGTTTGTTGCATAGTGACCTAGATTCAACAAGACAGAAGCAGAATTGTTCCGGATGCCAGAAGTGCCTTAAAAGAACGCCCTACTTGGTCCCAAATAGCTGTTAACTCTAAATCAGGTCTCTCCCCTGAGAGATAACAGTATGAATTTAAATGTCTCCAGCCTCAGGGCAACAGTGAACTGTACTATTCAGCTTCTTGGGCAACCAATTTTAGCTACCAGATGATGCCTAGAAGAAGGCTACTGCTTTCTCCTCAATTTAAAGAAAGTGGTTATAACTCCTTTGGGTGAGATGTATGTTTCTGTCAGTGGCTATGCTGAGCTCAGAACCTCCTGTTAGGTCAGACCATTCACTAGAAAGCCAGTGGGGTTTAAGCAGGAGCCAGATATTTGATCCGAGGCAGTTTTGGGCATATGAACAACATATGAACATGGGCACCTGCTAATTTTCATATCAAATGAGGTACAGGGGAGGGCTGTCTTCTGGATAGTGATGCTTTGACTTCCAGTTTTGGTCATGGATACCTGAAGCCTGAATAAAAGCCATGGTTTAAGCACAGTGGAGGGGAATGGGGTGTGGGTTTGGGTTTTTTTCTTCTCCTTTTTTAATATGCAGTCCTTGCCATATTAATCATAAATAATACCGAAACAAAATTTCCTCCTCTGCAGCTGTTTGTAGGCAGAGCCTATTGTCACTATCTTAGTCATGAGCTCATCTCTTACAATTCTGTCTCTTCATCTCTCTGAATGCTTTGATCAGGGATTTTTATTGTTTGAGAAAAAAATTAGCTGCCAATCTTCCAAATCGGCTGCTCTATTTTATGTTCATCATCCATCATTATTTAACAGCATGTGTGATCTTAATATGTACAAATGTGAGGCCCTTCACATTTTAAGATTAAGTGTAGACCTATGCAAACAATGGAAAAAGTATGATATGCCTACCTACTTCTCAGTCAATCAATAGCTGTGATAGAATACTGCCTAGCTAAGAACACAGAACAGATGCAGGACTAACATTATTGATCTGATGTATTTTATTATAGGATTGTGACTCAAAATGTGCTCATTCTTCCAATAACCCAATCGGACTGTTTTATTTGTCTATTTAATTGTTTGACTGAAATACATAGTTTTCTGAACTAAATTGGAATGAGAAGTCACATTTAGAATGCGTCCTTTAGAAACTTTCAATTTATGGCACCAGAAGGAGCTATAATATGAAACTATGTACCACAAGACATTAATGTCAAATACGTTTTCAAAAATTATTTAGGATTTTGGTCTCTTGATTACAAGAAGGTAAATACTAAGCACCCTGATAACCATGGCTTTCTCTGGGTATCAAGATTCATATAGCCTGAATTACTGTATTTCCCTTCAAGAATGTATGTTTTGGTTCATTTTTCCATTACAATGACTGTGATTCTGCTCTTCCAATGGATGCTCTGGAGGAGAATAATAGTGTGATAACATAGGGACAAGAATCTATTCAGATCTTATTAATGGATTGGAATATTTTGTAAAAAATGATCCCCAAATAGCTATAAAATGTATTGCTCTTAATGATTTATCAAAAGTAGTGCATGACTTTTGGTATCTTTCAAATTAATACCACCAATTATATAAATACAAGCTTTTGCAAAATACACAGAAACACCAAGAACTTATGGCTCATAATAAAAGATATTCAAGAATCTCAAAGACCAGTATCAGGCACAGAACTGCCTTGATTAGATAGATCAGACATAGGTAATATCTGCCTGTTTAAAATGAGGTGCTTATGATTGTGCTATATAAAGACAACTTTAGTTAATTACACACCTCGAACTCAGTATTGTAATAGTTTTAATTCCAACTGTTTCAATTATATCTTGTGATGGCCTTTGACTAAGGCCATCTTTGGATTAGGAGCGCAAGACAGAGCTGAAAATACTTGTTCTAACGGTCAGCTTTGCCACCCTTTAAATTACTGCATTCAGGGAAATAGCCTTGAGGCATTGGATGCTCATGGATATGAAAAAGGGTGAAAGACCTCTCACAGTCTCTCCAGCCCTGCACCATTCTGTAGTTCTTCATCTTTGTTAATGGTAATGATGTGTAACAAAGTGTGTAGTTTGATGGGCAGAGCTCACACAGAATGTCTGGCTGTTAGAGTTTTATTTACCAGATGAGCAACTTCAATATAGACATCAGTGAAGCACAGTGCCTAAGGAATCCCTGCAGTGCAAGTTTTTTCCAAGTCAATTTTTAGGGGTTTTAATGAGGATATTTTGTGCATAGATATATCTAGATTATTAACTCCACAGGATCTGATAAAAGGGCATAGCAATTAATCTGCAAAGGAGTCCATCCTATGTTTTAAAACTCAGCTGTCTGTGGTTGTCATAGTTACTAAACATACTATAAACATTGTTTGCTATTTGCAATATGTTGCCCTTTAAGAGAAACAGAGCAATATATGTAGCAGGGCTACATAGAAAACCCACACAATGTTTGCAGTTGGAATTGATAATTAGTGTTGGCAACTTACACTGCCAAAGTGCCTTTCCAGATGAGGGGACAGTGCTTCTTGCTGTGGAAGCAGGCCCACATGTGTCAAAAGGTGTTGTGATATGAACTAAACAAAACAAAAATTGTCAGGGCAGGACATAAATTCATAAAGCAGTATTACATAAGTAAACTAATCAAATTGGTATACAGGACTGATGTTCCCTGTTCTTTATCATTGAAAGACTGTGAGTATCTCTGTATACCTAAGCATTGGTTGGTACTCAACCACAAAAGTGACTAGGCATCTTGATTGAACAGATGAGTAATTCTGTTCTCCACTCTTACAAATTTGAATGAAGGCAGCTATATCAGTTTGGTAAATGTGGAAGACTCATATTCACAACTGAGGACTGCACACAGATTGCAGCCAGCATTTTAGGCTTGCAACCATCCTTATGTGAAAGTTTCATTATACAGTAGCTAGAAACAGGTTTGTCAGGGTTCTTTCCCATTCTTTCAAAAATCCCAATTCACACATCTCTCAACCAATCAGAGTCTACAGATGAAATTATTCCTGCCATAATTCTTGACTAGTCCCACCATGTTACATTTTGCCACACTGATGATCATGCAAGCTGATGTGGTCAACCTTTGAAATCTTTTTGGCTGATGATAGAAGCCACAATTGGACTAATTCAGTTAAGCTGTTGGAAACCAGAGTTCACTGAGCTGGCAGATAGAAGGAAGACAAAATGTCTGTTCATTTGCAAGCCACAGTTAGAAATCAGTGCCTCAACAGATTAAAAAATACCAAACCCAATTTTAGTCAAGTTTCCTGTGCAATAATGCCATCTGCTCCTATTCAGTTCTTCACTGATACAATGGTTATAGCATGAGTTTACCCCTTACCAGATATAGGATGATCCATACAGAAGAGAACTGTTATGAATATTACAGCTACAGGAAATAATTCAGAGCCTGACCCTTAACAGAAATCAAAGAACAACCAAAAGGACAAGAAGGATAGAGAGTTTCCATTGGTTTCAGTCCTCTTAAACCTGCTCCTTGACGAAGTCACTATTCGGGACAGAATCATCCTTGATAGGCCTTTCAATACTTAAAGGGCGCTTATAAGAAAGATGGGGACAGAACTTTTAGTAGGGCCTGTTACAATAGGAAAAGAGGTAATGGTTTTAAAATAAAAGAGAATAGATCCAGACTAGATATAAGGAACAAATTTTTTTACAATGAGGGTGGTGAAACATTGGAACAGGTTGCCCAGAGAGGTGGTAGATGCCTCATCCGTGGAAACATTCGAGGTCAGGTTGGACAAAGCTCTTAGCAACTTGATCTAGTTGAAGATGTCCCTGCTCATTGCAGGGGGATTGGACTAGATGACCTTTAAAGGTCCCTTCCAAACCAATCCATTCTATGATTCAAGACATTTTCTGGAAGTATATTTTATTTGAAAGAGAATTTATAACTACTCAGATATACTGCTTACCTTTGGCCTTCTGGAAGCATGTGAAAAAACCACTTTGGGCAAAGCTGACATATTTCAGGCTCTCCCAGCAAGGAGAGCCTGCTCCAGGGCTATAAGCCAACATATCTACAGCACCATTCTGATAGGTGTTTTTTCTCCTGCAAGGCTTTCCTATCTCTGAAGACTATGATACCAGGGGAGATGTAACCTGATAATAAACTCCTCCTTAGAGTCTTCAAATAATTTAAAAAGTAGAACAACTTGTGCAAACTCTGAATTCAAACGAAATATTTTCTCATTCAGCACTGAAGACACCAGTGAAGGTGCTGCTTCTTTGATGCATTTGTGTTATGATTCTGCAAAAAAAAAGCGAGGAGTATAAATACATACACACAAATAAATATAAAATAAAAATGGTAAGTCTCATTTTCTACTCTATTAATGCTAATGCTTTCATGCTGTATGAAGGGCAACATGTTGACAGACAGGGCCATTTGATACACATTACTTTCTCCCATGTGTCGCCTCATTACTTCAGCTGAGCATGCAACAGTCTTAAGGTATACTATAACACACACAAGAAGTTGGAAGTATCCCTGCTCCTTCTACAGCAGTCAGCCTTGAATGAATGTATTCTGTGAAGGGCTTTGCAAGATCATTTAGAAGAGCTTGTTTCTTCAACATACTTTTTAATCACTGTTGAAATCGTGTTCTCTTCAAGAGGACCATTCTGTCTAACACTCAATCAAGTAGGGGCAGCACCCATATTTACAGGTGACATAGGCAAACCCTTCAGAACTCAACCTGTACCAAAAGAAAAGTACAAAGAAACCAGGCTTATACTGCCAAGATGTGTCCAGGGCAATATTTCTTGTCAAAGGCTAGTCACTTGGTATATCATGGCCAGTGTTTATTACATGGCATCAGACCAATCCATTAAGACTAGAAATTAGAGGAATATTTCTCATCTGGGCTGGGGGGGTGTGGGGGGGTGTGGAATACTGCTGGATCTGTCTTTAATGGGAGAAAAATCAGGCAAAAACCTCTGTTCTTTTCTTTCCAAAATTCTTTTTAAGTAGAACTTTCAAAATTTCTGAATGGGGACTATACAGTATAGTTATCCAGGAAAAAGAACACCATGACTTAGTGAGTCACTTTCAGAAGTACACCTTCTATTCCATTTTCACTCGCACATTTCTCTGTTTCTGTCCATTATGTTTGCTTGGTGCCTTCCTATGGCTAGGATTAGTTCTCTGGGCCAAGGAGAGTCCCATATAAACTAAGGGCTGTGTAGGTTCAACAGGGTCCCAGACCTCTGATGGAGCTCACTTGATACTACTGCTATACAAAGACACCAAAATGAGAACAACAGATTTTTAATGATCTTTACCACCACTCTAATGCTGGGCATTTCTCATTTCAGAGTTGAGGATTTTGACTGTATGACAAATGAAATACAAGAACCTCCTGGGCTAAGAGAAGACTAAGAGAAGGTTTGACACATTTCACTAGAAAAATACTTTTTCCAGACAGAAGTAAGCTCTTTTTACCCATAGTTATTTTGATATCATTAATGTAACTAGACCAATTAAACTGTGACAATAAAACATTCAACAAATTCTGTTGCTATTCAAAACTAGTATTTGACCAGCCTTACTCATAAATAAATACTTGTCTTCAAAAGGTTTAAGAGGGGTGGGGAAGAGCACAGATATATCATGTGAAAGTCTTCTGATTACAAGGAAACAGTTTTATCTGTCATTTTGGACTATATAATCTCACCAAGCACAGACCAGACAAACTCAGTCCTGGCACAGAGGAGTTAACAAACAATTATTTTATGTGTTAAAGACCAGAGTTTCAAAGCTGAAAGTCATCATAGCATATTGCAGTGTCCTGGCATTTCAAACTAAACTATTGGCTTTGAATATTTGAAGGGCCATGTTTCAGTGAAACACAACTGTAACATCTCACAAAGAGCTGAGGCTAAAAGCCATTGTATTACTGTGGAGTAGAATAAAGAAATTAACTCTAGTGTCTAGGCCAAACCACAATATGGATGCTGTCTCCTCTCTGTAAAAATATCCCTGAAATTTCAGGTGGGAAGAATTATTTACTGAATTAAATTGCTAGGGATAGATCATCCCTGAAGCAGTTTTCTGATATGTAAATGAAAGGACTGCCTACTGGGAGATTCAGACAGGTTTTGATCATCAGATAAAGCCCACTGTAGTTCAGATTATCTACCATAAATTTTAGATGTCAAAAAGAACTTTTTGAGTAGGTATAAGAAATTAAACAGCAGCCAGAACAACCTCTGAAGCATAACAACATATTTCCTTTGTTCTTCCTGTATCCAAGTAAAACAGAAGTGAAACAACCATGAATAAAATGAGTAAGTAAGTAAACTAGTAATGCAAGCAGCCTCCTGAAGCAAAACTGCTTTCTGAAGTTTATACTACCTGAGATTTCTGAGTGTAATCTATATCGGATTTATCTGACAATAAACGAAACGGGAGGTGGTGGAACAGGGGAAGAGTATTATTTTGAAGCTTCAAACAATAAAATTAAAAATTCAAGTTCAAATCATTTTCCTGCACTGGATTTGAACTGTAAATAACCAAAATCAGTAGCAAATACCAAAACAATTTTGTCAAAACTTCTAATCAAGGGTTTGGTCAAGTGCAATATTTTCAAGTTAATCACTTGCATTTTTTAAATTATCAGTTCTTCATATTATTTACTTTTTTATATGACTAGTCAGACTAAAATATGGAAAAATCTGTCTTCACTTCTGAGAGTGCTGGGCTAATTTAACCTCAGATAGACTTTCACTAATTTAACTCAGTGGCTGACAAGTTTCTATGCATGCAACATAAAAGGAAGGGGGCTGAAGTGGGAATAGAGTCAATTTCGGTCACTGGCTCCTGAGGAGAGGGAATAAGAGAAGCTGAAAGATCAATTAATTTATTTCTTGAATGAGTGTTTAAAAATATTTCACCTCTAGAGAGGAGCAGCTTCAAAAATTGGTGTTGGGATATGGAGCTTTTTGTTGCTTGGTTATTGGCTAGAATCCCAAGCAGGTCAATAGTAAATGCAAGTCACTTCCACTTAGTACTGTGATATATGTGAAATGAGTAGGTAATCTGGCCAGCTTCTAGAAGACAAGCATCCATTTCAAAAAACACATGAGGCTTAATGAATGTATTGGCATCCTTCTGGTAACAGGACTGAGTAATTGTGGAAACTGAACAGATACCACGTAAATGGCCTAGCTCCATCAGAGTGCATTAAATCACAATATGGGAATAATACCATTTTGGACTTAGAAGTTTTATTCTCTAATTCTGCCAGTATGGCATCTTTTCAAAATCTTTTATGGTGCAAATTTCTAAAGAAATTATAAAGGCATCAAAAACTCTAGAAGATCCAATACTTTCATTTTGTGTGTTTGATGAAACATAATCAATCTCTTGCTTCCTTCATACATTTTCAGATACTTGTCTCACAAAACAAAATGCTTTGAAGGCAGGAACTTCTGCACAGAGAACCTCTCTATCTGTCACAGTGTCATGTGTCAGTACATTACAATGAAGAAACAAGATTCTTTACTCATGCAAGAGTATAATGTCAGTCATCTGAAAGAGGGTTACGTCCCTTGGCATTTATTAATTACACTAAAAATTCCCTCGACTATTTGAGTACACCACAATCACTGTTTCTTATGACATTTAGATAATTGAGGCTGCATTGTATTTTAAATTGGAAAAATTGGATTTTTTTTTTTTTTTTAAACTATCGAAAAACTGTTTTTCTCTGGCTAAATAGTAACCTTAGGCCAGATTATACTGTTTCAGGGCAGAACTCATTTAAGATTTTGATAAATACATTCAATCTCAGGCAAAGAACAATGAAATTAGAGAAAGCTAGAGAATCTCCTTAGGAAAAATGTCTCCTCTAGGATGCTAGTGTGGCACTGCAACAAGTTACCTAAATCAGTCAGGGAATCTCGATCCTTGAAAGTCTTCCAGACTTTGGTAGGCAAAGCTATAATTGACCTCATCTAGTGCTGGAGACTATCTTGCTTTGAGTGGGAGTCTGGACTAGCTGACCTCTCCAAGGGTCTCTTATGAACAATATTTCTGTCATTTTTCCTTTGATGAGTTATTGCTATGACAGTTTTGATTCAATTAGTGCACAGAAGCTCCAATTCAAGGAATCGCCTAAGAACAGGCAAGGTGACATGAGCATTAACAGAATGGATTAAAACACTTGCTTAAGTGATTTCCTGAAATAGGGCTCCTGTACCCAGACTGCAATGGTTTTGGTATCATCTGTGGGCAAAAACAAAAAACAGAAGAATGAAAGTAGGAGACCAAACATTGAAATAGAGGTCACCTAAAGTAAAGTGAAAAGAGGATTAAAGATTTAAATTATCTGAATAAAGCACCAATTAAGGGGCTAGAGGGGTATGGAGACAGACAGAAAACAGACACAGGACAGGACACCAGCCCAAGCTGCACAGCATAAACAAACTACAAATAAGAGGAGAAGAGGGAGACAGGAATGTGTAGGAAAGGATACAGAAGTAACCTCCCCATCATCAACAGATACTCTCACTAAAGGCAAAACAGATTCTAGAGAAGTTCATAAAGGATATGTTTGAACTACAACTGTAGGCAGCAGAGGCAGAGTTCATGGAGGAGAATTTTTCACTGCTATGGCTACATTGGTAGTAGTGTCCTACCCAAGTAGTTTAAGACTAATTCAGATAAGTCTGCACAAAGCTGCTGTGAAAAAAAACCACACCCAAACATCAGAGTTGGAAACCGTAAGTGAACTGAAGCTGCCATTTACTTCTTGACTGCACAGTAAATAAAGCACAAAAGAACAAAAGGAAAGAACAAAAAGGGGAAGGCTGTTTCATTTATGACTAAAATAGTCCAGTTTTCCATTTCTAACAGAAAGACTCTAAGGGGAAAATTCTGGTCCGCCACCTTTCTACCCATGGGTGGATGCCTCCCTTTTGGGAGGCAACAACTTCAGATGCAAACATATTAGCTCTTTTCTCATTCTCCATTATTCTCAGCTGTAGAGGTAATATCCAATTTTTGCCTACCAGGAGCTTTGCTACTAGATTGCTCAGAAGGCTTCTGCTTGCTTGTCCTGAGTAAGGCCTTTTTTGGCAACACTCCACCACTAGATTCCAGCCTCCATATGCTGTTGTCCTTTCATAGCAGAGAAAGACACTTAACTCTGATTTCTGTGAACCCAGCCCAGATTTACAGCTACACATTTGTAGCTGGGAAGCAAAGGCTTGGTTGTCTTTCAGAGCTTCTGTGCAGTCCACACTGGAATCTGTACAGTGTATTGTTTCCAAGTTCCCCTCTTTACGTGCCAGTCACAAAGAAATCCTATTCAATCTTTTGAGGATGGCATAGAGAACAAAATATAAAGAACAGAGAATTCTCTTAGGATAAAGAGACATAAACTGACTGCTGTTCTCAGGCTTACAAAGCAGACTTCAGCCAGGTGGCTTCACATTTTTGTTTTAGTCAGTAGGAAACTCTGTTTAATATATTCTGTTAAGTATTACAGAATTACCAGGTGCGGCTCACTGAACTTAGCCAATGATGTTCTTTTGCTTGGACCCTTTTCTCAGGAATTGTCCCATGTTGTCTGGATGTATGCCCACTGTTTTTTATTGCTCTGTTCTATAAGCATAATGCTGCACATTTTAAAAAAGAGAGAGAAAAGCTGCTAAAATAATTACTGTTCCACTGAAACTACCCAAGGATCATTTTTTGGATGGAGAAATATAGACATTCTAAGTTCCAAGACTGCTTTGACCCTTGCTGGATTGAAGGCAACATCTGTTTTCCAGGTTTCCAGCTGTGCTTGGCTAGCCAGAGGTAGCCAATTGCAGACATGTGTGACATTTCCTCAGCACATAATGTTGACATCACCAACATGCACCTTATTAGAACAATAGGCAGCAAAACTTCTCAACATCTTTTAAGTCTCAAGTAGCTTCATCCCAGGGAAGTCAAGTACTTGTCAGAGGCTTTTTTTTTTCTTTTGTCCCCCTCCCTTTGGGGATGTTCTGAGCTCCTAGAAAGCACTCCTTCACTATTCACTATTTCAGAGCTGTAGATCCAGAGACCTACATTCAATAAAGCTGGCATAAATTAACCCCCCCACACTATAAGAATGAGGGAAGCCCATACGAATGGGCTTGGTGGAGAACAATGCATTATCAATCCACTGCAATCAGATTTTGTTTTATTTTTCCCTCTGTAGGCTGAGATGATATCCAGTACAACAGGAAGCCAGGAGTACACAAGACAGAATGTTCACTCTGTAGCTGCAGAGAAACTATGCAAAAAAGCAGTTTAGGATTTCAAACCTGCAATTCTGTGGAATCTGAAGGTAGGTCAGGAAAATAAAGATTAAAATATCAATATGATACAGCCAGTTCTGAGGCTCCTAATAATAAGTAATTTTAAGATCAATACACTTCTTTGTTTAACAGGCTGCTGAAACAGAGGTGTCTAAATAGAACAAATGTGTAAACAGCATCCTTTTCAGGAGCAGCTATTTGATAGCTCCATCTGGGACATGAGATACTATCAGGCAAGTCACAGAATGTGTAGTGACAATAGCTTAATTCAGTAGTGAAAGAAAAATAAATGTATGCCTACATTAAGATTAATAACAGATGAGTGAACAATTCACTCCCTCCAGCATATGTAAACTGAAAGGCAAAACAATTAGTTTAATGAGCAACTTTCACCTATGGCCAGACCAAAAAAGGATCTATGTGCTTTGTGCCTAGAATTGCATGCCTACGTGGCAAATGCATTGGCAGAATTAGAAGACTTTCTCTTGACAGCACAGCTGAGGAATGAAAAAAAAGTAAAACCATCAGTTGCACTAATTCCAGGAAAAATTGCCAAAACAGGCAACTGACTTCTGCTTACTTAGATGATATGTATTCTACTTTGTCTCATTGTAGTGACTGACTGATGTGGATATTTCTTTTAAGCATTCACTAGTACCCAAGCACAAGATAATATGTAAAATAGAACTGGATAGAAATAATTCTTGTAACTATACTGTATGCAGATTTAATTGGGTCAGTTAAAGAAAACCCTGAAGTTAACAAGCAGACAAAGAAAGGCTTTGGCAGACTTCATAAAGTTTGGGCCTGCAACTGAATCAGTATTCTAAGCATTATCAACGCACATAGCATCACTAGATATTAACTGTAATTACTGTGGTAATTAAGGCAAACAAAGATTGAATTTTCTTCTAATTCTCAAAACTAAACACATTCAGGTATGTAGCATTTCCAAGTTTGGGATATCTATAGACTTCATGTTACAGGAAATATGCCAGGTTTCAAAATCATACAAAGAAAAAAAATTTTAAAAATCTGTCCTTACTTGTATTACATACATCACCTTTCATTACTGAACTTAAAAGAATGTTTTAAATTGACCTTTCATTTGATCAATAATTCTGCTTGTTTACTTTTCCCATTTACCTCAGAAGTGAAAATAAACTAGCCATTTATACATTTGTTTAGACTTTTGAATGAGTTTCATTTTCTGGTTCTAATAAAGTGTTTGGGTTATATGCAGCACAGGGGAATGCTTGTTTAAAAATTCATTTCAATTGGAAATTTTATATTCTGGAAGTTACACAGGAAAATCTGTATTGGTCTTCAATTAAACAAAACTGCAAGTCTAGCCTGATACTGTCCATTTAAATTCCACTTTCTAAACTTTGTCTTATTATTTATAAAGCATTATGCAGCTAATGAACAGAAGAACCTGCTCAATTTGTCTTCAGTACTGAGCACATCAGCAGTGGACCCAATGGACATCACCCAGTGGACTGGGGCGGTGGGAACAATTGTCTTACATTTTTGTGCTCATCAGCATTCAGAAAACCCTACGCTCTTCATAAGTGGAGCTGGCTTATGTTGTAAAACTTTCCCTCTTCGCAGTAGTGTTAAAAAATAAACAAACTTAGGGGGTAGTGGCACAGGATATGAGTAAGGATATTTGTGACCCAGTCAGGGACTTCTTAATTGACCCTTAGGCCAAATCATTAATGTCCTTTATTTATTTGCATATGTGAGTAGCAATGCTGTACATGTGTTCAAATATGTTATTGAGATATGCTCTAGTTAGAGATGAGATTTGCATTTCATTCTGAAAATTTGTTTAATAACATTTTCTTTCTGATAATATAGTAATGCACAGGGGCTTTAGTCTCCAAACAGTGCCACTTAAAGATAGGCATCATGTTGCTTCAAATAATACTAAGAAAAAAACCTAATACCCTGTGCAAAGGAGGAGTATGTGAGCACTGCTGACAGAGAGCAAAATGAACCATGCAAGGGAATGGTAGTAATTGCAACAGGCAGTGATCTTAGCAAGTTAACCCTCTAACCATTGCCAAGTTATTTGTGAGCATCAATTTATTTACAGGCAGCTGTGGGAGAGGCAGTCTAGGATAAAGCTGTAAGTTTTGGAAACAGTACATGGGTGATAAAGCCTAGCAGGATGCAGGCAGAAGGTTACTATCATCAGAATCTGAAATATGACCAAACCTTACTCATGTTTAGTATAAAATAGTGAGGCTGCACCAAGATTTAAAGCTGGGCAAATATTGCGGTGTCTTTTTCAAAAGTATTCCCACAAGGTTTTCCTACTAATATGTTCTCTTCAGGCCCATTATTTCTATTGCAATTTTTAAAACAAAACAAAACAAACAACTGAAGCAAGTTTCATAAACATAGGTATAAACAGAAAACACATTTCAAAGCTGTGATCTGTGGTCTCTACAAATTACTTTACTTTCACGTAGACGCATCTGTACTTACAGCAGAATAGCCACTATACAGCTGACACACGGCAAACTGAATCTCCAGGAGTAAAGGCATGAGTTAAGTTATTGTTTGCTGCCCCTGGTTGTAATGGGCCCTTATATTCTTGTGAACATGCACAGAAAAGACTTTCTGAGGCACGTTGATCAGATGTTGTCATCATTCAAGTAGGAACCAGAAACAGCACCACACAGTTCCTCTGAACAATAATTATTCCCCAAAATGTTCAAAATTATGACTATAAAGTACTCAAGTAAAACTGCTTTCAGTCAGTCTAAGGGATTTATGAGATTCTTGAAATACTTACAATCTGAACATAGTTCAGGTTAAAGGAACAAGGATAAAAATCATTGAGCTATCTGCAGAGTAATAACATGGTTGAAGGCTTGCATCTATTTTGTGAGGTGAGAAACAAACACCATTTGCCAGTCAAAGCTTGGCAGTGCTTGTTGGATTAACCAATCTTTCCCTCAAAATGCTGCATATTTCCTGCCTCCCGTAAAACATTTTGTTGTTGTTCTGATGCCTTTGCACACTAGGTCATGGAACAGGTATTTTTCCAGACTGCACATCCATTTAAATTCTTAATGCATTATCTGAACAAATTACTTACACCTAAGAGCCGAATGTGGTCAAAACAAGTGTCAAAATCAGACTGGAAATGCTATAACACATTTGAACAAATCAAAGGATTGTGTGATCTAATTACGCTAATCCAAACACTGAAAATTTATTAAAACAATTTAACAAGTGGTGAAAATTTTTAGACAGATAAACAAGCATTCTGTCTAAAAATAAATCCACAAGGTAGAATTTATTGGAGAAATGCTTAACAGAGGCAGGTCTTTCCATAAAGTCCTTTTAAAACCTCAGCCTAAACACAGAAGTTTCATCACTTGAATGTATTGCAGTTTATTTACCCAAGTGTAAAGTCAATGAAGTTATACTATACTAAAACTGCAAGAACAGAAACGACCCCACAATAGCCCATTAACACTGACACTTTACCTGAAAACTTAAACCAGGAAACATTTCCCCAAAATGTCAAGCTGGGACTGCATAGTTAAGACTTTGACGCCTGCCCAAGAGACTAACCCTTCAGTTCCAAATTTCCCAATTCCAAATATGCTTAAAGGGAATTCTATCTTCCACTATTCAGTACAAACTCTATAGCAATTTGCAGAGTCTACAGCCGTCTGGAGACAAGTGGGTTCTCTCAATTATTGAGCCACAATGACTTGCATCACTCTTAAGAATGACACCTTAAGTCCATAATCACTTCTTTCCTCATACATGCCTGTGTGAATCTCAATATTCTGAAATGTCCAAGTCAAAGTGGAACAAAAGGAATAGCATTTATAGAAATCCACATCCTTTGGTACTCTTCAAAATAAGGTGAAACTTGATCACCAAGACCAGGTAAATGCAGATAGTACTTTATCAAAAGTATTTGTCAATCCACAAATCTTTAACACCTTTTTGTCATATGAAACAATTGTTCAAGAAATGCTCTTATGATTTATCTGTGCGTGATAAGCAAGGAATAACAATTTCTTGTGACAAGGCAAAGCCATAGCCCATATTCAAAGAATTTTTAGCTAGGACTAGTGCCCTAAAGAAATAGGTTCTAAAGATGAAGAATGTTTTCTGGAAACAGCCCATCCAGTGGATGGAAAAGGGGAACAAAATTAAGAAAAAAAGAAAAAAAACCTTCTTAGTTTTGGAGTACAAATTCTCCTCAAACAAAATATCAGTTAGAGTCACTGCTATCTCCCCAAAACACTCACAGCATACAGCAAGTTATACCTGAGTGTTCATACACTATACTGACTGCTCACCTCCTTGAAGCTTCTGCTGCAAGAATTAGGTAGCTGCTCCAAAAAAACAGCTAGCTTCTTTCATATAGTTTACTCCAAGGAGTCATCATTCGACAGCAGTCTCTCATGTTCTTCATTGCTGAAGTAATTTGCCAGAAATCCTGAAGTATTGCAGTTTCCAACCATCACCATTCCAATCCTTTACTTCCTTGATAACAGTTATAACACAGAAAGGCATTCCATGCAGCTCAATAGTTTCTGGTGAGCAGTTCCAGAGACATCTGGCACAAACAGGATCCTACACGTCATAACTTCCAAAAGTCTATGTAAATGCTTTAGTACGCAAGAGCAGACAAAAACCTGAGCAGTAGCTTGAACAGTCTCAGAGATAACAATACGGTGGCACTTTACAGCTGCTGGTCTATTCAAAGGTCAGCTAGAGCTGAGGAACTTTTACAGATCAAAAAATAAGCAAATATTATTTACAGAGAATATGCCCTCTTAAGAGTGCATGAATACACCAAACACAGCTAAACTCATACTCAGCAGATAAGGGAAGAGAATAAGCAAGGTTTAATGTAACCTTGCAAACATCCTACACTAGATTAGAGTTCCATGAAATGGCTTGGCTAAAAGACAGCTCATTGACATTTTCCAAAAAGACTTTGTCACAGAACTCATATACAAATGCCAAATTGATGTTCCTCAATAAGATACATTTTTCTGACCTACTCTATACCAGGACTGACATATACACAACTTATTCTATTAATCACTGCAATAAAGAACCAGCTTCAGCCATTACTGCTAATAGAGGTTTGGCGATTGAAAGTATTATTGATAACGTCTCAGTATTATAGTTGCATACACTGTACGGACAAAATTTCAGAGTTGGGTTCACTGAGCCGATAAAACCAAATATTTTTCAAGCAATAGAATTAAATCATAAATTAAGTATCATACTATATGTCAGTAACAGTCATTTGGAGCTGAAAACACTGAAAAGCATTCCCATTTATGTATGTATAGAAAAAACAGTGGGACCGTAAGAAATACTGAGCAGTCATACATACATTGAACATTATTTGGTGGGAGCATGTTAGGTAAGAGGCTAATTATAAGAGTTGCTGAAATGGAAATGAATATTTGCCCTTTCTTTTAAAGGAAAGGAAAACCAAATCTTTTTGGATCATACCATTTTAAGGAAGATATTTGCATCACAACATTGCTCCATTCCATCTGCCAAGGGGGAAACTGGAACCACTTTAATTCTGTGATTTTGTTCATGTGCCAAAGTATTTGGATATAGCTAGCCTAGAAATGAATAAATGAACTGTAGGATCAACTCTCCAAATTATTGCACAACCTCTAATAGAAAAAAGAAGGAAAACAAGTGTCCATATTTTCTGGGAAGAGAAGTTCTTAAATATTTTATTTCAGAGAAAAATCACTGTTATCCAAATTCTAACTACCTAAACCAGTGGACTGATGTGCTATGTCAGTACCAACCCTTTCACATGCTGAAGCTCAGTTTACCTTGACAGAAAAGCTGTCTGCAGAACTGGACAGACACATAACATGTAAAAACTGTTAAGGAGCCAGGAGAATTAACTCATGTGAATCCCTGCAAGCAAAACAGTTGAACTTACTAATATCTTTTTATCATCTTCAGTGCTGGCCTGGAGCTTGAAACATTAGTTTGAATACTTGGTAGCTATGAGAATAGAAAAAAAGAAATGGCACAAGAAAAAATAAAAATACCAACATTTTGATCAAACTGTTGAATAAACACTACAGAAGATAATTGCATTTATTATGACAATTTAACTCTTCCTACCAGCTAAAAGGCACAATATTTATGTGAAGACTGACCTATTCACATCTTATATTGAATAAATGAATACCTTTTTATTAGTTCAGATTTTTCTTAGGTACAAATATACATATATAACTGCCCTCTTTACAAAGACTGTCAGCTGATTGAACAACATTATTACTGGCAATGTTCCCATCTCAGAGGATTCATTTAATACCCCAGCACACAGTTTACATTAATTTCATTTTTTCTTTTCCTATTCCTTTATATTTTTATGGAATTATCACAGGAGGCATTCCAGACCTATTGTGTGCTGCTGCACTCCAGCTGCAAAAGGGCTGGGATTTGGGCCAGCGTATGTGAATACTTGAAGGGTCACAGGGTCAGGAGAAATTGGCTGCTTCTGCTCTTTCAGTCTCCCCTGAGAAACTGCTCCACACCTCATCACTGAGAAATACACTTCCTACAACTGCTTTTGCCTAATGCTACCAAAACACACCAGGACAGAGCGTGAGGTACTGGAAGGCTGAGGTCACATTCCAATCAAGCAGATGTTGAAAAGGAAAAAAGTACCTTCAGCAATACCTTGGGAAAGTAAAAGCATTTCTATTCATATATTCATATTGTTCGTAAAGATGCACTTTATTAGCCAGTGGAGCAAAGCCAGGGCAGAAAAGCTATCTGACTGTGCTCAAACATGATAAAGTATTTTCTGTGTGTTAACACCTAATGGTGGTAGTTTTTCCTGTTTGTTTACTTTCAACAGTTTGGAAATAACAATCCCAAAACCTGAATTCATCGACTGGATCATACAAGATGCACAACAGTGAAAGCAATGGATGTTTACTTGCATTCTCCCATCTCCTCTTCCATTTCAATCCTCTGCCTTCACTGTGGATACTTCCTTAGATGTGACCCATTAGTACTTATGCTGGTAGTTTCTCCCTTGGGTAGTAGAACAGCATCCCCATGTTTATTCATGTAATTTCATAAAAACAGTACCAATTAAGCTCAGCAGTAATAGGAGCAGATTTATATCCGGTGATCAAGTGCATGTGGGTCTATTTATTCTTCTCTTTAGTGAAAGATAAATTAATCTGTACTAGATGAAGGAATGTGGCACCTTTCATCCGGACCCTTGGAGGAATATTTATACTATTTCCACTGGCTCATTCTGTCAGCTTTTGCCTACAGCATTTAAATGGATGCATTTCAATCATACTGCCATATCCAAAATATATTTTCCTTATGTATTGGATCTCACCAACATTGGAGCAGGTATAATCCTCTCAGGTGAGTTCACTGACTTTTTAATTCTAGAAAGCTCTCTAGATAAACTCAGTGGAAACTTTCTTCCCTATTTTTGTTTAGATACTTCATTAATACTTAACAGTCAATATAAAACCTATGTTTTCCTGGACTCCCATCCAGGAGGCACAAGATAATGTTCACAAAAGTTTCATAGTAATTTTTCAGCTTTTTTTTTTTTTTTTTTCTTCTCCCCAGTTTGATTTTTATTTTTCTACCAGTTTGGCTTATTGAAGCCTGAAGTTACTAGGTTTGGGTGCATGTTTCTTAATACAGCATCAAATGCAGCTGGCTACTAAATTTATTTTTTTTAAATGAATGAAGGGAAATATTTAACACTCTTTGACTGAATGCCTGCACATACTTGCAACCACAGACAGAAAGAGATAATTCCTTAGTGGAAAAGTATGTCGATCTGGTAGACTAAATGTTCACAAATGGTCAAAATTGAGTAGAAATTCCCCTGCTCACAGTTTCCAGAAGGAAAGGAATTGGATACAACAACATAATTGCATGCGTGAATGCAGAGACACTGAGGTGGGATTTATTCTTAGTACAACAAGAGACAGACCTTATCCCCCAGATTGTGCACTTACTTAACTATGAGGATGCCACAGGAAAATGTGTATAGAAATGACAAGAATACTACAGTAAATGAAAATATATACATTAGTTTGTTAACGATGTAATCCACAAGCAAGACAACATACCAAATCCATTTCCGTGGCTCAAAGGGTAAATGCTCTTGGAGGGTTGGCTACCTCCTCAATCTGCTTCCAGATTAATTCTGCTACTTCTGAGCTACCTGGCTACAGCCACCATCTGAGCTTACTCTCACAACTACTGCAGAAACATCTTCATTGACTTTGGACTGTACTATTTCTCAGCTGGTCATCCCCAGTTTTCAACTAGAAGTTACCAATGCCCAGATGCGCCAACGGCAATCCTTCTGTATTTCAGCACAAAGTCACACTTTTGACTTTAACTGGGGCTGAAGCTTATTTGTACTTCACAGCCAATTTTGCAATGTGATAGGAAAGGAATACTCATGACATTAACTATGCCAGTTCAGACATTGGCACAGTAATTTCTAGTCGTGAGACAGTGACAAAGTTCATTGGAAAGTAGCACCTTAAAATTGTAATAGCTGTTTTCACCTGCACATGTGATCTCATTGTCCGTGACAGGATAATGTCAGTAGTGAGACCATTAGACTTTTTGTAGCACAGTAATGCCAGATTTGAATCCCTTAAAGATAGATCAAGAAAGGAATTTAAGGCAGTTTCTGCTGGTTTGAAGATATTCTTTTGAAAATGTATTACAGAAATAGCATACAAATCCAGATCCAGGTACATCATCTGAAATTAAAGCCCATTTAAATAAATCATGAAAAATAAAGCATTCTGTCCTACACTGCCATGGTCAAAATATATTAGCAACTGCCTGCTGACAGTAGATGGTTTAAGTTTACTCAAATCAGGTCTCTATACAGGAGTTTCAGAGCTTCATAATGACCTTTTTCCTCTCATCATCTTTTAAAGGTATCTTTCAAAAAGACATAATTTCCACTGTAGTTTACACCAGTTTATTTTAACTATTCTCTATCATTTTGAAATAATTCAGCAAAGCAATGATATAAAACCCAGTGGAAAATATACATTTTTTTAGTAGCTTAATTTTTTGTCACTTAAAAAGGGGGTTATGTAAGTTACTATATGAAAAAAGCTAATTAGAAAAGCAGACACATCCTATCCTCCCTATATTTCTGACAAGTTGGCAATGGCTCAAGAGTGGTCAGAAAGTGGCCTATTCCTCAAGTACCTCAGGAGATTATAAGACTTTAAATCATAATCTTAGGAAAATGCCTTAAGCAATTTTTAAAAAGAACCTTCTAGTAAAAAAAAAAAAAAAAAGGTTCTGCTCTCCAAACTGGCAGAGAGACTATAAACAATGGTTTGAGGAAAGCTTGAGACACCCTACACTGACATGGGCTCAGGCAAGTCTGAACTTCTGCCAGAATAAACACACTTTATCTGGGTGAGAAAAAAAATTTTGTAACAATCTTGTTCATGAGCAAAAGTAAAGAAATTAAATTGGTCAACAGTACAAACTAGTCCTGGTCAGTAAGAATGGACTGGAAATGAGGTGTTGAGGGGAAGAACAGCTTAATAGCTTTCCAAATTTCCCATAACTGTATGAACACAGGAGAAAGCCCTTAACAAGACTGAAGAGATAACTTCACACTGTTGTCCATACTATGATGGTAATTTCCCCTTTACTGGGGCAGAAGCTAAGGCTGTGCGCAGGCTGAGCACATTGACTGTAGATGACTCAGTTGATTAGGGACTGGCCCTAAATTTAAGCATTGCCTTTAAGGATCTACCCTCTTTAATTCAGCCCCTGCACTCAGTAGGAAGTATAAAAGCCAAACTTTGTTTATAGTTCTGCAGCAAAAAGGTTTTCTGTCCTATCATGCAGCTTCATGCCAAATAGCATCCCTCAACATTGTTTGCAGGACCTGCACTACTACAGTGTTTCAGAACCAAGTAGTTTATGAAATCTGGATCTTAATTCCTCTATGTGTTATTGTCCCCTCTGAAAAGAGACGATATCATTTATCCTCAAAATAGCTTTGTGAGGTTAAATAAATTAAAGACCATTCTTGGTCACCATAAAAGCCTCTAACATGGAGTCTTAAAATGTTCTTCTTTTGGCACATTTTGCATTAATTTCCTTTGGTTTTGTTGTTACCGATTCTTTTAGCACACAAGGTCTCAGCATGAGACACCAACATAATCCATGGAATGTTAAACCAAATTATTTTAACAGCTAGAAAGAGCTAGTTTGGCCTTTCATGTCAGTGTCTAACACTAAGTAGTTTTAATTAGAACAGGATGGATAAACATGAATATTCATTAACAGAACCAGTAATGTTAAAGTCATAACTTACATACTTTGTGGTATGGGATATAAAATACACAGATTCTCTCTTTACCTAGTTTCCACTATGAGTAGCAGTCAAGAATTTTGGAGTAGACAAATACAATTTTGGTATGTCTTCTTGGCTTCAGCGTAGATTTGCATAATAGAAAGACATAAGCAAGTAGGGGGGGGAAGAGTAAGCTTCTCTTATAGTGTTATCTTTCAACGGTCTTTACTGATGCTAACATATTTGAGATTATCCATTGGGTTAAAAGTACAAAAAGAAAACAGGCACATGTAACCTTGCATTAGTTCAAAATTACTTAGTCTGTTCAAATCACTGCATCCACTCAGGAAACTTCACATTTCTCAGGGGGCAAAGGTGCAATATTGAAGGGAGAATGTACGTATATTATAGTAAACATTATAGTGTCTGTACTGAAAGGAGGAAGAGAAGGATGAATTTTACTCTTATTAACACCACTCACAAACAACTTTTTACAACTTCAGTCCAAATTAGAGTTATCAAAGGACCCAAGGAAGCCTGCAAAATAGTCGGTTATATTTCTATACAGTTGCTCAATTATATATCATTTTAGTTTCTGTATATTTCTTAAAATAGTAAAATAATATCATCCTATCAGTTTGTAAGAGCTCATAAAAATAAACTGATTGATGCAGCTTTAGACTAAAACTATTATTTTCCAGGGCAGACTTCTTATATAATTTGATGAGTTGCTAGAAATAAAAGAGTTGAGATATTTCCTTTCTTTTGCAATTAGTATCACTGATATGTAAAGTTCTTCAGAAACAGTAATAATAATAATAATAAATAAAACAAAACAAAACCCAAAACCAAAAACTTACAGAGGAGTTTATTTTAGCCCTTTCTTTGTCGAAACAAGGTAAGTTTATTACCTTTATTTCTGACTGTTATTGTCCAAGCTAATAAACCAAGTAATGTTTTTCCTTGGTAAGGCCTTATTCATTTTATGTTCACATTTCATGGATTAGTATCAGTATAGGTTAAGTAATAATAATCAGAATTTATGATAATAAATATTTTGCCAAGCATTTTAAGATGAAGGTCTGAGAAGGTTAAAAAGGCAGAAAAAAACCCCAAACAAACCTCTTTGCAAAGATTCTGCCCTCCCCACTCTCACTTGACAGAACATCACTAGATCTGAGGTTAATAGTTTCAATATTATTTTGTCTTAACATCCACATGTGCTTTTTGCCATCCCTGTGACATTAAACACCACAACTTCCTATACATCTGTGCACATAATCCAATTAAACAAGACCGTCCAGTCCTCCTGCAAAGAAGGGAAATTATGTACCTCAAAGAATATTGCGAAGCCTCATTCAAATACCTTAACAAACTGTTGATGACCAATGACAACCCTTTTGATTTCAGTCAGACACAGGTCTTCATAAGCTTTTGAAAGACACAGGTCTTCATAAGCTTTTGAAGAACTCTCTCAAGTTCATTTTATGTCCCCGGTTCTGATAGTTTTGGCCACAAGCAAAATGGTGTAATAAGAGGCCACAAAGACAGATCCATAGAGCATATTTTCCTTTGTCAGTCTCCCACATATAACTGCTTAGCTCAGCCACTGACAAACAATTGCTTTCATTCCACTTTCAAGGAAAAACTGAACATATTCTTTAACCAAAACATTAGTACCTGTCTGAGTATTCTATATAATCTCAAACCTCTTCTTGTCAAAACAATGCTTTATGTTTGGGGCATTAAAACATGACAAAAGTGGAAAAGTAATCAGAGAGGTTCTGATTATAACTAACTCTAGTTTCTTTGTCAGATAGAATTCTGGTAAAATTAACTATATGAAAAATATACTTACTGTATCTGGCAGAGTAAGGTTTAATAGGACAGGTTTGTATTATAAAAGTGCATTACATTGAAAAAAATGCAGAAGTTTATTAAAAACCTTTGCATCACTTCCTTTAGGACAAAGCTATAGGTCTCCAAATATATAGGTTTCTTCAATGACTTGGGGAGCACTTAAGAATTTAAGTTTGGCTTGTTCTTCTGCAAGCATCTTATTCATCACTGATGTTTCAGACAAACTACAATAAAAGAAAAGCAGTATTTATATTTACTTCTCAAATACATTGCATATATGCAACCATGGCTTTCTCAAATACACCTTCCTTTACAACTTCACAGAACTGAAGTTGGATGCAACTGTTCTACACTGCCACTAGCTCTTCAGAAGATAAATAGAATCATAGAATATCTCAGGTTAGAAGGGACCCATAAGGATTGAGTCCAACTCCCTGCTTCTCACAGGGCTACCTTAAACTAAACCATATGGCTAAGACTGTCATCCAGACACTCCTTGAACTCTGACAGGCTTGGTGCTGTGACTGCCTCCCTATGGAGCCTGTTCCAGTGACCAACCACCCTCTCAGTGAAGAGCCTTTTCCTAATATCCAATCTGAACTTCCCCGATGCAGCTTCATTCCATTTCCAGAGAGAGATCAGCACCTCCCCCTCCACTGCCCTTCCCATGAGGAAGTTGTAGGCTGTGATGAAGTCACCCCTCAGTCTTCTCCAAGCTGAACAAACCAAGTGACCTCATCTGCTCCTCCTAAGTCTTGCCCTTGAGACCTTTCACCATCTTGGTCACCCTCCTCTGGACACACTCTGTTTGATGTCCTTCTTATATTGAGGCACCCAAAACTGCACACAGTACTTGAAGTGGGGCCACACCAGCGCAGTGTAGAGTGGGACAGCCACCTCCCTTGACCAGCTAGCTATGCTGTGCTTGATTCACCCCAGGACACAGCTGGCCTTTTTGGCTGCCAGGGCACACAGCTGACTCATATTCAATTTGCCATCAACCTAAATGCCCAGATCTCATGCTGTGGGGTTGTTCTCCAGCCTCTTGTCCTCGCAATTTGTGTGCATAACCAGGATTGCCCCTTCCCAGGTAGAGAATCTGGCACTTGTTAAATTTCATATGGTTGGTGACTGCCCAGCTCTCTAGTCTATCCAGATCTCTCTGTAAGGCCTCTCTACCCTCCAGAAAGTCCACAGCTCCTCCTAGTTTAGTATCATTGGCAAACTCACTTAACATATATTCGATTCCTGCTTCCAGATCACTTATAAAAACATTAAAGAGCACTGGCCCTAAAATTGAGCCCTGGGGAACGCCACTGGTGACTGGCCACCAGCCTGACGTAACCTCATTTGCTATAACTCTTTAAGCCTGACCCATTAGCCAATTGGTCACCCAACACATTTTGGACTTGTCTAGCTGTATGCTAGACATTTTATCCAGAAGGAAACTGAGAGACAGTATCAAAAGCTCTGCTAAAATCCAAAACCACCACATCTACTGGCTTCCCTTGGTCAACTACATGGCTTACCTTGTCGTAAAAGGAAATTAAGTTTGTTAAGCAGGGCTTTCCTTTCGTGAACCCATGCTGCCTGTGACCAATGACTGTATTGCCTCTGTCATGGTTTAAGGCCAGCCAGCAACTAAGCACCACGCAGCCACTCACTCACTCCCCCCGCACCCAGTGGGATGGGGGAGAAAATCAAGAAAAGAAGCAAAACCCGGGGGTTGATTTAAGAACGGTTTAATAGAACAGAACAGAAGCAGCTAATAATGATAACGATAACACTAATAAAGTGACAACAGTAATAATAAAAGGATTGGAATGTCCAAATGATGCACAGTGCGATTGCTCACCACCCACTGATTGACACCCAGTTAGTCCCTGAGCGGCAATCCCCCCACCCCCACTCCCTCCAGTTTATATACTAGATGTGACGTCACATGGTATGGAATACACCGTTGGCCACTTTGGATCAGCTACCCTGGCTGCGTCCCATCCCAACTTCTTGTGTCCCTCCAGCTTTCTCACTGGCTGGGCGTGAGAAGCTGAAAAATCCTTGAATTAGTATAAGCACTACTTAGCAACAACTGAAAACATCAGTGTGTTATCAACATTCTTCTCATACTAAATCCAGAACATAGCACTGTACCAGCTACTAGGAAGACAATTAACTCTATCCCAACTGAAACCAGGACACCTCTCAAGTGTTTTTCAATAACTCCCAGAATAACCTTCTCCATAATTTTACCAGGCACTGAGGTGAGACTGACAAGCCTGTTGTGCTGGTTTTAGCTGAGATAGAGTTAATTTCCTTCATAGTAGCTACTATGGGGCTATGTTTTGATTCTGTGCTGAAAACAGTGTTGATAATGCCTACATGTTTTTATTACTGCTGAGTAGTGCTTAAACAGAGTCAAGGCCTTTTCTGCTTCTCACAACCACCCCACCAGCAAGGGACAGCTGACCCCAACTGACCAAAGAGATATTCCATACCATATGACATCATGCTCAGCATATAAAGCTGGGGGAAGAATAAGGAAGGGGGGACATTCAGAGTTATGGCGTTTGTCTTCCCAAGTAACCATAACGCATGACAGAGCCCTGCTTTCCTGGAGATGGCTGAACACCTGCCTGTCAATGGGAAGTAGTGAATGAATTCCTTGTTTTTCTTTGCCTGCATGCATGGCTTTTGCTTTACCTGTTAAACCGTCTTTATCTCAGCCCACTAGTTTTCTCTCTTTTACTCTTCTGATTCTCTCCCCCATCCCACTGTGAGGGAGATGATGGAGCAGCTGTGTGGTGCTTAGTTGCCAGCTGGGGTTAAACCACAATACCTGTAATTACCAGGGTCTTCCTTCTTTCCCTTCTTGAAAATTGGGACATTTGCCAGCTTCTAGTCAACTGGGACCTCTCCAGGCTCCCAAGACCATTGAAAAATTATGGAGAGAGGTCCCATGATGGCATCGGCCAGCTCTTTCAGTACCTTAGGATGAATCCCATTGGCTCCATAGATTTATGCACATCCAGCTGGAGCAGCAAGTCTCCTCTGTTTATTTGTATTTGTGAAAATAGAAGGGAAGATCTCCTATTCCAGAATAAGTGGTACTGCTCTTTCTCCTCTATGTATCATTATGTTGGAACCCATCACAAGACAGAAAATTTATATAAATTCCAGGGACTTTATTTTTTAATTCTAATAATAAATTCAAACTTTGAGTGACAAACACGTCTCATACTGAGCTACACGAATAGGGGGGCTTGCCAACCCCCAAAAGATGTCCAATGTCAAATCCTTTGAAAGTATTAAATGAAATAGTTTCCAACCCTTTTGACTCTCCCAGTTGCTAAGAGCTTTGATTCATGCATCTAATGAGCCCTTAGCAAGATCCACAGCAGCTTCATTATGGTGTCTTGAAATCTATACAAGCTAGCCAGTTAGCAAGGCAGATGGTATCATGCTACTAGCTGCCACATGACAAAGCTGCCTTCGTCACTAACTACAGCTGATCAAATAATCCACTGCAAACCACTTACTGGATCTACCATGAGGTATCTATGAACAAATAATTTGATTGAAGTGCTGACACCACAGTAAGAGTAGATTTATTGGTTCCTAGCTGATTCATTCAAGCAGTAGAATGCTCAGCCAATTTGGATGATGAAGTCAGGCAGGACTTTAGAGGCTTTTCTGTTGTGTGTTTGTGTGCAGCCAGGGTGTCATGCTATGTGCACTGTCTATTAATGCTCTCCAATATTAACCCCGATACTGTGCCTTGATTTCAATATATAGAGGCAGCACCTGAATACAAACAAGGAGAGTAGAATTCAAGTAAGAACATAATTTATATATTCTCTTCTACAAAGTGTAAAAGAAAGGCAAAGTGTCCTAAAGTTTGTTGAATTATTCACAAATATTCCGCAGGAGAAAGAAAAGCACACAAAGAGACAATTCTATGTGAATGAAAATCACTGAGCTAAAGTATCAATAAATTGTCAGGTCAGGACCTGGCTAAGCCTAACATGCCACAGCAAGTCATATAATCCCCTGTACCTTTATCTCTGCTTCCAGACAATTAGACAACTATACCCCTGGGAGACTCTTGCCCAACACATAAGATGTTGACACAAACTTGCTATTTATAATTCAGGTAGGCAATACACTTTAAGATCCTTATTTGCCGACACATGAAGCAGAGCTTGAATACAGTAGGTTTAAGGAAATAACCTGTGCCGTCAGCCTTTAATTTGGCCAGATTCTGTATGCAGCACAGACTACAGATAAACACACAGCAAGCATAGACAAACATGCATGTTTTTAAAAGTATGATTTAGTCTTGTTTCAAATATAAGAAAAAACATAACAAATGGGGGAGGGAAATAGCAGCCACGGTACAGTGATTTTTCAACCACAACAGCATTGAAAACTATATGCATAAAAGAACATATGGTACTTGTCATTACTTTGGTTGCTATCCATCAGGAGATCAGAGAGCCAAACACCGGTTATTGTCAATATATGATCCCACAATCATATGGAAGTACTAGTTAAATGAATAGTTACCCACACTTAGTAAACTGTAACTCTACTAAGGGTTGAATTGGCTTACTTAGTATGGATACTGCTGGAAATGTTTGTATTTGTATCATGCCCCTAGTGCCACAGGGGTTTAATCAATAATCGAGCATGTACTTTACTGTGAAAATGTAGCTCATCTCAGCTCCTATCTGATGAACTCTCGTGACTAAACCCCGAAGTCAGTCAGTGAAACAACCACTGAGGAAATGGAATACCTTTGGAGAAACTCTGTTATGCACTTCATCAGTAAAGATGCACAGAACACCAATGTAGTGCTGGAAGTTCACACAATTTAATAAATCCCACTGATTAACCCAATTTAAATCTTGGAAATTAATAAACACTGGTAAAAATAGACCACATTTGCCCTCAGTGGGACCTGAGGTCAGTTGTACTATGCTGGGAACATGATTTGAAAGTTCAAGTTAACCATTCACAGTCCTTTACAAAGTACAAACTTAGATTATTTAATATCAGCTTTAATCTAGAGACAGTGACAGTGGCAATCATTGCCTTGCACATCTATTGTATATCCCAAGTGTTTTTCTGAAGGCATAAATTGGCAGAAGTACTTGTCCTTGAAAATCTGCTTCTTAATTTTGAAACTTGAAAAAAATTAGAAAGCAATTGATAGTGAAGTATTTTTTAAGGTTTTTCCAATTTTGCCGTCTTGGAAGAAAGGAAACACAGGTGGACAGTTCTACTTGGAGTCTGCATGTGCTAATTTGTAGATGAAACCGAAGATACATGCTTTATGAAATGAACAGGATTATCTCTTGAAATGATAGAAGTGTAATTATATATGGCAGTGCAGTATATAATTTGTGAAAAAGATTGATAACACACCAGGCAGAAATAGACCACAGTCTTAAAGTCAAATCCAATCAGGAATAAATATAAAGTGCTTAAATAGTAGACTAAATATACTATAGATCTTATTCAAGAACCATGACATAAAACTGAAAAATAACTCATATTGATTTCAGTAGTTTTTCTGTTTTTCCATCTTTTTATAACAGAAGTGAACTGCAGAAAGGGGAAGAGTTGAATGACAGGGACACAATGTCTTTTCCTCAGTAGTCTTGCAAATATTTGATCCTTTTCATTCTGAAGTACAATTTATAAAGTTGCTTGTAATGAAGAATATTAAAAAAAAGAAAAAACCAGAAATTACTCTGCCATCAGGCTAAGCATGGTTCTTTTTTGTGCTCCAAAAGCTTTCATTACCTCTCTTCTCTGATTTTAGCTAGCATTAAAAATGACACAATAGAGAATAGCTAAAGAGGGCTCCTCACCCACTCCCCGGGAACATAAAGAGTGGTAGCAATTCACAGGTCCTTGAAGCCATGAGAATTTCTACTATTATACCCTCCAGAAGACTGAGCAACTACTGATGTGTGCAAGGTGAGGTCCCAGTGAGGTAATCAAAGACTGAACACTGTAAACCAAACTTAAGACTTCTAATTTAGACGATATAAACGTCACCTATTTTGATGTCAAGTACACTCATGACTACCTTTAATTTACAGTTGCTGAAGTTCCAGGATTGGTGTTTTACAAACATTTTTCATTGATGCCTCTCAAAAGAGGGTAAAAGCAACACTGCATTCATTTTGAAAAGGTGGATTCAGGTAATTTTATCCCTAGGCCTAGAAATGTCACTAGTTCTGAAGTTTTCAGCTGGGCTCCACCTGTTGATTTTAACTTAACACAACATGTTCCTTTCAGCAGGGGGACCACTTTCCTTCACTCTTTTGAGTACCACTGTGGAGGAAAGCCATGCATTTAACAGCCAGTCCCCTATTTTTAAACAACAATGTACACTTGGTTTCTCCATAGGAACTTCTAAGTTGGAAATACATTCCTTTCCCTGCTCGATCAAGCTGATGTTTCTATTCTCAATGTGTGCTGCCAGACAAGCCCTTCTCCCAGATACTTGGGAAGAGGTATATATTTGCTTGTGGAATATGTTGGTATTTGCAGACACTCTTATTTTGCCATTTCATTTGCAAATCTTTTGATAGAATTAAATTATGCCAACCCCCCTCTCAGTAATGCTTACTTACATTCTTATTAACATCACTTCCACCACCTTCTCTAAGCAGCAAATTTAGGATTTAATTATTCTTACTATTGCCTAAAGTAGAGTCTTTCCCTGTTACGTTTTGGGCAGATGAACTGTTTCTTAACACCATGCTGCTGCACCTATGGAACGGCTGTTTATATAGGGGTGACAGAATGAACACAAGATGTCCTTCTTCAAAGGAAATCTGTATTGCCAGGTTTCTCTCTTTAGTCTCAGAGAAGAGGTAATCAAAATATAGATACCTTGTACAAAGCAGGAAAAAGGATTTTCTGAGCTTTCTTCACACTAGGAAAGCCATACTAGAGAAGGCATGCCTCAGCTCAAATAATCACTACTAGAAGCTACTGTGACTGTATTTTAAAGGTTGTTCATATAGCCTACTAATCCTGTATAACTTTATATCATTTTAGCTGACAACTTCTAGCAGATGAACTGACAAAATTTAAGAAGGGTGTGAGAAGAAAACACAGAAGTCTGGTGCAATTGGAGGAAGCAGTAAAGTAATTCCAGAGCTAACACCAAAATTTTATTAATAACTGTAGATTTTGTTGGAGTGGATTGCAGGGTTAATTAATAATGCTGTATAACTAATAATTAATCTCTCTTAGATTTGGCATTGTATTACTCAAAAAGATTACTTTGGGGACTGAAGATATAGGTCACAGAAGCATGCTAAGGACATACTTTAGGAAATCCTTGTAGGATTTCCATCCTCTGAATAGTTCTATCAATTCATTGAATAATATTTTTTTTCTTTATAAAGATGTAGTCTACACTAGCTTTTGCTTATGACTTCACCCCGCCCCCACCTTTTACATCTATTGGGCATCCTCAAAAAGATGTAACATAATTTGCTCTTTTGTCTTTTTGGCCTTGAATCATTTTCCACTGAAGCCATAGGCAAAATTCCCACTGAACAGAATAGCGATGATCAAGCTTTATGTCTCCATTATTAGACTGTCACGTTTAACACCACCTTCCTCATCTCATCTGCACTGATTATCTGGGCCAACAAGTGGGGTTTTTTTCCGTAAAGAAAGGTGCTGCTTATATGTTTCCATCTCTGGTGACACAGGTAATGAAATAAACTACATGCAAGACCCAGAGACATCTTGTCTAAATAGATCACTACTACATAAAAGCTGAACTGGGAACTTTCCATTACATTTTGTCACTGTTTCACTGTCCTTCAAGAATATTAATCTCCAAACTAAGAATTAGGTAATAATCCTGAAGAAATCATCCCATTATAAGTTAATGACTAGATTTTCAGTTAATGGACCAAGCTGAAGACAAGGGCAGTTAACACTATAACAAACTACAGTAATATAACCAATTTCAAGGGGATTATTGCTATCATAAACCGTATTAAATGGTGTATAAAAGCAATGGCTTGGGCTGCCCTTTTTTTTTTTTTTTTTTTTTGAGTTATGGGAAGTAGAGTAAATGTAAAACTGCTTTGTTATGTAAGTTGTTTCCAACCAATTTTCTAAGCATTCAGGACACAGGGAATGCTGATAGTCATATAATGAATATTTTAAACGCACCAGAGGTTGTTCTTTGCTCTAATAGGTGGGGAAAATCATTAACTCATTTATGTAATCAGATTTCAGTGAAGCTGGTCTGTAACTCAGTGTAGAAAAGCAGCACTAGATTCAGACTATGCTCAGTTCCATTGCCAGAGCCCATTGCTTGACCATTTTAAAATCTCATAATCTGCCAGCCAATTACATTACAAGGCCAAAGGAGAATGAAAATACATAAATTGAGAGCCCTGTTCCGCACTCAGTTCTGCAAGTAAACTAGATCAGTGGCTGCCAGGGAAAAGTGCACTTTGACTACACAGTGGCAATAGATTTTACCTCATTTACTTTCAGATATGATACATGTTTTCTTCAAGTGATAACTTTGTGCTCAGAAGAATTAACACAAGATGGAAGTAATTTATTCAGATAACACATTGCTTGATGGCTCAATAATTCTGCTTCTAATTTCAATGACCAGACATTCTTAACTCCCATTCCATCTAAACATAAGAACAGCCAAGCTGACGCTAACAAGAGAGGATGGGGGGAAAGGGAAGATATCCTTAAGGGATTGGGGGGGGGGGGGAAGCGTGGTGTTTAAAAAAAAAAAAAATCACACAAGGAAAGAACATACATAGCATACTCAGTCTGTACTACCCACTGATGCCTGAGCTACACTGATAAACATTACAATATACACCACAAATAGAACATTAGTCTTTGGCTAGAATGTGACAGTAATACACACCTGCAAAGCAATACCTTCAGACTTCAACCCTCACATTAGGACAGGTGGTACGGAATTTTTCACTAGTTCCATCATTTCGCAGTAGTAATAAACTGCTACCATTTTTTCTTTCATCTCAACCCCTCCTCAGCACCAGAAGCAATCAGCGATGACATTGCACAGTCTGTACAAGTTCCCAACAGGTTCCTGAAACATATGTCCTTTCTCCAGACAACGGCTTGAGTTTACCGTGGGTCTGCCCCTCTTCATTCCTCCACTCCGTAATGTAAGATCTCCATTTAGATTATTCTAGTTTAAATAAACACCCTTCATATTATCGATTACACATCATGATTTAGGCTAATACAGCTTTAAATCTGTTTCCAGTAACTAATCAGAGACAGTATCCAACATACAAAAATAGTTGTTCATTAAGAGGGAAGGAATAAGAGGGTGGAATGATAATGACTCAAGTTATTTAGATAACAACTAGTATACAAAAAAAACCCATAAAAAATAAGGGTTCTGTGCCCATGGACGCTGCAAATGGAGAACAGTTAATCATGTTCTTTTATATTACCTGTGACCCAAATATTTCCTTGGAGTGTCTATTTGAATAGCTGCGTCAGGGAATAGAAGCAAATGTCATGCTGTTGCAAAAGGGCAGTCATTGTAGTGGGAAATATAAATGTGAGTCTAGCCTGCCAGATGCACAATATCTTTTTGCTGTCCTCAGCACTGATAAGGCCTTCACTAGAATATTGACTATCAAGGGATATTTGGGTCAACAGCAAAGAGTCCAGAAGACAGCAACACAAGTTGTCACTGGTTCAGAAGATGTGATCAGTAAAGAAAAAACAATCAGACTTATTTAACCTAAGAAAAGGAAGTGCTGAGGGAGAAAAATCTTCAAATACAAGTGTCTCTTGCAGAATAAAAGGAAGTAGTTCTTCATATCCATGCTCAAAAGGTCAAGTGATAAGCTTAATGTATATCTTCCTCTAAGTTCATATATTAGGAAAACTATCTACCAGCAATTGAATGCTAGAATAGGTTTTCTAGAAACATCATGGTGTTCCTATTGTAAATCTTAAGTTCTACTAAAAATTTCTAGCACTGTGTTCCATTTAGTATCAAATCTCTTTATGGACTTTCAACTCAAGAGTTTGGAATAGTAAGCCAATCATACCAGGATCATTGCAAAGGAGAATAAATATATTGCCTAAAGGTTTTTGGGGCTCATCAAAAAGTTGTGCTATAAAATACTTCCCATATGAAGGAAAAGCCTTTTGGCAGGTAGTGATTAGAATGGAAACTCTGGAAGCCTAGGACCCCTTCTAGCTTTTACCGTGACCTGTCACATGCCCTTAGACAAGTTTGCGGCTGTGTTGAATCAGTCAGCCTCAAAAAATTCCCCAAATTTGTCCATAAGATCTTTCATTTGAGATACAACTTACAAAAAGCAACACTATCCATTTGAAACTAATTCTTGTTTCAAGTAACAGCCACTTTCTTATAGAGCTAATAACACTAATCACTCCACTATTGCTTAATCAACCACCTTTCTCCACACGTGGTTTACCTGACATAAGCCTATTATGAAAGCGTCACTGATTTCTGAATTTGCTGATTGGATACATACTCAGCCACTGCAGGAGAGAAACATCTTTTCCTTCTTTTCACATGGTAAATAAAGATATTTGGATGGAGGAATATGTGCCTTGAATTCTACCTTTTCATATTCAGTAACAGATCAGAGGAAAAATAAAATAAATGTTCACAATATTGCATTTCATGAGAAGTACTTGATTTCTTTATCAGATGGTAGTTTCTCATCTTTATAGTGAAGATTACCATTATTAGATTAATTTAAAGGACTAATTTCAAAATTAGGAGGACAGAATTCTCTACATATACCATAGAGGTTAAACATCATCAATATTACAGATTTTTAATCCATCTATTGTCTTCCTCACACACTTGCATACATAGAATTGGGTTTTGTGCCAGTGTTATTTCATTTTAAAATTCTTCAGATCCTGTTCCTCAAGCAGCTGTTCCACATCCTTAATAGATTTTGCATATTAATCTTCTTCTGGTATCCATTATAGATTCCTTTTATATTCAATTTCTGTCCCTTTGTGGTCCTTTAAGCTTTATACCTTCCAAATAGTTGTATAAAACTCATGTTTTCCCATATCTACAGTATAAGTAACAGTTTTGAAAAGATTAGTTTAATCTGTTTTAGTTTCTTTATCATCTTAATTAAGAGCTACAGTCTTCAGCTTATTAAAATCTAGGTCTCATGATGCCTCACTTTATTCTGGGCTAAGCAGGACATGAGGCAAGAATTCCTCTTTCCCAGGATATGAGAAGGATGAGAAATGGTATTCATCACCTGTATTCTTCCTCTCAAAGAAAGGAGAGCCACAATGATACTGTGCTTTTCCACATTCAGTGCATTCAGCCACAGACTGGCATGCTGCAAGATTCTTGATGGTATTTCCTGCTATCAAAAGGTCTAGCACATATCACACAATTATCCACTAGCAGCCCTCACTTTTGGCTTTATTAGTAGTCAGCTTTCTTCTTCCAATGGAATACCCATGTGAAAGATAATTTTCTCTCAAAAATGGGTCATCTTCCTCTTTCTCACAAATCCCATTTTGTTACTTTGTGATTATGTTCATAATTTTACTCAGTCCTTCTGTTTAGTTTGCTCTGTCCAAAGGGCTATTTTGCAATTTCTTCAGTTGAAAGCATCATTAGTATACTGGTTACTTCCTCTTTTTAATCACAAAAATGCATTTAACCCCAGTAGCAGCAGTACCCCTCTGTAATACCTCATCCCTGATGGAGGTCCCTTTCAGTTATGGACTGTGAACAGGCACATCAAATTCCCTCTTTTTCTACTGAGATAGATCATTCACAGTTAGAAAGCTCCTTTGACTTTCCCAGTATTGATTAGGGGAGATTTGGACTTTTTCCATGCTGCATTACATCCTGTATATCTAACAGGCTCACAGGCAGGGCATCTATATTTCACTGCAATCTGATTACAATTTACAACTGGCTTTTGATTCTCACTACTATGATTTGAAGGCAACAAGCGGTGACGAACATATGGCACCATTGCTACAGGACTAGGATATTTAAGTTTTCTAGAGAACCAGCCGACCTCTGACTTGCAAATGGTAATTTTCTGATTTTTAAAATCTCAGCAGTCTATACTGCATAAAAACTGTCAGTTAGCTTAACAACCTGTACACATACAGCATAATGTCTTCCAATAATACTGCCTGCCAGGAGTCACCATCTGTACTTCCTCTGCTGCGAACAGCCAAACTGTTACACAAAGTTGGGCTAATGTAGGAATAACACACAAGATTTCTCACCACAAATGTCAGGGTGCTGATGCAGTGTGCTCACCCTCTCCCACTTAAGCCATAACCACCAGTGGGGATTGTGATGGCTGCACCCAGCTTACAGGGGACTCTGGGTTAAGCCTGGCAACAAGGTAGCCACGGGCTGTCTGGAACCTGATCCAGAGGTCTTGCTGGTATGCAAATGCAACTATAAGTCAATCATCTTACTTTATAAATAGTGGACAGCACAAGGCGCACTGAGCTCTCGTGCACGGCAGCAGGCTGCATGGCAGGATCTCCCCTTCAGTAGGGATGCCTCTCAAGGTTACTCCTTGAGGTTGAGAGATTTTTTGCTGCAACAGATTCTCAGTAAGTGATTAATAGCATGCTAAACTTTGAAATCTTAGCTAAGTGATATAAAAGATAGACTGCATATATATAATCCTTTAGATGCAAACGGTTGACCAAGTCTGGGACTAGGATTGGATCCAGCTGCACCTAGACTCCTCTCTGAGAAGGAGTTTAGAATGCAAGGGTATCCTTTCTGAACCTCAGGGTCTCCCTGACAGTTTTGTCTGACCCTGTCCTCTATACAGTAAATAATCAAGTGTACCTTGTCATTGAATCTTGTAAACCACTGTCACATTTACTATCAAACTTTATTAAATCACTGTTTTATATCAATTAACACATTGCTACTTCTTTCTTATGAGTGAAGTGCATCACTCCATCTGCAACAGGTGCATTTGAAGGCTTCACCTTCATCATTTTGTAGGTGCATAAAGATTACCATTTTTATACTGTTTCCATCAGGTTCCTAAATAACAAGAGCAAGGAAAGTAAGTTACTGGAACAGAGCAAGGTCTTTAGGAGTGCAAAGCTTTTCAAGACTGAGACAGCTGCTTATGTCTTCATATGACATGTTCTGGGGGACTGAAAAACAACACAACCCCATCCTTCAGCCATTAGAAACACAGGGGTGATGGAGCCATTTAGATGGTGGGGCAAGCTCTAAGTCTTGCTTTGACTAATGCAGGGGCAGCTGCTTAGCTGGTATAAACTGATTGGGTAGTGACAAAATACACAGCTGAGGATCTGCCCACATTCTGTTGTCTTCTATAAGCAAAAATGTCAATGCTCCATATGCATAAACATCTCCACAGCAGCTATGCAAGACACAATTACTTGCCCAAATTCATTATTGGTCCTGCCCTGCCACGACTGGATCACCAAATGCTTGCCACACTGACAGTCCTGCAGGCAGTTCACTAAGCTGCGCACCTCTGGCAGCTGAGGAGGCCTTAGCTAGGTCCCACCTGCCCAAACTTTAAGCACTCATAACGCCCTACTTTACTCAATTGGACAGCTTTAATTCCTCCTTGCAATCTTTGGTACAAACAGATACCTCTTCTACCTTCTGCTGTCTCCAGGGTAGGATTCTGTTGCACAGTTCTTGGTTCAAGTTTTCTTCCTTGGCTAACATACTGTTTTCTGCTTTATGCTTGCCTTCCTGTTGTCTTTTGAGTGAGCTACATGATTCCCACAAGCAAGCACACAGCGCTCTCTCTGGGTGTGGCCGTACACCCACCCCACCCCCGACAGGAAACAAAACTTCTCCAGGCAGGGAGGAGAGGGAAAAACCCAAACCCTAGAGGCCGCAGGTTGAAAATTCAACTGACCAATGGAGATGCGCCAGGTACACTGAAGTGACCTTTTGGCCAATAGGGATTAAAATGACCACAGGTCAGATTCGACAAGGGTATAAACGGGGTCCTGCCAAAGGACATTTTGGGAATCAGTCCTCTTCGGAGCAGCAGGTCTGCAGTCGGGGACTCCCCCTTGGGTTGGGTACCGCCCAAGGTAACTCCTGCAGGTTGAGAGCCCTCATCTTTTAGGTGCATGATATGTGCATTTTGAGTCATCATTTTAAATCTTAAGAAATCTTAAGTTGGCTGTATAGTACAATTCCCCTTACATCATTGCACCTGTGGTTTACAAATGTTACCGGAGTTTTAACTAACTTTTTACTGAAGAATATATCTGAGTTTTAACACCTGTTGGATTCAGTTGTGAGTGCCTCTGTAACACTGGGTCTCAAACTCTCAGCATTCTGAGAATTTTCTAAGAACAAAAGCCAATGAAACTGTTATTATAAAGCTTCAGACTGAACCCTAGAAGGAACAGAGCTGAGGAAAAAAAAAAAAATTAATTCCTTCCTGAGCCTTCCTATTGACATGACAATCGAAAGGAGAAGAGAAGAATGCAAGAGTGATTGCTAAACTCACATGTAAATGTGCTGTTCTCAACCAAAACCACATCCTATAGCTATTTTTTACTGGTGTGCATGACTGCTTAGATAAGGGAACACTCGGGAATTTCTGTCCTGCGCTTCCACTACTTTCTATAAAGGTGCTTTTCTGGAGAAGAAAGTTGCCTCTATACCTGTGAAAACATCTCTCTGTGTCTGGGATACGCACACAAAGTTTCTCTCTTGCTGTCTGTGAGATGAAAGAGGTGTGGGGAAGGAGAAAAAGCATAAAGGGTTGGCTCCAAAGATGTTAGACTTATTTTAGAAATAATACTGGAATACACAGGTGTTATGTATAATTATTGCAAAAAAAATTCTTAATGCATTTGCTTTACCTGCAGTGCAGTATTTACTCAGCAGATCAGCACATTGGAACACTGATCACTTACAATAGTCACCTGTACACCATGTTTACGGTATTCACTTAGAGTAAGCTTCACTACAGCATTTGGGGCTTTTTGAAGCCCGGGTTTTATCCAATTTTCCAGTTGGGTTGAATGAGGCACAAATAGGTCAAGTGACTGTTCCAAAGTCACAGAGAAAATATATTATTTACTTAAAATCAGAAATCCAGGACACTCCTACTTTTAGTTTTCTTGCTTGAAAAGCTAAGACTTAGTCCATATATTCCAAACAAGAATGATAGTCTGCAGAAAAGATATTACAAAAAAGCCCCTCTCTGTAATTTGTGAACAAGTGTTTTCTGTATAATAAATAACTATGCTAGAAAACACTACTGTTATTATGCCTACTTGATGCCTTTCCCATTTCATACATACATGAGTAACATACACTAAAGAGACATATGCTACAGAATCTAGCAACAGTTCAGAATTTAGATTTTAAGCTTTAGAGGATAAGGTTTGAATAGTTCTGGAGTTGTTCAACATTTCTGAACAGGTACCCTGATCCCTCAGTAGAACTCCTGGGCCAAAGAATATTAATAACAGAGACTTCATCTTGAACCTAGTCACTCTAGAAAGTTATATCTATTCCTCAGCTTCACCATAAGCCAAAAAGTTGTCCAAGTCATTGGCTACATCTCTCCATTGTAAAGAGGCTTATTGAATAATTAAGCTCTTGACAGATGGCCTTAAAAATCTACTTAAAAGAAAGCATGCACTGCCATGCAAGTATACCCAATGTAGTCAGCCTATTATTTGGAAGAAGCCACTTGTAACATAGCTCAGTAGTAAAGGTGTAATGCTGCACTGTTGTTTTTTCCAATACCTCAGCTAGCTTAGGCTCTACTGAGCCATGAGGCAATCTAGACCGCAGGTCATATGCACAACTGTACCATTCTAAACACAAGGATGAAAATCATCATCATAAGGAGACCAACTTTGGCCATATAACAGATTCAGAAAGGAAGTATTAATCTTTTAATAATTCATACAATTGTTTGTAATTAGGACTCCTTCAGTCCTGAGAGTTACAGCGTAAGATACCGACATGTGTAGAAACAGAAAATAATCTACAATTACAACTGGTTAGAAAATTTTTGACAAAAAATGTTTTACATTTCAATATTTTCTATGAAAGTGTAACTTTTAAAACAACTATTGCCAAAGCACAGGAGGGAATGCAAAGCCAGCTGTTACCAGATGGAGAACCAAGACTTCCAAGAGTTGATGGGTCCAGGAAAGTCTTACATGAACAAACCAGGACCAAGTCTGAGCATGACAGGCAGCAAACACAAGTGACAAGTTCACAGTTTCTTCTAAAAATAACACCTAAAAAAAGAAATCTTCCTGAAACAAAAAATGCTATCTAGCAAATCAAATCTTTGCTTCTTAAGTGCAGCTGACTTCAAAGCTCTTAGTTTGCATCTGATTCTTTAGGGATCCTTTACAGACTTTAAGGATTTCTAAAGCACCTCCTCTTCCTTCAGGATGCTCAGTACAACACATCACTACTAATACCATAAATAGTTTGAATTACCAAGTTTACATCTTGAACACCAAGACACTCTTAGATAACTCAGCAACACACCACTTCCACACTGATAATAGGTACAATATGTTCAGCATCAGACTTTTTGCATATATATATATGTATATGGTATCCACGCAGTTTTGTAGGTGTGCAGTTATCTACTCCAGAACCTATGTAGGCCGTATTAGAAGTCTGCAAGGGCAATCTTGTTTTTACACTGTCCTGAAATGCAACATAGGCTCAAACTGCAAAAAAATCAACTTATTAAAAAAAATGGCTACCAAAACTCTCTACCAAAGGCCACATAACACAAACCCTTGCCCTCAAAGCAGATGCACAATCCTTCTCAAGAATCCAACTTACCTCCAGCCTGTGATTATCCTTCAGAAGCCAAAGTTAGCTGTTTTTTCCTGAAACCAGACCACAGTGCTCCTGCTCTTTCCAATCTTGTTTCTCTAAGGAAAACTTACCTAACCTGTCCCTGGTCTTTTATCTTCTACAGCTGGACCAATTTTCTACCACTCTTTAATTCTAACTTGGGTTAACTCCTTCATTACTGGAAAGAGTTCATGAACACAGATAATACTTAGGAAAATAAGGGTAAGTACTGGATCAATATCCTAAAAAAGTATTGCAGGTGATAGATCTATTTGTGGCTGTTCCTTTATGGATAAGTCTCTGTATAAACCAGAAGAGTCTGGTTCTGTAGCTATGCTTATGATTTCTATGGTTTAATTAACCATTTCACATAATTTCAAGGACTGAAGAAGAGACTGTCAGGTGTAAGTATTACATTTATCAAGACAGTTTTGCCAGGAGGCAACAAACTGATGACTGATACTTAAAAAGTCAGATCCAGTAGTAATTTAGTGCAGATAGATTTTCACACTCTCTGATCATTTGCATAATTCAGCCTTTACCACTATTAGAATTTGTGTTGGTTTTATTTACGGTGCTCCCCACAGCTACATTCTGCTCTTCAGCAGTGCGAGAAGCCACTTATTCCCCTAGCAATATTCAGTAGGAGTCTTTCAGAACCCTAAACTGCTTTCTAACTTCACAGAGCATGGGTGAGATACTCTAAGTTACAACATATCTAAATTCAGATTTCTGTATCATATCAAGAAGATTGTTTACTTACTGACCTTATGTGAAGCTGCCTCTACAAACCAATGCATGCCTTTTATTACCTAGCTGACAGGTAGCAACATATGCTAATATTCTATTTGCACCTGAAAGAGTGAAATTCCTAATCACAGATGGACAGATACTTTGAAATAATGTTTTTATGCGTGTGTTTTTATCACCGAAGTCAATTGGGCTTCCGAGACCTTCAGGGAAGATGAGATTACAACGTCATGAGATAACTTCAAAATTTTAGGAGGTTTAAGTAAGCATTCAAACTGTCAGAGACTTTCCCAAACATCCAGGCTTGGAGAGTCAGAATAGAAATTATTTACATGAATTAAATTATGCTAGAAAAAGGAAGGAATAAGAAAAGCAAAGCACACTGGAGAACCTCAGAGGGAACTCATAGAGGATTCAAGGGAATAATGAAGGAGACCAAAAGGAGAACAGTTTGTATATTGTTTAATTCAATAAACTAGTTCAGTCCTACTGAATGATTGCTTACTTCAGGCAAACTATAACCAAATCAGGCCTCTATCAACTGGTTGCTAGGCTATAAATGTTAAGAGGAACCACTCTAAAAATAATTTCTATACTTTCCAGCCTTACAAATAGTTACTGCTGGTTGACAGCATGAGCCACTGTTTGCCTTGTTCCCTAGCTTATTCATACAAGTTCTCCCATCTGTACTTCACTTACTAATTCCAACCTTTGAAGTGACTCTTTGTGGAAGTACTTCAAAGGAAAAAGTTCTGAAGGGTACCACAAATTTGGAGATGAGATGGAAAGAATTGATATGCATTAGAAAAGTTTCATTTCCTCTCATTTTTCAAGGAATGGGATTCTTAATGGCAGGGACAGTATGAAGTCCATATTAACGGTCAGATCCTTTCTTTAGAAAGAAAGAAGAAAATAAAAGTTTAAACACACACATGACTAACCAAAAGGATGCCACACATGAATACAGCCAATTCACAGAATACTTATCAATCTGTCACTTACTGTGGCATCTCTGTAACTTTTACATGACCAATTGTATTTAAAAAAGAAAGATGTAATTCCACACCTTAAATATAACAGAATGTATGAAGCAAGATGTCTAGGAGAGAGCAAAAGGCGGCTGATGTGATTTTCCTACCCCATGAAAATTTTGTTTTACTCTTTATTAGATTCTTGCCCAGGACCACCCTACATGGAACTGCAATGCCTTTCTGGTGACATGGTGCCTTTTTCTTTTCATAGCTCGCCACAGTCCACTTGGGTGACTGCTGTGAATTTGGTGACTGCAGCTCACATTTGCCGATCCTAGTGTTATTCATTGTCTGTAACTGCCTAATTGGCACACACTGCCTTAGTCACTGGCCAAATGTTCTAATTAGCATTCACAATATCCTCAGGAAAGGGAGAGCAAGTATCTTTTGTGGCTTGTTTAGATATCTCCTGTTTCATATACAGGATTTATCCTCAGGAAAACTTGTGATGTCTGACCTTGATATGTATGGAAAATTTTGCCTGGGCATGCTGCCAGACATTTTGTTTGATATCTACATTTTTCTCCCTCTTGGCCGTCTTGTTGTATTTTTTTTCCCTTCCGGCTTCTTGGCTTTTTTCATAACTATTTCAGTGCTCATTATCTTTATCCAAAGATATTGGCATTACAGATCTTTCCAGTCATACCTTTTAAATGTTGTTCCTAATAAAATACTGTGAAAAGCAGGGAGAAAATTTCAGAAGCATCTGATTTAGGAACTTAAATTTCACTGACTTTCAATCAGGCATCTATGACATAGTTATAGACTCACAGAGACTATGACAATAATATTTTACACTTACAGTTATAAAAGTACATATGACCACATATTAAAACATTTAATGTAATATGATGTTTGATTCTTAAGGTCTATTTTTTTGATATTTTAACAAAAATTCTTGCATAGTGTAAAAAGAAAGAAATGGTCTTTCTGATCCTTTACTGTTGTCACTTGAGAATTAGGATAATTTGGTGAGAAGATAAAGCGTATTTGTTACAGCTACAAACATCTTCTCCTACACACTAGCTCATCCCTAATATCCAAATATATATGTATATTTCGGTTCTCTTTCCCAGTCTCATTGACAAGATGAAAAAAGTGATGTTGCTAATAACTGGAATTTTCTCAAGTCCTAATTGCTTACTTCTCTCAGAAAACTCTTTGAAAAAACAATTGAGATAAAATCCATCATTGTAACAAGGTAAACCACCAGCTACTTCTGAAAGCTAAATGGGTTATCTCTACTGCTTTGCAGTTTGTTAACTTTAGGAATCTTCCATGGCTTTAAAATATGTTCCTTGTATTTACCAAACTTATGGGATAATTACTGCTTTTATCCCCATTTAAACATTGTGATTACATGTATCTTAGACTGGTTGGTCCTGTATTAATCTTATTCTTACAAGTTCTGCTAATGCCAATAAGCTGTGGTACTGGTAATTTTCTGTAGTAGTGACCAAAGAGACCTTGAAATTTGAGGCACTGGGAAACAATATCTGTCATCAGCTTGCAAACATTTTTGTATTGATGTGCTGAAGGTACCATTTTATGAATCTCTTGAGTCTGCCAAAAGGCAGACAGCATCCAAAGGAAAGCTGGAAGGAAAAAAGAGAGAGGGGTGGACAGACAGACAGAACCTTAACCAGATTTGGAATTTTGGCAAAAACAGTTTTTGTAATTGAAGTTCTGCAATTTAGCTTGTCTAGGCAATTATATTAAGAAAGATGCAAACCACCTACTGAAGATCTTGTGGATCTAAAATTTTGGCCTAAAAATCTTGAGTTACTCCTCAAAGGAAAAGGTGGTGACAAAATTCTCTGTATCAAGTTCTAGCCCAAAGAACTGCCCATCTACAAGAGAAGTAAAGGCTATCCAAGCTGACCTTGAACTCTCTCTGAGGACAGGGCATGCATACCACCCAAATAGATGCTCCCAGGTCCTTAGGAGAAACTGTAATTTTTCAAGCTTTATACATGGTTATTAAATTTTATGCAAGGTGGAGTGAAGATTTGCTCTTGAAAAAGGAGGAAGTCTCCCTGAAGCTAAAGCAAATTAGTATTGTTGACCTTGGCCCTTACTCTGCTCCTGTTTAAGTTAACAGAAATACTCCTATTAATTCCATTGAGACCTGGATCAAGCCTCCTGTTGAAGTAAAATTGAAAGCTTTAGGTTAGAGAAATTTCAGGCAATGCTAGGATTACTGAGATACAACATGATGTTCTAATATTGAGTTATTATCTCATGCAGGTTGAGTGTTTCTTTTATTGACAAGAAAGCTTGTGTATGCATCCAAAAAGACAATGGAATCTTGGTTAACTGTGAAAAGGAATTAGAGAAGTTTTATAAATGTTTTTTTTGTTTGTTTTTTTTTTTAGATTAAAACTAACTCCATGCATTTAGGTATGTAGGAATGCATACATAGAATGTCTGACAGTCCTGGGCAAATCAGGAAGAGTCAGATGACTCCCTTGTTCTGGGTAAACTGGGATATACTTCCCACGACCACAACCTCAAAGTGACTTAAATTCCTACATTTAACTGAACCTCAGGTTTTTTCCTATTTCGATGAGAATAATAGCATTACTTTCTCAGAAATGTCATGACACCAAATATACTTAAAATGCAAAATTTCTCAGTTTCTTGTGCTAAATACAACTACAAAGCCAAGGTCAAATCTGAGTCTAATACTTATTCATTAAATGTTTCAACCCCAGCAGTAGGAAAGCTCACCATATTTGTTGGATTTGTGTTCTTTCCTAAAAACTTGTTTGCTTAGTTCAAAAATCAGCTTTGTATATTCCTGTCACCAAACTTCAAAGCAATTGACAAATAATAGCTAATTGCAGTAAATCAGCTTAAAAAAGAAATTGGAAAGAACAATCCTAATAGGCATGACAGCTTGAATGTATAACGTGAATTCTGCAGAAAAAAATTTCCCCATTTTCTAAAATCATCAGTTATTATAAGTCAGCTATCTGGACAACACGTTTACCTTTCTTATGAGTTGAAGAGTTAGCTAGAAACTTAATCTGATGTCTACAAGAAACCTGGTTTTTGTCCTAGTGAAGTTTAAAGGTGTAGATTCTACTGCCATATTTCTGAACAGTTTATTTGAACCATGAAAGGCTTACCTAAGCCACTGTACATGGGAGCAGAGTCAGGGCTACAGTTATCTAGTGTCACTGTTTTAACTGAATGCAATTTTTCAAACTAGCATTTACACCTTACAGATTTTTATACTAATAAAAATAATACATTCCCTGAATGTTTACAAACCTTGCTTAAGGACTTCAAATTATTATATATAATGTTTAATGTTAACTCATTTTGCCTGCTAAAACCTGGAGGGGTTTACCACATTCAAAACTCTAATCCTGTAAAAAGCCTTCTGCTCAGTGTGCATTTGTATGAGGGACAAGCAGTATTCTTAATACTCTTCTAATCTCAAGAATGTGTAAGAGTTGTCTTCTGTCTGTGATCTGAGTGGACGAAATGACCTATTGTGTGGCAAAAATAAATCACCTCCCGTACAAAGGAAGAAACAGTGCTAAGCCCTGTAAGTTCCCAAGGGAGCAGATTCTTGAATTTGTGTATCTTGATTATCCAGTAATGCAAGGCACAAAGTAGAGCTATGATCATGGAGTTTAGACAGAACAAACCAATTTCTTACTCAATTTTCATCAGATTTGACTGCCTATCTTCAGAGTGTGTGGCTTACAAATTTAAGTAGATTGCCTCAATGGCTTACATTAATACAAATCCCTACATGGTGGGAATATCACTTTAAGGAACACATATTTCAAAGCAAGCAACTCTTTGTTTCACTGTAGCATATCAAACCAGGGAGGATATATTTCCTTGGATAATTTTTTCTTAAGGAGTATTATTGGTGCTGGTATTGGGAAATATGAATACACTTTAATTAATGGAAGACTATTAAGATACTCAACACAGGAATAGTCACTGTGCTTTAACTGTTACTTGTGTAAGGAGGAACTATAATCCAGTGAATAGTATTGTTACTTTTGCTTTGTACTCAACAACAGTGACTCTGGTTCCTCCTCCTACTACAAAAAAAAATGACAAATATCTCCAAAACTGCATGGATACAGTGGCTTCGGTACCTGTCTCCCTCCACATCAAAGCATTGACAACAGGTAAGGGACAGGGACCAGAGTTACGAAGCTATTTTGTTTTGTTTTGTTTTGTTTTGTTTTTCCAAAGGGAGGTGTGTGGGGGAAGCATTATGTGACATATACAAAAATGTATCATTATGCAAAACCAAAAAATTCCATATCTGATTAGCATTATCAGAAGCTTATGACTGAAAAATGAACACGCAACAGCTGAGAACACATCATCACTAAAAGCTAGTTCTTGGAAGCTAGTAAATTCAGAGTTAAAGCCATAAGTTCAATGTTAATTCTGCCCCATCTGCTTTGTACATTAAAATACATCACATGGTTTGAGTAATTTTACATTTCTTGATTTATTCAGGTTATAAGGAAAATTCTAATGAGAATTTCTCAGTCTGACACACATACATATGAAATGAACATATTCTATATTTGGCTTAAAGTTTCAATCTCATGGAGATCTAATAAAGAAGTCCAGTTTGAAGGAATTTGACTTAATAACACTAGTTTTGTATATGTTTGATATTAGCTGGTGGAAACATAACACTGGCTCAACATGACAGGATTAAAACATTTTGGGTTGTTTTGAATGCCTTCATTCTGGATGAGCCTTTACGGGAAAAATTCCAGGTGGTTCAGATGGGATAAGTGAAGATGGGAGAAGTGAAATGACTGGAACCTGATTTCGTGTGGATTTCTGTCCTTTGGCTCGTTAAATCCACCACTGCAGTAACTCCAGCATCCTCCATATCCTGTAACATTCATAGTGAGCAAGAGAATTTCATATAGTCTGATGTTCTGCTAACAGGGGACTAATGGTTATGTGCCTGCTGCTAGGCCAGCTAGGTTATGTCAGACAGAGCACGTGATGTCTGAGCTCCCCTGGGATTTTCCTCAGTGAACACTAATTTGAATCTTTCTCCTGTTCCCCAGTAGCTGATTCTCATGAAATTTGAAGGTATAATCCTCTTCCTCCTTGTCTGTTGCAACTGGCTGAATGTGTCTTGCAGTTATTCATTTGGGAATCATCCTATTTGGGAAATCATCCTATATATCATCTGAATATGAAAACCGAAGGTGGAAGATAGAGTATCTGGATGTCGTATAGATAGTCATGGTATTTTAAATGGCTAGTGTCATACACTACACATATATAATACAACTGCATTTTCAAAAGTATTGTATCAATCTGTGTAACTAAGGGATTTCACCTACCAGAAAAGAAAAAGAAAAAAGGGACAGTGGTGTTTCAGAAGTCATCCTCTTTTTTCCTAGCCCACACAACAATCAAACAACAAGAAGTTTGAACCACTCATGGCTTCATTTAGCTTGTAACTTTTAAGTGGATTCCGAAGGTCATGACTTAAACAGAGGGAGCTGTATTTTCTATTTTGGTCTGGCTTTAATTTGGGTAATCTTTCTATTAAATATAGCTATTTATGACATTTGTTAAAAGCCTATACTGCTAATTTAGCTTAAAAAAAAAAATTAAAAAAAAATCTAATGGAGTTGTATTGGAAGTTTTCCATAAAATTAATGTTCCAGACTTAATGGATGTCTAAGGTATCATTATTAACGGGAATATTCCATAAACTAAAATCAGAGTCTTTGAATTGGTTATCTGATACAGTTAGATCGGAACTTATTGAAAGCTGGAACTATGCCAAAGTACCCAGGAATTCAATTTGAACACCTTATGGAGGTTAATGCTTTTACAGTATTTACTTTAATTAGTGTTTTATTAAATGCTCAATTTCACTCACATACTTGGGCAAGAGTAGCGGCCAGCCTGTGGGTAAAGCAAGTATGACAGAGGTAAGATCACTTTACTCTCTCTACATCTGCCAAAAATACCAATCTCCTCTATGATTTCTAGGGTTATATTGCTTTTCGCTACATTACCACGTCACTGAGAAAGTCATGTGAAGTCATATGTGTGTATCACAGACTGCACACTGGCCAACCAAGATTACATTACAAACTGTAGACCTCCTCACAAACCATTTTGCTCTACAGATTCACTTCTGCTGGTCTGCACTACTTGATAATGTAAATATGGACTATAACTCTTGAAAATTCATGGTGTGTGTGCATGTCTTGCCTTCCTTTCAATGCCAAATTTAAAAGCACCGATTTTATCTGGCTAATTACACTATGTATTTTTATCCTGTGGGGAAGGAATGGATTGCCACTGTAGCTTATTCTTAATACAAAAGAGTTTATTCTTCCTTTACTTTGGGACCGGTCCTAGGCCAATAAAATCAGATTTTGTCCCTGTTGACTGCAATAGACTTAGAAACAATTTCTTACTCCATGTTTTGTCCATAGTAACAGTACTAAAGTAAAAATAAAATTTTAAAATGTACAGAATTTATTTTTATTGTCATTTACAAATTAATCAAGAATAAAAATAAATTGCTGGGCTATGAGAATTTCTGTAATCGTGGTACATGTGGAGGACTATATTTACCATACTCTTTGGACTACCATGTCTGACCCATATGCAAGAAATGAACTCCATAAACATTTAGTATTCCAACTTTTATATCAGCTTCACAAGGCCACCATATTTAAGCTTTTTTAATGTAAAATAGATACAAAATATTTCTGTTATTTCTTCACCTCCAGTGTGGAAGTTTATTCTTCAGGATGCATCTACCAGTACCCAGTAACGCTAATGATTCTGTTATGAACCAAAGTCAAATTTTCTACACAGCATTCAATAGTTGATATTCTCTTACTTCTTGGCACCACAGAGCTCTAAAGAGAAGCGTATCCTTTTATGAAAAGCATGTTCTCAGCTTCCATATGTCACCTAACAAAAGCCACTAATGTAGATAGATGCCATTATATCCTATTGTCGTCTTCTACAGTGCTGTTACAGGCACCTGAATTCAGTAAGCAATTTCAGTAAAACTTTGCATATAGGGAGGCAGATATGTTTGCTTGATTCTCTTTTCAGGTTCACTTTAGTATGGACAGAAAAGTATACAGACTAGAGTATATACACACATGCAGATATTAATAAATACAAGGAAGATGACAGAAATGTCTTTAAGTATTCATTTTCAGCACTGATGCACAGAGCGAAGGCAGATGCAAGTTGTGGACCTCACCATTAGCACAGTTTAAAAATGTGAGAACTTCAGAAAAGTTTCTTTTGTGAAGATGAACTTACGGTGGAGCTGATGTGAAGGCACATTTAAACATGCGCATGGACAGATATCATGCGGTAAGCTATTGAGTGACCTTCTAATATTCCTGCTATTCCCTAGTAACTGCCAGTGATGAAAGAAATGAAAAAGTATAAGCCCCCTGATATTTACGATACAGTACTGAAACAGAAGAATATGCATATAGGCAATAACACTGAGTAGTTAAGGCAGTAAAATTCACACACTATCTTATCCCCTAGAAATTTATTCATCTGGTAGACTCTGCATGTAGTCTGGATTTAATTCTTGTCTTTATAAATAACTTTTTTGTAGTCTTGATCAAAACACTTACTGTGCTGTATTTCTTATATCCAAAGAATTAAGGCCATACCTTCCAGAGAGGAAGTGGAATGACTAATGCATTCATGGTTATGCGTGATTGAATATTTACTGAGACAATGTTGTATAAATATTTAGATACCTATTTCATATTATGGCCAAGAGATACAGAGGTCCACAAGCAATGAAGTGGAAAAAAAAATTAAAGGGATATAAAACTTAGAAAGGATGTGTCTACAAATTAAAGAGAAAAGAAGTGAATCGTTGAAGAAGAAATCAAGAAAACAGAAAGAGCACTTTTGACCTAAAAAGATAAAAAATTAATATATGGTATAATAGGTAACTAAAGAGATCAGAAAGGTAGAATAGATTATTAGGAATAGAAAGAAAAAAAAACACAAAAAGAAAGGGCAAAAAATAATTTCTATCAAGGAACATTTACACAAACCAGGAATTTTTTTTTTAACCTGAAATGCTGTAAAAGAAATTGGGTACTATTTAAAAAAACCCAACCACTAACAGCCACCCTCACCCCCCCTTAAAGTTTTTAGAAAGAAACTTCCAGAAAGAGAGTTTTTTCAGATTATTTTTATTATCCAAAGTCTGAGCACAGTGAGTCAAACATTTGTAAGTCACTGGGAGTAGCTTCAGGCTCAGACCATTCCAGTAGAATTGCAATGGTTTACATAATTCTGGAAGGAAAGTGGCTAAGAAAGAAAAATTACTAGTGAAGGAAACTAATCTCGGTCAGATTTTCAGCTGCTGAAAATCAACTTCAGTGGTACAACATCCATTTATAACCACTTGGAATAAGGCCATGGAGATACTGTAATACTTATCTTCTGGAAGCACATTGATGTGTTACACCTTGACTGGCTCTCTGGGGACCTCAGAAGGTAAATGTATTATACTGTGCTTAAGCTTAGAAATGATGCAGCAGTTTATGGGAGGTGGGTAGTAGCAGGGTATGGAGATAGGAAAAGGAATCAGGCACACATTCATTCAAGTCTTTCCAGATGCGCCTGCACCTCTGCTCCAGGGTGTCATTGCTGCCTTGTCTGGGAGAGCTCTAGCTGTCCTTGATAGGGGAGTACCTCAGAACAACAATGCTTTCACAGCACTGCCTGCAGCTTGTGCTGCCCATCGCCACGTTTTCAGCTGGTTAGCCTATGCTGAGCTCCATGTTGCTGAAACATTACAGTGTCCATAAAACACATGAGCACAAGCAAAAAAGGATACAAGAAAAATAACAAAATTTCAGGGTAAAAATTAGGCTCATCCACCAGTGCTGACTTCTTTAATAAAGGTATGCAACACCTACAGCGTAAGGTACCTTTCTTGTAGTCTTTCATACTGGTACTTTTTTGTTGTCTGAACAGCTCTCCAGCCCAAGGATTCGACTAGAATGTCAGGTACAACTTTGCTCTAAGGTCCATCTAGCTGCAAGAGGTAGTGGCAACCAGACCTGCAGCATGGTTTAAGTAGTAGGTGCTATCACATGTTAATTCCTTAAGTGACTGAAAGGTTTGAAGCTATTTGCTCAGTTCAATATTTAAAAGTATTGTAACATTTGCATATCAATCCTCATGTTCAGTGAGCCACTGCTCTTTCAAGAAAGATGCCTTTAAGCCATTGCACATCATCTTCTGGCTATAAATAAAAAGAAATATTTCTGACAGCTCTAAGCCAGGATACAGAAACAGAGCTTATTGCATTTAAGAAGCAAGATACTGCATATTGCAGGCAATTCTTACATCAAGGCCTTTAATTATGATGTGAACTGTCCATGCTTTAAATACCTCAACTTTTATGGGCGAGAGTAGCAGTTAAGTGCTTAAGCAAGGCTGTAAGGTTGTCTTCTAGACACTGGCTGAGAGCCAATGCTCTTATGGCAGAGGGTAGTAGTATAGTATAGTGTATTTCTACCTATTGACCCAAAGACTGGAAGTTGCAGCTGTAACTTGAACAGGCTCATCACATGCCTACTCCTCTGTGAAACTGGGGGAGTACATAAAACTCTTACCAAGCTGAAGAAGTAGAATAATATCCTTGCCACGTTTCTTCCACCAGGATGAACAGATCAGACCAGACCAGATCAGTCCAGATCAGGGGCCCACTAGAAAGGTTTCAAGCAAGCATGGAAAGGCCTAGATGTGAGCAGGTGTTGCAGATGGCATTAATATTGCTTGAGGCATTCCTAGGAAACACCAGGGTGATTGAGCTAATGGTAATATGGTATCTGGTACTTGTATGGTACCACCCTTCCAGGAAAGATACAGGAATGTAATCGAGAGGCTGAGCAAATGTTGCATATATCAGCATAGCATATGAAAGGTAAATGGTGAGGCAGAAAAGAAACTAAGGGTGAGTGTTAACAGGATGCTTGCTATTCCATGGCACTGTCAGGCTGTCAGCCTACACTGCAACTCTGTTTCTTGGGTGGATGTTTAAAATATTCCTCCCTCTAAACCACACAAAAATTCCTGCCCTGCTGGTGGCCTTCTTGTAAGTTTTGTTATTAGCAGTGGTGATTTGGCCCCAGGCAAGGCATTTTAAAGCAACCCTTGGATGCCAGGGAACACAGAAACTGAAAAATCTTCTTTCAGATAGACAAAATATATCTAATCCTTTAATAGTTAGCATGAGGTGTTTGGCAGACATCCCAGAGTGAAGGACAGAGCTGATCAATATTAAACATTCACAAGCAAGTGGAGCAAGCCAACAAGAAAAACAGAGGAGGTAGTCACTATTTTGAGCGAAGAGGGAATGCTCAGGCTAAGGGAAGCAGAGTTTGTATTTGGACACTATCTCAGTTAGATGCAGATTTTTTCATTTGGATTGCATAGCTATTGAAAATGATGAACTATAAGCACAGATTTCTACTTGGCTCACAAGGCCTCTCTGGAATACAGCTTTTGCCAGAGCTCTTCAAATTTCACAGCTGAAATATCACATTCTTTTTAAGAAAGCAGTTCTACAGATATTCTTTTAATAAGAATAGCTTATAGATTCTTTAATAAGAATCTAGTTTATAAATTTTCATCTACATCCTTTGTGCAAAAGAGAAGGGGGGGGGAAAGGTAGCAACCTCCCTTATGGAACTTTAAAGTTTGAAAAAGGCAAGTAAAATTAATCAATTAAAGAAAATTATTCCCCATCAGGTTAGTGTATCCCAATAATATGTAGCTTTTCAACTGCTGTTCCAAGAATTCCATTCACCAAACTGCAGAATAGTATCAGTTCTTAATTCATTCACAGAAGGACACAATGTGGCCCATGCCATTCTAAATCCCCAGGACTGTTTATGATGTCGGTCACAGTTAAGTTCATCTGTGCTTTGAATTTAATTCTTCATTCCTTAGGCTTTTGAGCTTTCATTCAAGAAAACCCATTCAAGAGATGGTCCCTAAGTCTCAATAAATTAGAATTGCTTTGACACGCAACTGTTTTAGACCCTACTGCTGTACACAACAGCTAAAAAGAGAGTGAATGTAAATGTATATTATATCAGGTGCTATAAAATTGGCTTGTAAATCTCTTAAACATTCCTCCTATTCACCTGACTTTCTACACTTAATTTCTTATATGCTTTCAATTTAAACTAAAATCTGAGGTTTTCCTGCATTCTTTTAATCCCTCTGTTTCTAGTGTCCTGAATGCCAGACTCGCGTATTTCAGATGCATACCTTGCATGCAAAAGAAAGGATATTCAAATAATGCTTCAGAATGTCAGCCAAGCATACTTCCTTTCAAACTCATCCTCAGTTCATACTGTTTCTTTTGTACTCTTCCTGACTAAAATACACTCTATTTCTCTTGAGTTTTTCAAAGAGATAGGGAGTGTGTGGGAAACCTGGAACATCTCTTACCTTATCAGGACAGGAATGAAAGGCAAATCTGCAGTTAGCAGCACCTGAACAAAACGGGATTTCAACTCTGCAGTGGGAATGAGACCAGTATTTCAGGATTATGTCCTTCTTGACCAACATGAAGAAGCAGGGGACGGAGGAGATTCAGGAGCCTTGGTGTGAGGGATGGGGCATCCTCTCCACATTTGCTTTTACCAGCAGGCAACAACAATTAACTGTTCAGCACATCAGAAAGGGCAGTTGCTTTGGGATGCTTATCTCCAGCTGCTGGTGCAAGGAATAGTCTTACAATTTCCTCTTCATTAATATTTTTTTGACTGTCTGGGAGTGACAGTCTTTTTAATTAATACGTTCAATTTTCCTGCTTACACTTGCCCAGTAAAGGGAACCAAATTAGAGGGCATGACCCAAACAACAGACAACTTTGTATGTAGCTGTTCTCTGTAAACATCAACTTGTTCCTATTCACTTCACTTGAGCTGAATTCCCCTCCAGAGGGTAATGAGACTGTCCCTAATTGCATAACTCCTATGTAGAGGTGAGGTTTAGCAGAAGCCTTAAAAAACTCCTACCATCTACTATGAAGGTCACTTTATAAAAGAGAAGGTTTCTGTAGTAAATAGTAATAAGTAAAAATACTTCTCTAACTTTCCTGGGTGTTTCCTATCTATACTTAATTATATTATAGTAGGAAAAAATCAGAAAAATAATCAATAAACCCTTAAATCACATTGGAATGGAGGGAGACAAGTAAAAGTAAATTAATAGTTGCTGTGTAATTCCAAAGAAGAAAATTCAAAGAAACTAGGCAGAATGCAAATCTTTTTGTTGCTGTGTGTCTTGGTGAATGATAGCTCTGGGAACAAAATTCCAGCAAGATTTGTCAGTTAGTCAAAATGAATGTTTGTAATTATGAAGTGAGTTTTAATTCAATTGTCTCAAAATAGAAAACAGAACATAAATACATATTTGCATGGGAGAAACTGGAGACAGAAAACAAATCATGATTGTTTACAAAGACTCCAAAGAGATCAGAGTATTTTAACATATGCTCATTTTCAGGAGCTTGGGAGTGGCAAGTGATTTCTATTGACTTTCCCTGTAGAAATAATAGATCAGATGTCGGACACTTCAGTCAAAGACTCTTCTAATCCCCACATTTGTGTTTCACCTGAACAGACAAAATTCACAGCCTGATGTAATTGCAGTCATAGTGCTAATTGATGGAATAACTGTACATACATCACGTGGAACTTCAGAATTTAATCCAAAATAATAAACACCACCTAGAGACATCTTAAACAACATGAGTATAATTCTGCTACTCTAAGACCCAAGTGTTTGCTGTTCCAGTGATGACACAGTTACTCAGTTTACTCTGCTAGGTTCCATAGCATTAAACTCAGCATTAAACTCAGCTAAGAGGCACTATCACAATTTAGAGATAAACTGTACATGACCTTTGTAAAATAAAAAATGCTACACTCCCACATCAGCAATCATGTTAGCTCATTGTGTGGCATATCTAATAATTTGACTGCAAATAGTACCCAAATGGCCTATTTATTCTAGAGCATTCCCATGACTTGCCTAGGTCATTAAGGCTTTTGAACACCTCTAAGAAAGACCTTCTAGCTCTCATAGAGGATCTCTAGCTTCTAGTTGTGACTATTATCACCTTGGCATCAGTACTGAAGGTATATCTCACTACTAAGGGCCACTTCAGAAGCCAGACTTTCAGTTCTCAATAAATAGCTCCAGCAGGACAAAGTACACCCAATCTGCTGAGCTCTTAATTATAACTCTTTCTGTAGAAGTCAACAATAACCTTAAAACTCACTGTAACCATAGGCAAAAGCAATGAAGTATCTCCATGAAGGTATGGCCATGGCACTTCTAACTATTTTCTGTACATGTTCTGTCAAAGTAAGATGGACTGAGTATTTAAGAAGCACAAGATCATGGTGAGTATAGTTGGCAGGACTTGGGAATAAGAACCTAGAGAATGCCTGTGGGCAATTCACATACTCAACAGCTCAAAGCAACTTGATAGGAAGCCTTTTAACATAAGATGGGTGAAGCCACCATCAGTTGAGATCATCGGTCAGTTCTCAGTCTCCTGGGACATTAATTGCAATCAAGGGGCCAAATGCAGCTTGACTGCCCTTGCAGGGCTCATAAGAGGCCAGCAACATGTTCTTTTCGGAGAGCTCAAATTTTGTTGAATCAAGTCTCTTCAGCACTAAGTTATTGGGGACAGTTTTAACCAGCTGTGCAGTTACACAGTGGCTTAGGAAGCAAAGAATTTTAGGCCAGGAAACAGAAATTTGCGAATTTCTTCAGGAGCTCTTATAATAATAAAAGACAATTTAAAACCTTCAGAAATTATATGACAGAAGATTTAAGCTGCACAGGCAAATTCTGTGTTAGAAATTTATCCTCTGTTCTTAAATGTAAAAGCCTCTGACAAACTGTCAGACCTCTGAATGTTGTGATGAACAGCAGGATGATACATGCTGCAATAATCCTCTTGTCTCTTTTCTTGTTAATAATCAGCATAGGAAAAAATTATCTTCAATGGTAACATCATATGCAAAATAAAAAAGCCGGAGAATCATACTCTTTGGAAAAACTGATTGTTTCAAGTAGTGGAATCAGCAGAGATTACTATCTCTATCTCACGGAAAAGAAACACGAGAATGAATTTCTACTTACTCTTGCCATATATGGAAAACTTTATCGGGCTGTTTTCTCCCAGTAATGCCCTCTTGTGGCCCTAATCATTCTTGCAGAAACCATATATTCATGTGCCTAGTAGTAGACTTCCCTATTCCTGGGAACCTCTCTTCCACCTGCATTCCTGATATTCCACAGATTCCAGCCCCTGGACTTTATACAAAACAATTACAGTTTTCTTCCACTGCTTTTCTAACTTGCAGGAAGCCATCTGCTCTGCCTATCCATAGCCTTCTTCATCCCTTGTGCTGAAGAATCTGAATGGCAAGCCTCTCAGCTTCTGAGGGACCACCTACTGTAGCCCCATTAGCCACTATCTTTAGAAAGATCTGCAGATCCCTGGAAGCTTCAAAGCTGCTTTTGCCAACAGCACTTGAGGGTCTCCACAGATTTCTGGTATGTACTTTTTTCAATCACAAAGCCATCCACTTTCTAGTATCTCTGTACCACACAGTCCTTAATGTACTGTTTTAGCCCACAGCAGACCTAGGTTATTGGACAATAAGGTAAAGCCCATTCCCAACTGATTTACTAGGATGTTGGCCACTGGACCATTCGTCCGTTTTTAATTTCCATTAAGGATGTTGTATGGCTTCTCAGAAATCAAGTCAATTAAATTAGGTGAAATACATGGAACATTCCTACAGCTGTGTTATCAAGAAAACCTCATCTATATATTGCCCTTGAGAGCCTACAACCAGTTATATCAGACATACTGTACTGTTTGACTCAGTCACTGATAACTAATTATTTAATTGCCATCACAGAAAAATGTGGTGCAGGTGTTGGTTATGCAGTAAATATCCTCTAATGTTTGGGAATTTTAGTTAATGTAAGTGCTCTTTTTTTTTTTTTTTTTTTTTTTACACAGCTGATCACATCCTACAGTAAATAAAGATGTAACTTTAATATGGTGAGGTTAAGAAACAGAATAAAAACTTGGAAAACAAAGCATTAAACATCAGAGATTTATTGGTGGGGGTATATCACAAAGATCATGTCAAGGGAGTTCTCTATCAAATTCTTATTACCAAGGTGTAATAACTTTATGCGAAAGCATACTGCGTATCAAATTGACATTCAACATTCTGTACTTTGACCTAGAAGTCAGGATTCTAGTCTATTATATGTAATTGCAGATGTTTTTATATTTCCTCTTTCTGATTATTTAGATTTTCTCAGAGATTTCTGTAAGGATTTTATATCATTATGGTTTTTATTATAAGAAGGTAATAGTGAAGATCTTCTCTTACTAGATCACCAAATTGCTGTGACAGCAATGATTTAAGACTCAGAAGTGTGGTAGGAACCACCAAACACTGTCAGAGACCCATAGACACTAGGAAAGAAGGTCCTGTGACTATCCTTGCGTCCTGGAACCTAGGAATCAAATAGCTCAGGGTTCAGTATTGCAGCTGAAAATTGCAATAATTTAAACATGTAGTTTATAATGAGTTGACTTCAGTAATTACAGAATTTATGAGGAAATAGTCAAGTACATAGTGCTTTTGCACTCAGATTCCTAATCATTGCTTTTCATTTAAGAATGTGAACAAGAGAAGCTATGGGCCATTAGAAAACACAGTTTTACTTCATATAATGTCTCTCAGCTTGCCTTGAACTTCCCTTGAAAATATATAGTTGTATTTGATGTTTGAAAGGCAGGCAGGCTACCAGGGTTAGGTCATTGTCTTCAGACACGTAGAGATACCTGGTTTACTAAATTTCATTCACCGTGAGGCCTAACTTTCTGTCATCTGCTCCCGTTCAGTGTATTACTGTCTAACCTTCACTGTTCAAGAAAACATTTTTATTAAGAAAAACAGTGCTAAGGGGTTTTTCAAGTTACAGACAATTTTGACTCATTCCTTTAGTCACACGTGATAGCTTTTCCAATTAAAATATTTTAATACAAAATTTTAAATAATTTTATTTTTCTTTAGCTTTCAGAATCTTTATGTGCCTCATTGAACATGGACTAATTAATAAGATTTTTCAGCCACCCAGAATTTATTGTGCCTGAAAACATATTACATGAAAGTATTTGGTAAATTAAAAGAAAAATCACTCTTTCCCCAAAATGTACCATAAATACTGTCAAATGTGCACTAAATGCTAACTTTCTACAGTCTGTAGTAGTACAAGGCAATTCCTACATTGACTTAATGACATTATCAGAATAGCACTAAGTACAGCAACAACATAAAGGCTTTTTTTGGAAGACATTTAAAGAGTACTGATGAGATTACAATGTAGGAAAGGGGATGAAGAGACCTGAATTCCCACTACACTGGAAGATGGATCAGGGAAGAGTAAACATTAGGGATTCCAGTCCTTAAAAGCTGCCTGGGGATATATTGAAGGAGCATAGTTACTGCCAGTGTGCCTCACCCACATTTTCCCAGTGGGAAAAAAAGGAAAATTGTAGCAGGAGCCTCTTCTCATCCTAAAGAAAAATGGAAAAGCTGGTAGCCAAAATAAAAAAACATCTTAGTCTAGAGCTGGCTTGTAGGAAATGGAGGTGCTTGTGACAGTACTTTATTTGTACCTATCAAAGTAGCACCATTGATTTTTTTACCCCATGTGTGCTCCTGATACAGTACTCAGCACATTGCCAGTACAATGAAAAGCACAGTGTAGCTTTTCAGAAGGATCAAAATTAATCAAAACTCAAACCTGTTGATTTTTAAATCGATTTTTCAGCAGTTAGAGCATGTACATTAATTTGGTGGATACCCTACACTTCTATACAAAATAATAGATGTAATTCCTGCTGTGAAAAGTAGAATTCAACTTTAAGCATGGAGTTATCATTCCCAGATAATATGGCATGAATTACTGACAGGCTAGATCAGCTGTGACAGAGGGAAATTGTAAAACATTGTTATAAATTACATTTATCATGGACCTTTGACTTTTCTACCTACCATGTGATCACTTAGTCCAAACTCTGCTTTCCAATTCATTTCCCCAGTTCTGCAGCTATCATTTGAAAACTGAGTAGTTTCAAGGGAAACCTTTTGAAAATAAAGCAGAAGAATTGCACTTTTCTTTTTTCTGCCCTGCTTCTCCACCTGCCCAAATGAGATTGTTTTTTTTCTTATTTCTACTGTCCAGAAGCCCAAAAGATGCAAACATCTTCTTTGGACCAATGGCCAACTGCCAATTTACACTAAATCACACATTTTAAATATAAAACTAATTACATCATAACAGTCTTAAGAGCTATTTCAGAAATTCTTTCAGAATTTTATGAATATGTTAACAGTAGTGTTTTTCTTCACTTTTAAGCCTCTGGAATTGCAGTTACATTACTTGGAGACTTTGCTAAACATGGTAAAAATTATTTGAAAAGTAACCAAATAACTCTGCAATATTACTAAATCATTTGTTTCTATAGTGGGACAGTCATATACAGAACTCTTAATGGTTTGGTGGGTCTAAGTACATGCTAGTAGTTCACATCCAGGGTTCCTGTCCCTAAAAGAGCATGTCATCTTTGTCTCTAGGAACAAATGAACAGAAAGTATTATCTAGTCTTACTCCTGTTCCTTCTGCAAATATAGCTCTTGTGATTTCCATTGTCTTTCTCAGCCTTAACTCCATCCAAATATATGAACTCTCAGAACTTAGTCACAGGTCTTACAGTAGCTGATGTTTCCCTTTGTGTCAGATTATTGAATAAGAACCTCAGCTTTTATTTCAGCCCACCTAATTTACTGAGAGAGTTAAGTAATTGTTTACATTTATTGATTTTAAGATTTTTTTTTTCTAATGGCATCATTCACAAGATAACTTGGAATAATTAACACTACTGATACAACATGCATGAACTGTGAGTTCACTCTGAGTAAGGAATTATGTATTTTCCATAGAGATGGAGGAAGGGAATATCATCGATCTTTCAGGAACTAAGCGTATATTAAGGATCTTCAGAAAAATTGTTGTGTAATCATCTTTCAAAAGCAGTCCACAGGTTAATTACTTACATACTTTTCAGGGACAGAAACACATTCATTACCACTAGTATCTTCATAACTTATGGAAGGCTATTCCAAGGAATCACACCTTTACTATACAACATGAAAGCCAACAATGAAAAAAACCAATTATATTGTACTACACTGCTGGAACTGGCTGTTAGGCAAAAAAAATAGATAAATTTATCTTTCTTCAATTCTTTTTATTTTATCCATGCAACTCTACCCTATGTGCCAGTCTGTATGTCCTATATCATGAAACACCATGGATGTAAGTTAGGAGGAGTCAGTAACTTCCTTGTTTTAACCATCCTTCCTTTAAGCTTTCTGCTATTCCTTGTTCTTCGTAGCACTTCATAAAATTCTTTGGTTAAGCTGTATGTTGAGTTTAATAAATACCATTACTCACGTTAATGCATTGGGAAACAGACACTCAAGCAGAGAGCAAAACATTATGTTAAATCAGAAATGGGATTAAAGATTAGGCTTCCTAATTTCAAGTCTATGTTCCTAATTCAGTAGGTCACATTAAGCTCCAATTCTTGCAAAATCACTTGAGCCAATGCTAGAAAACTCATGTTACACATCAGTATGTTAAAACAGGTAAGATTTCCATGCTTTGTGGCTCATAAAAATAAGATAAACTTATCATGAGTCCTAAATAAGAGAATGAACAATGAATTTTAAATGGGCAATTGAGTTTAAAACTCATAACTCTTTTTGTATTTTAGTTGTCTTGAAAAAAATAGGGTAGTAATACTAATTTCTATAAAAGGAATGAGCTGAATAGGTCTTTAAAAGCACACACACTGTTAAAATAACCAAACACTCCCTTGGTTTCTTTGTAGAAGAATTTTACACAGGTTCAAGAAAGAGGAGATTTCACATCAAGCCTCAACCTAGTAAGCTTGGATCAAAAGATATCACTAAGTTTTAATAAAAATAATTAAAATATACTAATATTAGTGAGAAAACAGAGAACCCAGGAACTGGAATTTTTTGAAAAATACTGAACTTAAAAATTAAGAGAAAGCTTTGAATCTTTTGAGTGTGTTTAAAACTAGTCCATCTCTTGTGATAGTTGGTTGGGGTTTTTTTCTATTTGTTTACAAATTATTCACTTTTTGTATAACTGAAGACTTGGTAAGGAGAAAAACTGCTTAATAGCATTTTTGAAAGATACTTTAATAATGAGGGGAAAAAAATCATTAAAAGTGTTGACTATCTCTGTTGAGGAATGCAATGGAATTTATACTGGCCAAAAGGTGTCAACTTTATACCTCTCACAGGTTCCTCTATTTGAGGCAGTGGAACCAAAGAAAGGCAGAAAAGTTGGTGTGTCCTCTATCCTGTCACTGAGACTGCATGACAGATCATAAAGCAAGTGATAACCTAAACCCAGAGCAGTCTTTTCAGGAGAAACTGTAACCTTGTACTAGTCATCATCTTCAACTTGCTTAGCCAGCTAGTAAGGGATAATGTATTTGGATTATTCTTAAATCCTGCTAGAAACCAAAACTCTTGGCTAATCATGCATGTGTTCTGAAAGCCTCTATGTGTTGCTCTATATAAAAAACAACAAAACCAGAAAGGAACCAACCTGTATTCTCTCTCCTTTTCAACTGCATGGAAAGTGTTCAGCACAGGACCTCTTGCCCTCTTCTTAGATGGACAAAATCAACAGAAAACTTTGGGAAATGATTCTTTAGTATGCTGACACCCAACCAAGCTTTTATGGCTTAGCACATGACTGCACATTGGCTCAGTTGTGATGACTTATCTGCAAGTCTACTCTTCATCTGCAAGAAAATTGCAGTCATGCCACTCATTTTCCTGCAAGGCTGAGTCAAATTATTTTGTGTTTGCTGCAAGGGCCAACTTAGGGGATACTTTCCACAAACCACTGATGCACAGTAACTTTTGAAAAAGTTTTTTTGCTTATAACCAAAAGGCTTGGTTAAACAGGATTCAAATTCTTATGTCACTTCAGAACAGAATCAGCACTGAGAGATTCAGTGAGCTGGTCAAGAAAAGCTTGATTTTCTGAAATTGTTTCACTACCACCACAACCTTCATTTTTTAAGACCAAAGCCACATGTTAAAAAATTGTCTTTAACTGTATCCTTCTCAGATTTCTTATTTATACTTCAGCACTTAAAAAACAGGAAAAAAAAAGCTGTAGAATGTACAGTTCATTAAATCATTATATTCATGATATTTGTCCTCAGGCTCCAACACTGATCAACCATAACTTATGATATCTAAAACTAGAAGTCCTTTTTCCACTCAACCTACATATATTTTATTAAATCCTTTACAATGTTATAAAGCTAATATCTCTGACTAAAGACAAAGACTGTTTTGCTCCCTCTACATAATTAGTGGCTGAAAGATGTCAGGTCAGCAACTGGAAGTATAGAGCATGCAGATGGGCATATTGTTAAAGGTTAATGCAGTCCTTCATAATGTTAGAAGAATGACTGAAGTATTTTTTCATAAGTGAGAGATATGGGCCTGAAAAGGGTTTTGGAAATCTCAGTAGAAAACAAAGAAAGAAAGAAACCCAGAGAAACCTTTTTAGCTATTTAAATGCTGGAGTACACCCAAGCTAAGAGCAACATAACAGACAGATAGATCAATAGTATACTTTGGACCCCTTAGAAATTCTGCCAAATTTTACCCACTAGTGTCTCAGCATATCAATCATTCTCATTGCTTGGGGCTTAAAACGTTGATAAATGGCAGGAGGTTGCTGGTTTATTCTGTATGCCTCCTGTACTGTAAAGCCAAACGCTTTTTGTTTTATCTTTTCCCCCAACAGAAAGAGTGAATGTAGATTTTGCCTGATAGCCATTTTAGACTGAACTACCTGACTCAGGTGGTGCCTTTGGAGGGGGAATAGGTATTTTTTTAAAGAGAGAGAGAAAGAATGAAAAAAGAGCGGGGGAAATGCAAAAGTAAAGGAGGGATGAGCCTGCTTTGCAAATGAGTGCATCGTTATGTGACGTCTAAGTTACCGGCTTGGATGCTTTCTTAGATATATAGATACCTAAATCAAAGCCTAATTTTTCAAATACCAAATTTGGATATAATTGATCTATGCAGTATATGACTAGAGACACCAGTGAAGAATGAACTAACACGTTCTAAATTTCGTATGAAAATCTTAGCTTATTAGACAAGAACAGAAACCAGAACAGAGACAGATTTAACACATCTTTAAATCAGGGTTACACGTGCAATCATTTAATCCATTCCAATTCATTGAGCACCATCTCAGTTCTAGTTATTCCGTGTAATAATTGCTTATTTCCACTCTAATCTGGTCTAATTTTTTTTCCTGTCTAAAGCTCTGGAATGGTCAAACCACAGCAACTTATCCAAGCTTTGAACAAGTCCAAAATTATTATTGATCAAAAGATGCTTATAATACTTAATACATCCTCAATAATGAAGCAATAGAGACACAGTATTTTCCAGTGTAATACTTTGCTGGATAGATCAAGTTTAGAAACCCAGGGTGAAAGAGTAGCGCTTAGGCTAAATGCTATTGCATGATCACACCATTTATTTTAAAAAAGATCTCTCCTAGTAGTCATCCTTTGTTCTGCAAACTCAGAAGCATCTGCTCTCCTACACAGATGCGTCAAGCTAGCTAAAGCAGTAAGATAATAATTATTTTTAGGCACTTTTTAAATGACTGAAAATTAATGGAAGATACTATATACCTGATATTTTGGAAATATCATAACTACCTCTTCCAGAATAAAAAGATTTTTAGTTTATCCTAATTTAGAGTAGTTTTTTGGGGGGAGGAGGAGGAGATGAAACCAATTTCACTGTATCTTCTAGATTTTTATCTGAACATTTCTGACTTTTGTGGTCTATGATTAACCAGACAAAATATGCTATATTTTGGGTAGAAATAAAGAAGTATTCTTCAGGCTGAGTTAATCTTTAATGAGTCAGATCCTTAGCATAGCTCACACAAATGAATAGAATTAGATTGATTTACACCCCATAAGAATCTTATCAGAGACTCTGAGATGGTGACTCTGGATCAGCACAGGTAAATTTACAGTGGTGTGAAATATACACTTAAAGAGAAAGTGATGGCTATTCCATCTGGCTGAACAGGTCTCTCTAATAAAGTTGTTTTTTCAGTATTAGTTTCATGTTTCCTCCTCACTGCAGGTTATGCACTGATTATATGTTTCTTTCCAAATATTGGATGAACTATTGGAATTTGATCAGATTCTTGATGTATTTGCTGGTCCAGCAAAATGAGTTGAATATAATCAACACAGAACTCTCTTTTGCTTTGTGTTTTCATTGCTCAAAGGTCCTTCAACTAGAAAGTGTGGCTTGCTATCTATTTAGCTTTGATTTCTTTTCTTTGGGGTTGGACTGACATTTTTTTCTGCCTGACTGGAAAGGGCTGCATCGAGGCATACTTCTAAAACCAGAGGATATGTACATTATAGTAAAGCACTTAAGTACATAGCAAGCAAGAACATTCCAGGTGCAGAGTAAAGAGCACAGCAGGAAGTAGCTATAAGCTGATCTTATAGTCTGATTTCTTTTTCCACACCATTCAACGTTAAAAATTGTCCTCCTGGCAGTTTGTCAGAGGGCGTGTTAGGATGATGTGTTCTCAAAAGAAAGCTAAAAAAATAAAAGGCCCACTTCACAACAATTTTATTTGGCAGAGGTAATTTGAAATATTTGTATGTGAGAGTCTTGGTCTAAGGATAAGAAAGAAATGCTATCAATCAACTTAATGCTTGACAGACAATAACCCTTTTTTCTTTTTTTTTTTTTTTAAGAAGAATCCAAAACACAGAAATTAATTTTGATTTTTCTCAAGGATATACTGCATTATGCACAACGCACGCGTGATTCCAAGTATGTCCCCAAAGCCAGAAAGCATTGCCAGGAGCGTTCTTAGTCTTTCATTTCTGGCTTTTCTATGAGTAGGACATAGTAGGGGATGTGATTTCACATGCAAAGAAAATGTGATTCTACAGTAACTGAGACCAAGTGAAGAGTCAACCCTCTTTATAGCAAGATGTGCTTATTGTTTTATTTGCCAGATGCATGAAACTCATGTTTTGAAGCCTCCAGAGATATGGAGAAGTGCTTAATTTGCTTTATTGAAAGGGAACATGTTGATACAAACTACTAGTTATCAGTTGCCAAGCAAAGCTTTCTCTGTCACAATAGCAAAGGTGACAGAAAGTGGAATCTACCACTAATACATGTCAAATTTATGAAAGACACTATATTTATGTTAGATGAAAGATGAACAACATTACTAAAAGACTTAGTCCAGTTATATATATGCAAACAGTCAATGTCCCTGCTTTACTTTCACCAGATATGCCTTTAGCTGCAATGCTTTTGGAACTTCATAATGCATAGAACTGAAGTAGATAAAGTGTTTACAGAGGTTAGAGTATCCATTTTAGGCAAGTAAAAGTAAGAGCCAATTCAGGGAATGCTATTTTGGACAAATGCTATTGAATAAATGAAATTACAGTATGTTACCAGCTAAGGACAATTACCAAGTATTATGTTTTATTCATGCAATTTACTGATGTCTTTGACCACTCTGACATTATGAAGATTGAGTCAGTCAGAATTTATAGACAACAAGCAGAGTCAATGACAACTTGCCTCATTAAGAAGAAATGTTGGATCACTAAAGAAATATATTTAGTCATTTGCCTGTCAAATCCTCTTTTTAAAAAATGCCATGAGCTGATTTCTGCTCCAGAGTATATGGGCTTGACATTTATTGTGGCCTTCCTGCCTTCCACCTCTGGCTGGAAATGGCAGCATGATGGAAATACCAGCTACTGCACTTCCTCTGTATGGAGCCACAATGATCTTAAGAACATGCAACCACATGCACACACACAGTCTTTCCTCTGAACTAAAGCATCACACCCTGGTAGGAAATTCACTTAAGTTCAATGTTTGAAAGGAAACACCCTAAGGAGCATCCTTAATACCCATTATTATGGGTGGGCTTTCAGGTCAAGGAAGCAATCAGGGAGTCAGATATTTTGGACATAAAGAGGTCAGAGAAGAGCCATCACACCTTGAATATATTTGGGAACGTTGCATGGAACCCATTTGAAGTCAATACAAAGTTGTCAGAATAATTTTGTTGTATACATCAAATAGCTTATTCATAAGAACTGCAAAAACTACAATCATCTCCTCTCATGCCTTTCATACTTTCCTAACTCCCTAAAATGTGGGGGTTTTGGCACCAGGAGAGAACTTTATGACATCCAGAATTAGAAGATAATATCAGTTTAGTGCATGCCTTATATTGGAAAAAATTACTGACTAAAAATAAAGTAAGCTCCTGCAGAGTAATAAAAATAATGCCATAGTTGTCTGTGTCATGTCCTATATTGTAACACCTCATCTGATAAATTAATCTTTGCACTTTAGCTCCAGCTTAAATTGGAGATAAAACAATACGATACATGACCATACAACAGCACATCTTGTCTACCCATAAAGCTTTTTATAGAATCAGGCTTCATTTTCCTTCACAGCTGTAGTGACATTTAAATGCATATAACTAATACAGGTATAGATTTGTGTCTGTTTATATATATACTCTGTGTGTGCTCATATGTAATGAGCTGTAATAATCAAGTACACACCAGCACACAGAGTATTTCAATGGCTAAGAAACCCTTTTATAGTCAACAATCAGTTTAGCAACGTGGATAATTTTAATAGACACATTACTTTAGAACAAGCCTTTACCATCTGTTCCGCCCTCTAACTACAAATGCAACAAGAATATAATTCACAATTGCATCATTAAAAAGACATAAGGAATTTAATGTATGTCTCTGTTCCCCTTTAATGTAGCATGCATCTGTTATGTTTTCCTCTTACTTTGTAGACCAAAAAAAAAAAAAAAGCCCAAGGAAACCTTCTTTCTCGTAATAGATAAAATTCTCCCCGTTTGCATTTTTTCCATAAAGGCATTATTCATGTAAGTAAGATTACTGAACATATGTGGAATACATCTGAACGCAAGTGCCTGCTTGTCCCCTATAAGCTATTATTATATATGCACTTACAGGAGACCATAAAAAATCCCTGTAGGTATCTGGCCCTATCAATAGACAGAGTGCTCTCAGACCTTCATGAATCAAGAGCAACTGAATCAGTGAATCTGGGCCAGCTTCCATGTAGTCTAATAAAATAAGGTGCTGAATGTCCTTAACTACTTCAAGATAACTAATTGATTCAAGAGAATTAAAATTAAAAGAAAATGCCTGATTTTGAAAATTATCTGAAAACACAGGAAATACATGGAAGTCTAATTTACAAAAAAAACCACAAAAACCTAATTCCACCAGGAACATAGTTCTGCAAGTCCTTAACTACCCTTTCTTATAAGGCCTAGAGATCTCGTAAGCCTTAGGTTCTCAAGAACCTAAAAGTAAGACTGTGATTCAGTAAAAGATGCACCTAAAAATCATCAAGTTAAATTTAAGACATCACCATGTGTATTTACCCAATTTAGGCTTTACCACCTGTAAAGCACTACTGCACTTACACAGTAATTAATTTGAAATTAACTGGGGTATGGCACCTGCTATCACACTCTGACTGCAGGACAGGTGTACTTTTGAATGTGGAGTACATGTTCCCAAGTCACTTCGATGAGTTTTACATTTTTATGGAGAACATGTTTATGATGTACTGGAACCTCCATTTTGCAGATCACAGAAAATGTAACAAAAGACAACTCTTCCTTGCAATTAAAGTCTTCCTTGAAAAATAAGGAGATATAATCCAAGCATGGCAAAGTAATAAAGGTTCTTTCAAGCTTTCCCCTTTCTTTGAAGGTGCTATGTTTTAAAACTGATCATGAAATATTTATTTTCAAATAAACAATTAAAAATAAACATGCAACATGTATTTTCTACAGTGTATCAAATGGAAAAATTTGAAAAATCAAGCACACAATACAGGGAATTCTAAAGATAATGTTGCTACAGCAACTTACCCACATCACAAATTCTGTATTTTTATTATGTTCCTTCCACAACATAAACAGTAATTTAATAAGGAAGAGATTTCACAAGGAAAGTAGGAGGAGAGAAGAGTGCAAACACAAAGTCATTGAGTTACAACTGGTATAGGCCCCCTAAATTACAGTTTTATTCTTAAAAAGGATGTTGTGGAGGTTCAGAGATTTTGAGACCAAATTGTTCAGTTAACAAATTCTAGTAATGTTGATTTTTCCCTTAAATGTCAGTCCTGAATATTCCACTGGAACAGAGTATCAAACTGGGTTCCCATATTTTTTATTTCTCTTTTATCTGCTTTTCATTCATTCACACAGCAGCAAAGCCCACATAACAGAGAATACCTTCAGTTGCTTGTGTACCATCCTGTATGCTTCTGGGAAAAACTCATCACTGCCTTTGTAGAAATTAATAACTAATTTTATTAAAGGATAAGAATCCAGCTCTAGTCCTCTTAAGCATATTTCTTAAATAACAAGATGATCGGTCTTAAACTTCTGCATCTAATCTGTGGAGTTTCAGTTTTGCTCCTTAATGTTTTACTGAGAATTTTACCATAAGAAACAAGCTAAACAATCATTTAGTACTAATATTGAATTCATAACAGTCTGGAGGATCTTTTTTAGCTATACTTCTGCAGTGGAACTAGTTTGGACCATGTGCAACTTTATAGGACACCAGGACAGACATTTCTAATAAAATTTTAAAAGGAACTACAATACACAGTATATAGATCTCTCTTGAAAATTTGGCCATTTAAACTAGATGCCTAAAAGCAAAGCCAAAGACTTTTGAAAAACTAATCTCAGTTCTTGGTGCACAATACTTCCAAAATTTTAGCTTTTGTTCTTCAAGTTAACCTGGTTCTCTTTTGGATTTGTGATACGGTAGAAATAGCATACCTGCAGATACGTCCACAAAAGCACATGCTTTTAGACCTATCTTAATAGCTGTGGTCTTCTATGGATCTTCCTCCTTCCAGTCTGCAGTCAAGGACATACAACCAACCTGTCCAAGATCTAACCTCTTCCCGGAAGGCTGAGCATGGAAGCTTCAAATGCTCCAGTCCATCCCATTGTGCCTATGCACTGCCATGTCAGGTCCTTCCTCAGCCCTTCCATGGAACAGGACACAAAGTCCAGAGGAATTCAACACATAGTTCTTCCATCTCAAAGCAGGAAGACAACTAATTTTATTTTCTTTACCTCCCTCCCCAAATCTATCTTATTTGAAAATAAATTGAGCTAATACAGGTGTAGTTCAGCTTCACGTTTAAAACATCAGCACATTTTCTAAGCTATATTAATTAATACTTGATTGACAAACCTGGTGAGACAAAAAGAACAGGACAAACATCAGCACTCAATAACCAGCTCTCCCCACTTCTCGAATCCCCTCATTGAATTGAATAGCATCACCAAAAAGAAACAGAGATTGTAGATGTACTGAAAACTAGGTCCATAATTTTCCTAGTGATAGTAGCTTATGGTATGCAATTCCACAGAGGCAGAGAACAGAATATTTCTACATGTCTCTGGTGAAATCTGCTTCCTTGTAAACATTATGTGTTAAAATGTTTTATTTTAATGCATTCAGGAAAAAAAAAAATAATAAGCACACCTAGATTAAACAAAAGCTCACAAAGCTTAGACATTACAGGAAAACCAAGATACCAGCAGGTGTTCCTCCTCACTTTGTACTCTAGCCCAGTAAAATAAACTACCACACTACATGGGAGAAAGTGTGAGTCATTGAACATTGTAAATTTTCCTAATGTATCGCAGCTACAGAAACACCTGTGTTAATCACAGTAACTTTGTGCCAATACTCTGTGAATATTTCAACAGCCCTCCAGCGTTTTCTTTCCTTACCAGTATGCTGGGGTGGTCAGTGTTTTTCTTTCTCTCCCTCTCCACACGCTTCCAACACTTCCAGGTTTGAACTCAGCTGGGGTGCCTGACCATTGCCCAGCCCCTGCAGATCTTCTGGCCAGAAGCTTCCCCAGGCATATCAGCCAGCCTGCTCAGAGGACAAGCCTTTAAGGCCAGCAGCCCCAGGCTAAAACATTCTTTACGGGTAGCACAAGGCCAGTGTGAGCGCTTTGCTGCTTCTGCTTCAGCCTAGCCAAACACAGGGCTATCATGGTGATGCCTTTTTCTGTTCCCCTTTCACCACGTAAGAAAAGGTCTTACAGCTCCACTGGACAGCAGCCCTGCTGTGCTTTAAAATGGCTGCTTCTGTAACATATTCAAAGCAGCATTCTCATACTATCTCTTATGTTGATAAAGGCCAAAGAAAGAAAGCAGGTGGAAGATGATAACATCTGACACCACTCAAGAGCACCAAGTGAATCACAGGGAAAAACCAGTTTGCAAACAGAGGGGATAGCACCTCACTAACTTTCCTGGAGAGCAGCCATCCCAGGCCCTGTACTGGCACAGTCCTGCTGGCCAGAGGAGCTTCATCCACACATGCCAGGCCCATGTGCCATGGGGTCCCCCAAGTGGAGGCCCACCCACCTGTGGGTTTTGCTGGGGGCTGCCCTGTGAGACAGCAGGGAGGGCCAGGGAAGCCTCCAGAACCTTCCAGAGCACCTGGCCACACAGCTCTCCCTCCACCCACCCAGCTCAGGCTAGGGGCAGGGAGGAGGGTGACTATGAACCTCAGCTGCATGTCACCATCCTTTCCAGGGGCTGAGGGGAAAATAACTTGCCTTGTGCAAGCCCAGCAGTGCTTTGTATGAGTGTGAGGGAGGAAACGGCCCTTTTGGGCCCAGGCAGCTTCCCCAGCCCACCTACCACCAGCTAACTTGTCTATTTGATAACAAGCACACACTGGGGTTGCCATTACAGATCACTTAAACCTTATACTCAGGATTTAAGCAAATGTCTAACTAGGGATTAGGACAAGCTTTGAATTTGAAGGGCAAAGGCACAGTTTCTGGGCTGCAGGCACGGTTTGGCCCAATGGGTGCTACATAGTTACGCTGCACCAGCTCCTCACATGGAACCACTGCTAAGCCCAGGCTAATAAACTGGCAGAGGTTAATAATCCTAACGGCCTGGTGCAACTGAGGGGGGAACAGTGGGGAGGGAGAAATTAAAAAGACACACAAATCAAGAATTGTAATGCTGCTGTTTGTAAATAGATTACATGCAGCTAAACTGCAGTTTATTGCACCACTGACAGGGTTAGTGCTGAGAATGAGCCAGGGAGTCAAAAGCAGATCTCCTATAGCTCACAAACTTCATAGTTTACATGTCAGATCTTTTCTAAATTCAGGCTTTACATCAAAGAAAACTATGGTTTGCATCAGTCAAAAAAAAAAATATGTTCAGCACCTGCAGAATTGCTTACCCCTCATTCTTAGGAAGGTTTGATTAAAGACCACGAGCACTATTGCCCTTCCTCCCTGCCTGGAGCTCTTGTAACTAGTTCCCCACCCTGTCCAGCACCCACACAAGCCCAGCCCTGTACACTGAGCACTGTGCACCACATACAAGGAAGAGATTCCTGACCTGCAAGGTCCGCAGCCCAAATATAAGTCAAGAAAAACATCTTAGGAATTTTTAAGTTTAAAAAAAAAAAAAAAAAATTTAAAATGGATGGCACAATCTAGGATCCATTTCCATTAATCATTTTTTCAGTTAATTTTTTAATAAAGTGGGACACTTTGAAGACATCAACACAATTACTAATGTTAAGATAAGAATTCCAGTTGAAAAAAATATTCCACACTGAAAAATGTTTTTCTTTGCAAAAAATGGATAAATTTTAATTATAATAAGCACTACATAGATATTAAATGGTATTTTTTGCCATCATCTAAGAGAGATGGAGCTGTCCAGAGCTATCAAGTGGAGAGATGAAATGGATAAGCCCCAAATGTCCCTTTTATAATTGTTAACTATGTGCATCCCATTTTTTCATTAATAAGTTGTCTATAAGATAGCTAAGTATAACTAGAATGTAAATCTTACCTTATCAATTAAGTATACTCCTCCTTCACACACAAAACTTTGTTTTGTGGTGAAAACTGACCTGTTGCTTTCTGTAAAATACACTTTCCATAGAACCCAACTTGATATGTATTGATTATATAAAGCAAATAACATTAAAGAAAGGGAACAGGATTTCTGGGCTATGCACAGAAATGCTATAGCTAGAATTAATAACCACATGATTCTATGGTAGCATTTTCAGAAGTATCTGTATGATTTTTGAGCTTACCAGCACTGCATTTCAAGGGTCTGCAGTTACTCTGAGCTCACCACAAATACTTGGGGATTGGTCTAAGTATTATAACACTGCTTTTGTCACCTTAGTCTCAACTGGGAGCATCCCACCCTCCAGAGAGGTGTTCTTCCTCCCCGTGCAAAGTGAGGCAGATAAGACAGAAGCATTTGAGAGTGGTCCACATTGGAATAATTTGTTGTGGGGTGATAAGACTCTCTCTTGCAGGATGGGAGAGGGTGGTCCAAATTTCCTCCAGCAGAACTGACAACTCAGAATCTCTACTGACTCCTTCTGTCATGTTTTAACAGACATAGAAAGCAGCTACTATGCCAAGAGTGGATTCTGATTAAATAAGTAATTCTTTTATCTTCCATTGTAACTCTTACCAAGGCAGCATGAACCTTTTAAAAGATGTTAGTATGTGCTGTAAATTAGGGAAAAAAAATCCATTTTAATCTTTACTGTAGTTGATATTTTTGTGGATTTACAAGATATTATGAGGTAACTCCTCAGTATTCTTTATTCTGAGTGGAACTCAACTATGTCCCAAAACCAGAGGTGAAATCTGGCCTATCACCCATAGGTATTTAATAATTCTGGTTTATTGTCTGTTTTCTATTCTTATCATGTCAGCAGCACAAAAAATTACTTGCTAAATGGCAAGATCAGTTGAGGATTCAACCTTCCGCTATTATCAGTGGCTTGATCTAACCTTTTATCTTCTCAGTGAAATCTCCAGTTAAAGTCCACATTTCTATCCTTATCTTCCAGCCTACCCAGGGTCTTGAAATAAGTCTTGCAAGCAGTAGAGAGTGCTTCCTTTTCTCATTAGCTTGAGAGAGTTAACGGGCTTATCAGAAAACCGTTGCATTGAGTGTAAATATTCCTGCTCTATATGCAGTTCTAGAAAAAGGCAGTCTGGTACAGTTATATTTTGCTTCATCAAGCTGTTGGAATTCCTCAAGAATTTGGTGCACTTTTATGAGGGGACACATACAAGTGTCCCCTTGTATGCCTGATCACCTCTGTGGAGTCCCAACAACCAGATTTTCTTTCCTTTAAGTAAGTCTTCATGCAACAAAACAATGTGTCAGATGCTCTCCTAAGCTTCTTGACAGGTATGTGGTTCTGACACCTGGTTTTGCCTTACTCAACCCCCAAATAGTTGGTAAAGAATCATTCTTTTATCCACCCAACCATTTGTTTCCCTTTGTACTACTGCTCCAGAAAATATGTATAGTGTAGAAAAATTTACTGGAGGAAATTAGGTATTCTCTTGTCCTAAGTCACGTGTTGTAAGCCCATGGCTGGGTATAGCAGTACAGGTCAACCACTATGTAGCGCTTCATTAATGCAGTCTTCTGAGACTAATTTTTTTATATGGCAAAGAGGAAATTCTAACATTCTTCTGCTTCTAGAAGGTTCTGGTGCTTCAGGAGCCATTCTGAAACAACAATCCATATTCAAAGACCTCTTTCAAAGGACTGAACTTCAGAATTGGAGTCCTTAGCTTCATGTTTTAGACTGCAAAGTAAAAGAGTAGCAACTAATCAATCATGCAATTGCCATTTGCAAGGACTTTGTTTTCTAAGATAATTAGAGTTCTTTCAGGAGTTGTCCAAAAGTATTGACAAACGAGATCAATAAATCTGCTGCTACTGTTGATTTAGTTCTGACTTGCAACTTACTTTGCTAAGGTTATATCTGGATGAACTAGTATCAGAAAAAAATATGACAAGCTCAGGCTGTTGTCTTATCAAAACCTGTCAAGTTTAACTGTGATGCCAATAATCTCTTCCATCATTTAGCTTTAATTAACTCTTCTGAAAAAGTAAAATAACAAAGCAATTACCATATCAAGTCAAACTATATTTTGTTTAATCTCATGGCCTCTCTCCATGAATACTTTATACTAGATGCTTCAGCAAGACACAAAGAACCTGGGGTGAGCAACAGTCAAACCTTAGGAGACTGTTTTATAACCTCTGCAGTAGCACACACAAACACATTCTGTAAATGGACTGGAGGCCATGGAGGATAGTGATTGCCAAATAATTTTCAAAAATTGAGCCACTTTTTATGATAACTTTTTATGAATTACCTGATGAATAATATTTTACTCTATTAAAAGCATTGCCCTGTGTCATGAGTCTGAAGCCTAAAAAGATAGGATGGGGGGTTTTTTACCTTTTCTTGACCTTCTAGATATGTCTTCTATAATGTAGCCTTCTATGCTTTTAAAACCTTGAACAGTTTTCTTGCCTTTCCCAGACAAACTTCATTTATTTTCCTCTGCATTGCTACATTATGCAACCTTTTAATGCAATAAGGAATATGAAAAATACTTTTTTTCACTATCTTTGTAATATCTTCAGGGTACTACTATGAAGAAAATAGTGTTATTTTTTCTGAGTAATACACATTGACCAAATCAGTAGTAAATTTGTTGGAAAGACATTAAATTACTTTGTTGGGCTCCAACTTTTGTAGTCACAATCTTAACACAGACAGACTGTACTTGAGGTCTTGATGGATTTAAAACATCAAGGTAACTTTGGACCTCTGACTACAACCACCTTCCTCAGTACAGTTGGGAAAATGATGCTGAAGTGAGTGGAAGTCCAGCATCCACAGCACGTCAGCTTCAATAAGACTGTTGCAAGACAGGTATGTATGTATCTTCTGTAAGATCTTCGTAGGATCTTGTGGACCTCTTTCCCTAGAAGGTGTCCTTCCTCTGCACACTGAATACAGTTCATCTCTATTGTTGTCACTTCACTCTCAGCTGATCACAATCAATGGAATAATCTAAGTTCTCTTTCATTTTTACAATAACGTACTGGTGAATGTGGATATTGTTAGCATTTATCTATTTATCCAGCACATTTGCCATCACCACCATGTTGCACAGGGGTGATATCTTGCTACCCACACAGAGACATTTGAGAACATCTGAAACGCCTCCATGTGTATGTGACTGAACTCGTTTCAAAATCAACCACATGCCACTAGACAAACAAAGTGGTCAAATCACTTGGCATGGCAGTAATCCACACGTAGAGCTCATAGGGCATTTTACTGCACGCTCTATGACACACAGAACATTATTTTTCACCTTTGGCACTTAGGTCATAGATTCTTTAATATCTTGTAATTGAGTAACTGAAGCTGACAATTGCATACTTGTATTTCAGTTTATGTTAATATGCAAGTGTCCATAGATTGAATCTGATTGTCCTCCAAGCTGCACCAGAGTTCACTAAGGATGGAAATGGATGCTTGCATGGAAATCCACAAGAGGAGAACCTGAGTGCATGAGCATGGTATTGTTCATCTTCATTACAGAACTTTTCTTAAGTAACCAACTTGCTTTGTTAGTCTAATAGCTGTATGTATATTCCCTAAATACATATGCAGAGAGAAACCCATTTCCACAAGCTGTTTTATGTCAGCATACTTTGCCTCCATAGACACTGGAGTCAAGGGTGGTGTTGCATGTAACTGCTGGGAAATCTTATGCAGCTGCGCAAGTGGTGCTCTTGTCAAGGCAGTGACATAAAAAGGTATTAATAGAACTGTGTATAGTACAACAGTTGAAAGAAAGCTAAGAAAAGCTAAATATATCATGGCAGTAAGTTCTATTCTTATTTAAGATAATGTGGACAAATAGTTTAAATGAAATAAACCCCAATACTTTGCTTAAAAGAATTATGGGGACTACTCTATGTATATCATACAAAGCATCATTTTTCCATTTATTCATGTTTAAGAAATGGACTTGTATAGTATTTCGGCTATGGAAGGCATATTTTATTTTATTTTGTTATTCTATAAGGGTGTTTTTGTGAACCACTTTAAAAAAAGTCAAAGCGTTATATAACTTATAAATTTTACATCCCCACTTAAACATTCGAAGAATTTTGTGGTAATAACATACAGTGGGGCATTTTAGTGACACTATTCCACTTCTTTTTTTCAGTCCTTACTGTAAAACTCAGAAAGAGTATTTCTTTCCTCTATGGAGATGTTGATGTTTTGTCCTGGTTTTGACAGTAATGACAGCAGAAATACACAACCCTTTCACTGCTTCAGTTTCCCTTGGATTAAGGAATGTGATAGCATTGCAGCATTCCCAAAGTGGGTCAGTACTGAGAAGTTGGGATTTTTGGCTGGCACTGATTCAGAGATGAAGCCCTGATGCAGCAAAGCATACAGGCTGTATTTCCAACAACTGTGACTACCACATAAATGAGTTTAAAATTTGTGGTATATCTTTAAGTCACCAATATCAGTGCCAAAAATCTGTCTGGACTTAAATTGCATGTCACATATTTAAGATGTAATCTACATAGCATGTGTAAACCAGAAAACATCTATGATATCTCGATTTTTCCCTGGGGAAAAGCACAAGAATTTTACCATGGTAAAACTGCAGGTGGCCATGTGTTGAACATTAGATTTCCAGAGCCAGAAAAGCTGAATCCACATTCCAGAATGCACTGAGAATCAATATAGGTATTAAAAATTTTAGAGAGAACTGTTACATTCTCATTCTCAATGGATGTGTTAGTTGAACTTGTGACTTTAAGTACCCTTCTGGTAAAAACATCGTTTTGTAATTTGAAAGCACTGCAGACATGGCACATCTTGTTGATGTTAAGCCTGGCGTTTTTGATAAGTGGTACCACCGTTTTATAAAAACTGTCCTGTCACTGAAGTTCTTTATTTTTGAATACTCCTTCTGCATCACAATAAATTTTAATGTACACAAGTGATACAAATGGATCTGTGTGTGCATAAATGCTTGCAGAATTAGGACCTATTTTTATTCTTTCAATTTTACTACTCACGGTGAGATCTGCATCATGCTAAATCATGTTATGAACATTTTATACAGCAAAAAGAGGCACTTAAACTTTAGCACGTTAAATACTGAGGTAAGGATTAATGGAAAATTATTTCTGTGTTCTTGTGTTTCTCCCTTTGATTCTCTGGTCCTACTGAGTATTTTAACAGCAGATGCTATGATCATCAAGTATTCATTTATTGGAAAATTCATATTGGAAAATTCATGAGTTTTGAAAAAGTATTACTGCTTTGTAACACTCACACTGAGCATCAGAATCAGTAGTCCATTATTTCTCCTAAATTTAAAATGTAGCATTATTTTATTTGAATTCCAACACAAATTTCAGCTTAAATCTTAGATATCTTACACCTGTCAAAAGTTGATTTATAGACATGTTCTAATTCTACCTGTTTATGAGTTTTTCACATATTTTTCTCATCTTTCTGTCGCAGAGTGATAATGGATTTTTGAGACATTTTAAATGCTTAAATATGCACAAAGTGAGCAGGGGGGCAGTTTAATGTGGTTCATTTACATCAACTACAGTACAAAAGAACACAAATGAATCATGGAGTCACAGCAAAATAAGGCATATTATTTAATGAAAATGATGCACTCCTGCTAACAGAGATAATGATAATTATACCATAACTTACAACATCTCCTATGTACATAACTCTTGCCACTACTCTGTGTCCTACAAATCACATTAAGATTTGTGACAAGATAAAAACCTTGTTTATATGAAGCACATGAAGATGAATTACTTTTAATATGCTTGGTTTCCTTTTTATGATTCTAAAAAGTAGCCAAATCTTACACTTTTAAATATAGACCGAGAACCATTCTGGATTTATCTACAATTAGTTTTTTGGCATACAACATAGGTTTGATTTTGCTCAATTATATTCATGTGTTGTATATCCATGATGCAGTATAATTGCATAACATTAAGACTTTTGAATACATCAGGTAATGATTCACAAATTGGTTCAAAACAGAAAAACTTCTGTGTTGGTGGCCTTACTCAGTCGTGTTATTATTCACGTTTCAAATCCAAATATGGTTCCATTTTCAGTTCTAGGCTTACCATAACAAATCAGAAGGGTCTGTCCTGGAAAAAGTCATCCTCTCAGGTTGAACACATGCACTATAATATTAGAAATAAATATTTTTGCAATGCATTACCCAGCACCAACTCTGTATATAATATTCCATTACATTAAGAGACTTCCTGATATAAACAGCAAACATACAACAAAGATTGATTAATCAATAAGTGGGCATGGCCTTATTACAGTGAACAAATTAGACAATTCAGGATATATTGCTTTATAGGCAAGATTTCTTCTTTACAAATATTCTCCGTAATTGATTGTAGTGACCTTTTAGCAACACTGAAAAACATCCTCAATTAATAGGCTACTTTTGCAAAACAGATCACAGTGGGGAGAACTATGTGGTTTGCACAGTAAGACTTTAGAGAAAAGGACGAAAATGTTTTTTGAATGTGCTCAGTGGGAAGCAGATGAGAGCTTTACTTTCTGAAGCTGTATTTGTTTAATAAAAGCAATGTAAAGACAATTTAGCACTGATACCGTATTTCAAGAGCGACATCACCAACTGGGTTCTAACCTATTGGTCCCTCTGTTGTGGGAGTACCTAGGAGTCAACTGCAACTTATGAATTATTGTTAAATGCATAGTCTTTTTGTAAAAAACTCACTGACTGGGACTGTTTATAATATACACTATATATAAAAATCAATTATACAGAGCAAGTGAAAAGTGACATAAGAACGTATGATAATAATGGCTTAAAATCTCACATATGGTCCAGGGACAAACAAAAAAAGTGCTTCTTTTGTACATCCTAGTCTTGTTTGGTGAAGGAGATACCCAAGCACTGTATTTAAAGATGATTTCACTGGCAATTGCACATAAGTTTGCAACAAACTCACTAATCACATTAACAGACCTTCTGTTTCAAAGCCTTCTAGTTACTCCTCCATACCTCAACTTTCCAGATTACAAAAGTGTTCAGAGTGAGTTTAAAAAAATGTACAAACATATCAGTTTCAAGCCAAGCCTTGAGGGGGGCACCTGAGGTGACTTGCTTGCAGAAAATTGATGCAAAAGTATTCATGTTTTACTTAGCACACATTTTCATGGAAATGGTAGGCCTTTTTTAAGCAATATAGAAGTTGGTAAAGATTTGGGTGTTCAAGCCTGATTTCAAAGTTGAGATCTGGGAAACAAAAAAAAGATTGGAAGTAGCAAATTAAAAGAAATAGCACTTTTTGGTCAAACGAGAAGTATGAGAGTGAAGATCTTTTAAAGATTTCCTCTGCCTTGGCCTGGGAAAAAGGAGAAGAAAAATAGCAGGATTAGTGGTCTGGTTTTAGAGGAACAGCTATAACATTTATCTTCTGAATATCAGACCATCCAGGAAATAAATTCATCTTCCCCTCCCCACCCCACAGCACACTTTTCCTCTGCATTTAAAGGGTCAACCTCTTGCTGTGCTGTTAGCACAGGACTAGCTGCCTTTTGGGGCATGGAAGAGTTTTGTAGTTGTCATTGTTTTTAACTCAGGCTGACTAGAGGAAACAGCATTTTTCCATGAAGTCAGAGTAAGGAATGATCACCTCCTTGGGAGAAGTCATTGTCAGCTAACCCGGAAATTTCAAATAAATTTGCAGGCCAGTTAAAGCCAAACAGCTCAAATCTTGTCTGTCTTCCTCCTAAGACAATACTCTTTCCCACAAGCAACCCAGATGAGCCTTGTGGTGCTAAGATAGCTTGAGAGATGCATGTATTTATTTTCTCTCTAAGACCAGCAAATATATACAACAAAAAAGTTCAGTCCATTTCAGAGTGAAGGAAATAAGGCTTACCCTTCCCACCCAGCAAGCCTTATATTGATCGCCTTGTATGTAGCTGTCTATTTTTATTAGTTTACAGGCTGTAAACATTTCAGCATGCAATGTCCTGAAGGAGAGTATGTCTGCAAACTTTTCTTTTTTTTTTTCCTTTTTATAAATGAAAGCTAATTAGACTTGATTTTAGTCCTTCCTTTTGTGAGATTCAAGTCCGCTGGTTTTGCGTTGTAGCTTCTGGCTACACTGTGATCGAGTGTCACAAAAATACCATAAAGTCCAGAAGTTGCTAATTTAAGCAACTTTCCTGTTTCCTGCCCGCCCTCCACCACCACTCTTTCCATCTCAGTTCAAGAATTTATATTTTTAAATGGTGATTGGGATTAGTTGTGATTCCATTACAACAATTGATTGAAACCTTGCACAAATTTTCAGACACAGGATTTGTACAAACTGACCTAACAAAAAAAAAAAAAGCCAACAAACCCCCCCCACCAAAACCCAAACAAACAAAAAAAAAGGAAGTGGCAATGTTTGTCCAATCTCAATGTAATATGACCCATTCTGTGTATTATTAGAGAACAGTTCTTACAGGCACTGGTAGAAGTCAAAATAATGTCATATATATAGTTACAGTTACAGAATCTATTACACGCTGGTTTGTCAGCCCTTTTGACTTTTCATAGAGATATCTGAGATCCATTTGGAAGCTAGATGCTAACATGAAAAGAGTATTCTCACCATTTCTTTTCTCTGTCCCATCCACCACAGGATTGCTGAGCAGACACTTCAAGCCAGGCTGATGCATCTACACCATCTATCACCTTCTAAAGCTGACAGACCAAATCCATTGTCTCTTCCCTTTCCTAGGAACAGAGTAAACTGGGCAACAAACTAAGGAGCAAAGGTGCATTACAGCCCACAGAGCTGGCTGAAAGTATGTGCAGAATCAAGCCAATGGTGCAGAGAAGCAATTACTAAAATTTCATACAGTTTCATACAATTCAAGGGAACCCTCAGATGCAAGCTAGTGCAGCATCATGACTCTGTTACAGGCTACAATGTGTACTGTAGACAGGAAAATAGCAAGCTCTGTGATTTGGATTAATAGTATAACTCTGAATTTGTGGATAATTGTCAGTGTACACATAATCCATGCCTCAGTTTTAACAGATCAGCACCAAGTGAGCTAATCTTCTATTCAACACAACAATCCATGCCAACTGGCATACATGAGAGCTCTTTAGAAGCACAGATGTCCACATCTTCCTCTCCTAAACAAACACAGAAACCTCGTACTAAATGTCAAATAATTCTAGTCAAGTTGTTCACTGAAATAGCACCAGTTATACTCAATTGTCTTTAAGGTAATCTGTGCTCCTAAGCAAATCAGAAGGCCTTTTGACAAATCAAGATCAATTTCAGGCAGTGGGCACACAAATATACCTGGTTATACCATGTTCTCAGACTTACTTTTCTCTACATTTTGTTGTGATAATCACCTATCTAAGATTAATGAGTCAGAAAGGCCTCCTTTGACCCCACCATAGAGTTTTTGCTGGCATAGCTATTTTGTTAAAGAGCCTGATTTATTCCTTTTCAGGTTTGGAAACATAGACCTGGTCCCAATTTCAACATCTCATTACTACATACATATGCTGTGATAACACAAAATGAGGGCCTGTTTACCTGAAAATGTCTACCTTTTGGCTTCAACTCTTCTTTCAAGATGTGACAAACTCTGAACATAAGGCAGATACTCAGTTCATGTATACAATGGGAAGATTATTTGACTTCAGTACATTAACTTTCATGATGTGCTGCCAACTTATACTATGAGAACTTGATTCACTGTATTAAGAACCACCCTGAAATTATACTCAGATTTGATACTTTCTATAAAGATGCTTGCTACATGAAGGTAAATGCTTCATTTGATAGGCATGCTTGTTTTCCTTCACATAATCATTCACAGATATTCTGTCAGATCAATCATTCTGTGTGGCTTCCCTCTGCACTCTTTGCCACGGTATCTGAGCATCTAACAGTACATGAATTCTATATAGAGTCTAAACGTAGACTTTGTGAAACTATGGACATCAAGCAGATTCATAATAATTATTACCAGCAAAAGTTGTGGTAAAGATGCGAATCGAACTTTTCATCCTCAGGGAAAGATTTTCTTACTAGTAATTTATTATTATTGTATCTCCAGAAGAAATTTAACGAGCTACAGTTCAAATTGAAGAAAAATACATATAATATCTTAATGGATTACACTTCACATATATAGCATCTGATGCGGTAAATAAAGGTCCCCTCTTCAAGACTAGTTCTAAAAAGTATTTAAACTCAGCTAAAGGTATTTGAACATGAACTCCCCAAGTTTTAATCTATTTTTCAACAGAACTTGCCTGTTGTCTGTCTTGCTTTATTGGGTATGTTTCTTCAAAGTGAAAAGTAGATACTTTTTGCAAGGCCAGGATTTTCATTGCTAGCTCATGTGCATCATGAATGCATATGTCACCATGCCTGTGTTTGCATTTGCGAAGACAGAAAAAGCCACCTTGGTGACTGCTATACAAAAATCATTTTTAGCAGCTGCTGGTGAGCAGGTTTTGAGTTTCTTTCAAGAAATCAGAAAGACCTGTGGGCAAGTAAATGCACGGTAAAGACAGTCTCTAGGATCAGAGTGATGAAAAGCTAGTTTCTGTGCTCTGAGAAACACAGTCTTCTGCCCCCTGCCATAAACACACTGAGTCCTGCATCTGGGCATCTGCTCCTAGCTTTTTTTAAATGGAGATTTTAAGTCCAAAGTCCACCAAACATTTCATTGCCATTTTTACGTGGTTGTAATCTTTTTAATTTCTTTTGATGCCTCACTTGAACAAAACAAAGCAATCCCTCCAGTCATAGAGAATTAAAAACCTCTTTAAAAGTGGGGGTTTATCCAAGATCAAATTCATGTACTGCTATTACTGACATGTATTGACGTTCTGACAACATGGCTAACTTCCTTACTGTTAGACTTCAATTTTCTCTCTCATTCAGACATCTCCTTCCAGAACTACATGCCAAGGCATTAGATCAGTTCTGACTCAAAAGGAAGAGTACCACCCACTGAAGAGCTCCTGTGGCATCCTGCATTTTCCTTAGAGAATCTCCTCAGCCTAAGGTCTGGACATTTGATGTGATTATAACCCAAGGCAAACTATATATAAAAAAAATATATATTCATAATATACACATATATAGGAAACATATGGAAAATGTATCTTTGCCACATGGGACTGGAGATTAGTACAGCTCTCATTAGAAAAAAAGAACATCATTTATAAAACATACATGCTGCTTTCATGCTACTCCCTTGCCTTACCTTTAACAGAAAACCCCAGAGAAAGCAACTTATGCTTACTAAAACCAGCAGCATCCCTTGTAAAAGATAAATACCAAATTATATAGTGAACAGGAAAAAAATATAACACTGGTTGTTAGCCCATTGGAAATTTATTAATTTTTTGCTGTGTAAGTTTTCCTTTCTTTTTTTTTTCTTTTTAAAATACTATCACCTTCTCTTCCCAAACCATTAAAACCCTGGCAATAATGATGAAAAAACCTTATGCATAGACAGGAAGATTAGGTTTTCAATTTGATTAAAATTTAAGTACATCTGTTAAAACTCATGCCTAATGGAAGGCCACATGAAGATACCTGCCGATGTCTCCTGTTCCCAAAATAAAAGAATAAAAAGAATCATATCAGATATCTTGTTTAAATATCTAATAGCAGTTTTGTTTCTACAGATCAATATCGAAGGAAGTAACTTGTTTGGTTTTGCTATCAGACTAACAGGGCAAACAGGTTTTCAGTGGAAGTCGCACTGCATGTACAAATTCAGAACGAACAATTACAAGAAATATAATAGCCTTGAAAAGCCAAGTACTCTGTCAGTTCTAGTAATCCTTCTTTCCTCATAGCAGATGAGGAGCTTTATAAGTTGATATTGATATTAGAAGAAATAGGGCTTCTCATATTAAAGCTACGCAATATTGGCTCCATCCCTAAATGTTTGTATAGAATTAAATAACTTTCTCCTTCATTATCATGCTCCTCAGGATTCATTTATGACATACGTAATAGATCAATAAATCAGTAGGAATGCCTTGCAATGCTAATATGCTTTTAAAAAGAACAAATACAAGTATTAAAATCCTAATTATAGGGGAAATAATGAAGGTGTACGATGGAACTGTAGATTATATATTGCTAAAGGTGTCCTATTTAATTACTATACCTATAATTTTCATTCTCAGAGAGGAAATTTACCTTTAAAGCATCATTTTAATCTGACAATACTGACTGCATTATAAACTCAGCTAGTACTTTTAATGGTTTAGACTGTTGACATTAAACTTGTTGGACAGATTTGTCACTTCCTATTCTAGCCATTTTACATATTCAAGAGATACAAAGCAGTGAAACTGGCTTTTCTTGCCAGCAAAGTATCCCCCAGCCTCAGAAAACTTGAAGTCTTCTTGTTCAAGCTCTTGTTGATATACAGATTCTCAAATGCAATATGATGAGCTTCTAAATTTAAGTTTTGGACTGTGTTGACTAAAGCTCACAAACATGTAGTCACACAGAATGAAACACCATCGTGTAATAAGGCCTTGTGCTCCAAGCATATATGCTCATAGGATACAATATAAAGAGGCATGTAGGTCTGATTTTCTATCAGTGGATCCATATGGTAAACAAACAAATTTGCAGATTACCTAACATCAGGAAAATACTCAAGAACAAACCAACACAGTAGCAGATAGTTTCTGTCTGCTACATAAGTTTCATATACTCAGCTGATTGATTCATAGAATGGCACCAGGCGTCAGCTACAAGTATAGGCTGGAAGTTGTTTGTATTCTATTTAACCAACAAAGATAAGCTTATATTAACCACATTGTATTAGGAGTCCTGACAAAAGGAGTAAAGAATAAAATTATTAAAAACTCTTTGAAATTACTTAGATGTTAATCCAAATGTGTTTAGTGCGTTCATAAGCAGAGGGGAATTGCTTTTATTTTGTGCACCAAATCACTCAGTAACTCTGATATAAATATTCCACAAGTGCAGATATGGCCTAAAGCCCCCTCTCAGTCCTTTACTAAACTTATTTACATATAGACGACATTACAATTTCTACGGCTTTATGGACGGGCCTGGCTTTTTGCAGATAAATATGGTACTTTTGACAAGGAATTTGCTGCCTCACAAGCGTAAGTCACTATGGTATGTCCAATGGCACTTCAGTCAGTAGGTCATCTTGCACAGAGGAAATACAAATGAAGAAAAGGAATGTGCTTCAGGGGCAACTTAAATAGATGGATTACCAAATACATTCCTTTCACTTCTGATCGCTGCTCAACTGAAACCAGTGATCTTACTGATGCAACATAAATGGAGAAGTTTGGACTGACTGAAGAAAGATATAACAAAAACAAACAAACAAATAAAAAGATAAAAAATATGTAGCCTAACATCTCCTTCCCCTCATTTAGGTCCAACCATTTTAAAACATTTTGTCAAGCTCTTCGAAATGGTAAGAAGATGTCCAAATACATTTGAGGCTCAGGATACAGCTAGATGGTGAACTTGCAGTGTGGTCCTCTATAAGGGGTATGTTACATACTGGAGGTATTCTGGTTATCTGCAGGGCTCAGTAAAGATTTTTTTTCTGGGAAAGCCAAATTAAATGAGGACAAAGACTTTTCTTGCTTTCATCTAATACTGAGGGATGATTTTATTAGTATTTTTTTTAATTCAGTAGTAGGTTCTAGGGAGGTAATACTCTATTTTAGCACCTTCACTTCCCTGTCCTTAAAATGAGCAGATCAATCGGAAATGGCATTGAGAACTTTGGAAGAATTGACTACTGCATGGACACATTGATTATACATTGCAATTTAGCTGAAGGTTAGCTTGCGAGAGGAAGTGAAAAATGACAGTGGTTTAAAAATAACTAATTTCCCCCTATTTTATAACAAAACATTTTAGTGCTTCTTTCCAAAAAGGCTTTTATTTCAACCTTTGCTTTTTAGTATGGTAGAGTTGAGAGGGGGGAGCAGAAATGACTTCATTTGATTAAACTGCAACAATTATTTGTAAATTCCTTGGAGGATAATTATAACATTTTTATGTCTCATTTAAGAAATTAAAATATATTTTAAAATTCCACAACCAGTCTGAAACAAAATTTTCACTCTGGTCTAAAGTGATACATGAGGAACAAATAATACTGTAGTTTTGCAAATGAGATTCCTAATCACAGAAGTTTTTTTCCTAGTTCATTGCCATTTATATAAGGCTTTATTTGTGGATATCACATTGAAATGCCACATTTAAATACTTAGTTTTAGGCTCTCAATTCCACAGACTTCTGAATAAAACCTGTACTTTAAGTGAAATCTTAATAAAACCTTAAGCTCACCAGTTGGTAATGTATTCACACAGCTTAAATAATGACATAGGGAGAAAGAAATCTGGAAGCAGAGATCAAGGAGAGAAAAAAGCCCGTTACAGTTGAAAAGTGATGGCAAGTGAATGAGGCATGGAAAGTATTTCAGACAAAGCATCAGTATGAAAAAAATTGTTAGACTCTGGACAGACAGCAGGAGTGAATAAGAAACAGTAGGTAGGTGCTAAATGGAGCTGGTTATAAATTCCCATCCAGACAAAATGGATTATATGTACAAAGTATTTTTCATTGATGTTTTGTCAATTTTTGTTTTCCCAGTTACTTATTCCAGATATTATTAAATGAAAAGATGAATAGCAGAAGATTCTACTTTGAACTTGACCCTGAGAAGAAAAGAAAACCATAGAAGTTACTAAAGCAGGGTACTTTTGTTTTGTTTTTCTTTTGAAAGCCATGATTTTTGTCATAAGTGAAAAAAGCATATAACACATGAAATGATTGTATAGCTCAAGATCATCTCAACAGTAGGTTTTTCAGTCATTCCCTCGCAATGAAGCTTTCAAATTTTCCATTAAGCAATCCAACAGCATTCATTCCTCCTCTGTCCAGGTCCAGTGAGAATGACCTATAGTTCTATGCAGCCTGCGCTTCTCCCCACTTCAATTAGTAAATGTTCCAGTGAAGTAGTTGTCGTGGTTTAAGCCCGCCCGGTAACAAATCACGACGCAGCCGGTCGCTCCCACGCCCCCCCCGGCCCCGGCCCCGGCCCCGGCCCCGGGGGGATGAGGAGAAAACACAAAGGCAGGGTCGCAGGTGGAGATAAGGACTGGGAGGGATCACTCGCCACTTACGGTCACGGGCAAGAGGCAGGCTCAGCTTGGGGAAGAGACAAGATCGATTTAATGTGCTACCAGTCGAACCAGAACGAGGACCCTGGGAAGGGCACCCGACCCTTAGAACACCTTCCCCCCAGCCCTCCCTCCTTCCCGCCTCAGCTCCCCTCCCGGTTCTCTCCGCCTCCTCCCCCCGGCGGCGCAGGGCAACAGGGGACGGGGGCTGGGGTCAGCTCGCCGCCCCGGGTCTCTGCCGCTCCTTCCTCCTCGCTCCTCCCCTGCTCCACCGTGGGGTCCCCCCGTGTTCTCCCCGAGGCGCTACCACCGTCACCGATGGGCTCGGCCTGGGCCAGAGGCGGGTCCGGCCTGGAGCCGGGGGAGCTTCCAGCAGCTGCGAGCGGGAGCCGGCCCGGCCGACCCTCCCCCGCTAACAAACAAAAAAACCCCACGCACCACACGAACCCGTAACAGTAATACAGCATGTAGCGTTCGCCGCATATCAAGGTGCCACGATTAGATCACTGATCACCCCCCAGACCAGGGAAAGAGACAGATAACACACACAGTGTGAGCGCCAACTTCCGCCTTTTATTGCGCAGTCAATTCCTTTTATACTAACAAGGGTAGGTGGGATTACAGACACATCATAAGGCTGCGACTAACCCTCTAACTTTCCGTGACATCGCGAGATCTTCCGAACGCCGAACCCTACATCTCCCCCCTCTCTATGACGAGTTGGCCTCTATTATTATGAACAATTCCACACCAAGAAATAACTAAGTAAAGTACTATGAGTATAAACATATTTCTACAACTAAGTTGAAACACTCTATCTTAAACACCCGTAAATGTCCCATTTACCCTGAAGAGCAAAGAGCTCCCTTATAGAAATTCACACAGGAGGTAGATTGAAAGTTATACAGATACATCATGAGGCTTGGAAAGAATTACTTCTATTACTCTATAAAGTTTATCATTGGTGCACTGATGTTAAGGCTTAATGTCTGAGGCACCTGGATTCCTGGCTGCGAGCTCTGACAGCCGGATCCCATAAAGGCACGTATTGATGGACTCTGAGAGGGACGTCGTCCAGATACACATCAGGGTCCCCCACTTGGCTTCGCATCCACTGCCAGAAGTTTGTAGCAGATACCCAAGGTGTCACAAGCCAGGAAAGGATGACAGCGACCTGTAGGAAAAACACTCAAACACTACGAGGTTAAGGCAGGATGAATCATACGACTAGGAACCCATTTCAGTAGCCCTTCAGGTGTCTGTACACAGGCATACCCTCGCCCAAGACAATGCAACTCAAACGGCCCATCCCATTGGCGTGTCTGAAAGTCACGTACGCGGACCAACGGGTAGGGACCTTTCTCTTCCGTGTTCGTAAAGTGTCGTTGCGCCGCCGTCTCTTCCAGATCCCCTCGAACTGTCTGATTTAGTGAAGTTAATGCAGTTAACAGAAGACGCTGTGTACGGAGAGCAGGTGTGTTTTCCTGTAACCAGGAGAGCTCCTCCAGCTCCCCCCTCCCTAAGCCGATCGAGTAAGGCCTTTAAAGTTCGATGTGCTCGTTCTACAATGGCCTGGCCGGTGCTATTTGAGGGATGCCAAGTTTACTTAACAAGCTGAACAAGGTAAAATTATTACAATAGCTAAAATCACAATAACTACAATAATGCCCATAATTCTTTGAGCCAACCCATTACCCCTAATGACCCAAACCATGAGGACTATGAGGAAGATGAACCATCCATACATTCTTGGGTCATCTTGCTCCGCGAACTCAGCCCAGCAATCGGTAGGTGCCAGCTTTCCGTGGGCATCCCCACAGAGGCAACGATGGCCTCACCGTACACCAGCCCGATGCTCTTCGGAAAATCCCGGTATTTATACATTTGCAGAGGAACGGGTTTTGGCACACGTGGCCAGCGGGTGCCAAAAGTCTGCCTCGGCTGCAATCTATGACGCATGCGCTCGCTGGCCAGGCGCGCTGCACGAGTCATAGCCATCTTGTCTATTGGTTCGTGGGCTTTATGATGCGGTTGCGGTGCACAGAGAATCTTGACCTGTTATGTTAGCCAAGGTGACCTATACATTAGTTTTTGACTGAGGTGGTATTCATATTGCCACACCATCTGTGATGCTCCAGATGATGATGGTCGTGCAAATTCAACAGGAGTCCGTCGTGGGCCTGTATCTGTGGAAACACAATCAACCTCGTTCCCAAGTTATTAATGGAAATAGACCTTACCCCTAATTTTGGCTTTAACTAACTTTTACGTTTACCCCACACTGTCTTCCCGTAATCACACTATGTTTAATCAAATTATGCTTAACACACTTTTTACCTAAAGCAAGTTCTATATACAATAAGGCATGTTGTTCTAAAAACCTCTCTGAAGGACTCAATGTCTGCTAGTCCTCTAAGGTGTAATACTCTATTAGTCAGAATCTGTCGGATCAGTGGCTCCAGCACCCGCTGGTGCCGTCCCAGTTGCCGTTGGGACAAAGTCTTCAATTTCTCAAGGACTTTCCAGTGAAACGCCTCCCCCCCCTTTTTTTTTTTTTTTTTTTATTTTCTCTCCTCCAATGCTACTGCAGGCGGCTCCGCGTCTATCGCGGGCGCGGTTGGTTTCACCGCCTCTGGTTCCGAGAGGCGGGATGGATGAAAGGGCGGTGGCGGGGGGGCGGATGGTTCTGCCCGGGGCCGGCCGCGGCCGCGCCTGGCGGCGGCCATTCCATGGCCGGCTGACACGCGCCGCTGCAAGGCGGCGGAGGGGGGGGCGGAAAGGAAAGGAAGGGAGGAGGGAGGGGCCGGAGGAAGCGCCGGAGGGGGTGCAGCTGACGGCTCAGCAGGCACAGGCTCAGGCAAAGGCTCAGGAGGCTCCGTCCGCTCTCCCGGCAAGGGCTCCTGATTTCCCCCCGCGGGGGGGGGGGGTTCCTCCTCTGCCACAGTCTCCAACCCCCGCTGCCTCCCAGTTATCCCCTCCGCGGGTGGCCGTTCCTCCCACTCTCTCAACTAACGGTACAAATCTCCCTTAACGTCCCCGCCTGGATCCCAGTCCAAGAGGCACTCCCCCAAGTCCTTCCGAACCTCCCGCCGTAACTCCCCCCATGGACACCGCAGAGGGGGCTCGTCCGTCCCCGCTGGTACCGTCCCTACAGGAAAAACCTCCGTCTCTGCCGTACTCTCCGTGTCCACGCTCTCAGTCGGAGATGGACCGCTCTGTGAGCCCCGCTCCACAGCCGCCCACTCCGTCCGAGTCTGACTCGCTGTCCCTGGGGGCACTGCCCCCCCTTGGTTTTGAACCGGCGCTTCATCCGCAAACAAAACAGCTGGCGCCGCCGACCAACACTCCCCAGCTTTCCGTCCTGCCGTAACTACCTCCTCCACTCCCCCACGCTTGTAATCGTTCCGCAGCTCCGCGCTCACCCGCGAATGCCGACTGGAGCAACAGTTCCCGAATCTCTCCCCAGTTTGGGGGACTTAATACTTCTTTGGGAGAGCCCATCTCTCCCCGGCGCAGCACCCATTGGATGCATTCGCCTGTGGGGCCCCTCCTAATCGTTCCGTGAGCACCCACCTCATCAGCCAACACTTTCAACACCTGAATCACTTGCGCAAGTCCCATCGTCGCCTAGTGCGACCGATCACGTCGGGGTCACCATTATGTAGCGTTCGCCGCATATCAAGGTGCCACGATTAGATCACTGATCACCCCCAGACCAGGGAAAGAGACAGATAACACACACAGTGTGAGCGCCAACTTCCGCCTTTTATTGCGCAGTCAATTCCTTTTATACTAACAAGGGTAGGTGGGATTACAGACACATCATAAGGCTGCGACTAACCCTCTAACTTTCCGTGACATCGCGAGATCTTCCGAACGCCGAACCCTACACAGCATATACAGTCACAGGTATTGTCCACAACTAGACCAAAGTCTCATTTCGCTTTTTTTGTGGTTTGTTGTTGGTTTTTGGTTTTGGGGTTTTTTTAAGAAAATTACAGGCTCCTAAACCTATTACCTGTCTGGAGAACCCACATCAGTGATGCCCTGGTGCACTAGGTTGTCCTGGCCTGATTACCTCAATCTATCAGAACTATGACAAAAAGTGTTCCGGATCTTTCCTGATATTGGCCATAGGAGAGAAAGGAAAAAGCAGACATATATTGCAAAAAGAATACCCAGCCAAGGATCTTTGGGATCGTTTTGTTAAATCGTTCACTTTCTATGGATAAAAAGTACATAGACACACATAAGGTGAAAATGTTTTGGTCCCAAAATGGACCCAAAACTGTACCTTGCTATAGCCATGCCTAAACCCTACATCCATACACCTGTAGTCCAGCAGCTGTGTCTCAAGGTCTCTTACTGCTTGCAGAAGTGCACGATGCAGCAGCACGCTCTCAACAGTGCAGCTGTGCTCATATTAAACCTGCCCTATCTTATACTTTACACAACCAGACTATAAAACTACACTTTGATTTCCAAAACTACTCTTATTGGTTTTTTTCTAACAGAAAAAGCAGCTCAAGAGGATTTGAACTGTCCTCTACAGATTCCACAGAACTATATCTGAATGTCTGTGGCTCGCTGTGAGCATTTCCTTGGCAGGTAAATCCCCACTACTGCAGGTACTTCTCAAAATCCCTTCCATGTCTTTGGAAGATATCACTTGGGCCATACAAGGGACTTTCCACTCCTGACATTTGCCTCTTGAGTAACTCCTTCTCTCTGTCAAAGCTTTAATAAAAAAAAAATTACCTGAAAATATTTAGGAAGAGTGTTCCTCAATTCCTGTCATGAGTTTTTAGGATCTCACTCTTATTTATTTCAACTCCTACTGTCAAGAGTTATTAATAACAATAGGGACAAACTGGGAGATACATATAGGCTCTAAAAAGTGCCTAGAGACCCACAGGACATAAAACATCCTGGCAAGTAAGGCCACTCCCCCCACCCCTCAGATGTAAGTTTCTGCCTTGAGAATGATTAAGCCCTGGATGACAGTGATTTTTGGCTCTTGAAGTTTGTGGACAGAGGCCCAGGGTAAAGCTGGGACCTAGAGGTTACATGAAGATTTCTTTAGCTCCTTAATGTATCCCAAGATATACACAGGTGTCTCTTGCTATGGGGGATAACCAGTCACCTGAGCCAGAAAACTTCAATGTGAGAATCCCAGGCTGACTGTCCTTTTTATGTTTATTTTGTAGAAGGGCCAGTCTATCTCTGCACACTCCTTGTTTCAGGAATTATTAATTGTATTGTGCTTGTGTTAAATCAAGGGATCCCTACGAGGCCATTTACCAAATGCAGTTGTTATTTTTCCATTTAACAATCTTTTTATCCCCTTGGTGTTTTTATAATTTTCTCAGATGTATTTCAGCCTTCACATTTTATTGAAATGTACTGGCTCAGCACGTGTGGTTTGTGGATAATCACAGTATGGACAAAATGTGTTATTTAGTTGGCACTTCCTACTCTCTCCTACAGTTTCAACTGGAGAAGTTGTTATTCCTGAAGACTGCTAGGCTTCAGGCATAGACATATGAAGTAGTTAACTTTTCTTTTTAAAACTGTATGAATAGTTAACCAAAGATCATTCAACCACATTTACAACTCCAGTTGCATTCATTGTTCCATTTGTTCAACAGTTTAAAGGACAATTTACATTCCCTTTGATTTAAAGGACAAAATATTTCCTTTTTTGTTTGTTTGTTTGGGTTTTTTTATGGTTTGTAGCTGAAGATTTCAGTGCAAAGATTTTGGTAGGCCACTAACTCTGTCCCAGAGCCTCAGGCTATGCACATAGGCCACAAATTTACTGTGAAATAAAAACCAATATTTGATAACTATGTCATTTTAGTAAAGCCAGCATACCCTTCAGGGTGGTCACGTATTCCAAAACTCTCCTGCTATTAAAACTGACCAAATTTTGCTGGAAAGCATTCTTTGATTGCAAGCTCCCTGTGGTGACATTTCAGAGCATCCAGCCCAAGCTTCCTTAGCTTGTTTCTTCAGGAAGCAAATGTTACTGGTGAGAAAGTGGTGAACCCCAGTTACTCCAATTAGTTCAATCCTTATCAGTGTTATTCATTCAAAAGTCAATGTAATTCATTCAATAACCTGAAGAAGCAGGTGTTTAAAAAGTCAACAGATCACATTCTAATAGCATGTTGAAATTCTGTTTCTTGTTACAAAACAGGACTTTTTGAAATAACGGGAATTTGAAATAACACTGATGTTTCCAGAGAATAAAATGATTCTAGTTTATAATGGACTCTAACATTACTATGGTTACAGGCTCAATAAGCTCTTTATTTGATCAAATATTCCTTTAGGCAGTACTATTAAAACTTTAAGTTTCTTTTTAATAGCTTCTGTTTGTGGTAACACTTATGCTAGCCCGGCATTTCTGAGGTTTTTCTATTTGTTCTACAGCTTTTGACCATATTATCCTGCTTCTCCTTGTTACAGTATATCAGAGCACATTTGTCTCTCCATTCAAGTAAAGATGCTTGTTGCTTTTGTTGTCTTGAAAAAGCATGAAAAGAATCACTGGGTGGGTGAGGATCCGATTTTATCATTATCTGTAGAACATATTTTCAACAGCTATGAATTAATAAATTATTTTCAACTGAGGATGCATATATAGGTCTTCATGCTGAACAGCTGGCATATCTTTTCTTTTTGTTAAGGAAAGCAATCTTATTCCCAGGCATGTGCTATTCTCTTTTAATAAGGTAATCATGGTTCCACAGCTTCAGAGCTGGTCTTTGTCAACAATATCCAGATCTTTCTTCTCCTCATAACCTAACAGGAGAAGGACTATAGTTCTTCCAAGAAGAATGATCTCAAAAGAAGCTCTTATTACTGAGGCTGAATGATAACGGTAGTGTCATAAACTCACTCTATGAACTCCCTAAGGACTTTTGCAAAACTGCCACTTATTGATAAAGTCAATTCTGAAAGAATGTCCAGACCTTGCTTGGAGTATCTCTGCCTGAATTGGGCTGGAGGATACTTTAGTAAATTCAAGTTGCTATGGAACGTTCTCAAGTCTGGAGATGGGAACAAGAATTGCAGAGAAGTCACTGATGTTATTCTGTTCAGGTTTATCAGTATATGAGAGTCTAGTGTATAGCTTAAAAGTACATAAATGAGAACTCTCCAACTGCATTATTGCCTGCTTTTTTCCCCTCATCTATTTCAGGTAAACACTGGTTTTTAGCCAACAAATAAAAAGGCACCCAACACTTGTGTGCCAGATGTGCATTGGTATGCCAGGGCAATCTACCTGCAGAGTGTGCTTCATATTTTTTGTTTTACAGAGTATGGATGGAATAAATTACACAATGCTTGGTCTGATCTCAGAAATTCATTAGTGAGAATAAAATTTTTTGCACAACATCAACACTTCAGAGTGGACCCTTGAGTCTCCTAACACAGGCATGACTAAAAACTCCACAATGCCTTTAATTTTTTGCCAGAATATTGTGACAGAAAGGGAAATTTCTATATCTAAAACACAGCTGGACCCTAAAGGCCTCTAAAACACTACTAGTTTGTAATATTTCTAGCTAATCAATTAGACAATCCAGTGTTTTTCTTGAAAGATGTTTGACCAGGAGGAATCAGGTGAAAAGAGTCATTTCACCTTCCCTGTTGAAGGTCATTGACTATTGTCTGACAAGTCAGCAGTAATTAGACAAAACTACATTGCAAGGCTTAATAAACAAAGCTGTTGTTCTGCTCTGCACAATTCTGTCTGGCACCCACAAGAAAACAGAGCTGAAATTAAGTCTCCATTCATTACAAAAATACTCTAACAGTAATTCAGAGCTATGGACTGTCTGTTGTTTGTCAATGGTATTGAATGGTTTCTATCTACTGTAACAAATCGCTCAACAGTAAAATAAATGGTGGTTGATTGTATGCCAATGGTATATTTAACAGTACTCTATTGTATTGAATGCTGCTGGAAATGTAACAGGTCTCTATAGGGGGAAATATACATGCTATTTTTAAAAATAAAATATTGATGTAATTGGCTTTGCCACCCATGGTGCTTCACAAGCCTAGAAGCAAGATTAGTTTTAATAGTTTGTTAGAAGAGTTAGGGACATTGGAGAAAAAGAATCTTGTTGACTTCAAGGCATTTTGATAGTATTTAATTAAAAAGAACAACTATCACAGACCTCCTTAGAATGAATTCTCAGATTTTACTCCGCCTCCCCAACAGTTAAATAAAATCAAGTAACATCCTACAGTGCTAAAAGAAAGAATGGAATAGTAATGTTCCTCCTAAAGAACACTATCCAGCAAAGAGGAGCAATCACAGAACTAAAGCTATAATCATTCCTTACTGGCAGCCAGTTTTACTGACTGATTGGCAAGCAGGCAAGACCAAACAATGGTGGATGGGTTGCATTTACTGCAAACTTACCCTCTGAACATAGAATTTTCCCCTGCTGTCTTCTCTGTTTGCTGTTCTGCATTTGGGTCTCATTAGGTCACCAGAATACTTTCTCCTCCTTCATTTTTCTTTCCTTTAATTATGGCATTCTGACTTTTTGTAAGCAAACAAATTGAGAGTTGTTGCAAGGTCCCATCTGGTTCAGTCTGAACCAGCAAAGAGAACTTGAAACTGCTCTTATTTTTACATCTACTAAAAAAGGGTAAGAAGATTGGTCTTTTGTTTCTTACAGCAGATGAACAACACAGCTCCAAATTCATGATAAAGACTTTGCTTAGAGGATTCCCATTCACAAGATCCTACAGCAAATAAGAAATTCATGGGTATTTTATTTGTAATTTTTCCCTTGCTGGTCTATGAATATGTGTATTCCTCTGTCCAAGGGATACAGCCAAGATGGATGATGCAGTGAGCAGAAATGCATTTATTGAACTGCTACATTCAGAGTAAAATGGAGAGCAAACTTTTTTCTTTGAAAGGTACTAGTCAATATTGGGTACCCATATATCATAAAAACCTCAAGCAGGAGAAAGTATTTTTTCCTAGCAGGAAAAATAATAAAAGCAAGCAGGACCAACAACAATGGAAATTTCACCTATTGAAACAGTTTAAAAAATTGGCAGCCAGCTGCTAAGTACAACCCTTTCACCTGATTCAGCTGGAGAACAGGGTAGCATTTAAATGGTTCCTCTCTTCCCACAGTTTGCATTAATGAGATTTTTAGGACTCGGGTACATAGGCAATTGTGAGCTAGAAAACCATAATTAAATGAACAAACAAATAACAGACAAACAAAACCCCCCTTGTTTCCCCTTGTTTTTTCCTTTTCAGGTGTGAAATAATTAAAACTATTTTCAATATATTATTTGCAGGGTGAGGGGGGAGAGGAGGAAAGAAAGGGAGTCAAATTATTTCAACCAACTAGGATCAGTGCACCAGTTATACATAAGAACACTTTAAATCACACTCTACTTTCTAATCCAAATCTGAGATTTCAAGTAACTGCTCAATGTATACATATATGTTTTACTTATACCACTAAAAGGCACTGAAAACACAGAACTGTGCAAAATACATGGGAACACAAGCATACACAAATACTCTCTCCCTTCCTTTCTCTTTTCCAAGTCCCTTGCAAAAATGTAAAACCAGTCCAATTACTACAAGTAATCAGTAACCATCATCTTTTTGTCTCCTATCCCTATAAGATGACCTTATTTCACTAGTTATTATGAAGTGGTTTAAGAAACTTCTAAGAACAGGCTTGGCCAAGTACTGTTTAGCTCAGGAGAACTGGCATATGACATGATATCAAAAACTGTAGTGAGAAGAAGTTGTTTAGAAATGCATACAAGTAATGCAACATGCAAAATGAGCGCAAGCTGTAGGCCAAATCTGATTCATTGATTTTATTGACAAATTAAAATATACAGATTCATGCCCTCATAGTATCCTTTTAATCTGTCCACACGAATGTATCCAAGAGATAGAAGACCTACATAAACGAAATTTTGCAGGACTAATCCTGCATTCTTAGTATATGTGCCTGGGAGAGCGAGCAAGGTAGCATGTTTAAATAGATTTTTAAAATGAGGATTCATCTTAATTTCTTTATTTGGTATGACTAAAAATTATACAAGTTAAAATACATTTTTATTTAGTCTCAGGTACATGGCATAATTCATATGCTTTCTCAGTAGATAAATTTTTAACCTATGAGAGAATTATTTCTATCAACATTATTTTTAGATTCAGTGTGAGTCATCTGGATGCCAACAACATAATTAGAATTAATACAACAACAACCCACATAGTGTCTGGTTATATTTCAATAGCCTTTTTTTTTCCTCTTAAGCAAGCAGCTTCTATTAGTAACATGAAAATGGAGCACGCTGAGTGAAACAGGCACAGTGCTTTGCAGATGAGCTGTGGATTCTCAAAGAAATGCTTAAGTTTATAAACTGCAGAATGGAGAATCAATTTTGCTGCATGGAGAATACTTAATTACAGTAACATTTATGCCAAGAAAATGACATTCTGAAAACTCCGTGAAAAACTGACACTGACATCCCACTGAGAGGCTTTTTTTCCTTTCCATAAATAGACTGCAGGGTCTAGCTATTTATTGCCTGTGATACTATGAAAGAAGGAGAAGAGTGAAGATTTGTGAGGATATGCTGTAATCTGCATTCATTGAGAAGGTGGAAAACGTATGTAACAAGACTTAAAACTGCTCAAATCAGCAAAAAAGGGCTGGAGCATTTGCAAAGCACACAGGTTCTATCCATTAGCTGGTGGAATGATTAAAAGAAGGTGAGAGGATGAGGCATAAAGTAACAAAAATGTTCAAGCTATTTTATAAATCACCTTATCAAAAGCAAGGATCTTTGACGTTCTCATGGAAGGCAGTTACAAAGGCATGTTTCTGTGAGGTCATGGCAGGTATGAACAGCTGTAAAGGAAGTCTGATGCAAATCCATTTTTAAAACTCAGTCTGCCTTCCTGGTGGCCCAAATACCCCTTGACACAGTGTGACTATGGAAATATGCACTGGTGTTATAGCAAAGCAATTTCCCTGCTGAAGCCTACCTAAGAAGACACAGTCTCTCTCTTACTCCTTCTTCATTAGAATTTTGGAAAGCCTGGAGCCAGCAAGCCTGCAGAGATGGCATGACAAGGATGCCAGAAGATTAACTTAAGTTACTATAGTTCTATGTCAGTTTCTGGCTCTCAGAGCAGTTATATACAAGTATGGAGAGGGGAGGGAGATGAAGATGACAGTGGATGGGATGAAGAAACAATCCAAGTAACTCCCAAAGTCAGATGGGGATAGGGAAGGAGAGTCAAGAGGGAAACCACAGTGTGGAACCACATCCTTCCACGAGTAAACGCTAAAAGTAACAGTAAATGATAGGAGGATTTTCCCATAGTTGCAAAGAACTTGAAAAAAAATGAGGACCTGTTATACATCAAAAGTAACATTTATATTATAGAAAGACTGTCTGAAGGCCTTCTTCAAAGCTGTTTACTTTCTCCATAGAAGAATTTGGTTAGGAAAATCCCATCCTGATCTTATTTTATGGTTCACCCCAGTGCCTTCGGTTCCTTTGAAGACATGTGAAGTACCTGGAGCTCAAACTCTGTACACAGACACATTTAATGTTTATATTTGCCAAGTTTTTATAATAAACTTCTGCAAAACTCTTCATAATTTACTGTGCGGAAACACCATTACTAGAACAAAAATGGATCCTTTGAGAACTTTTGTTTGTGGCACCTTCACTCATGTAAAAATAATTCAGTCAAAGACTCATGGAAATAAGAAGATATAAGCATGATATTAAGTGTACCTAACAACAGGTAAAAAAAAATATTCAACATTCAAGGACAGACTTTACAATCAAAGATTATTAGCCTTTCAGCAGTTAAAAGAGAAAAGGCTCATTTTCTGTATGATTGTACTTCACTAAAATACAAGTAAAGGGATAATATGATCAGCCTCATGTATTTAAGAAAATGGTTAATAAAAATCTAGTTAATTTTTTTTTATGTTGAAAACAAACCTGTCTTTCTTAATGGCAAAGACACAGTACTCATTGTAATCAATTTTTATACAGCTTCTTTAAAGGGAAACTTATTGATGAAGGTAAAATTTCATGCTTCTTAGCAGGCTGAAATTGGCTGATGATGAAAGCTACAGAATTTATTGCTCCAATTAATAAGCAATAAGTTAAGAGCAAAACTCTGCAAATTATTCCTAATCAGATTTTTTGCTTTGCTTCTTGGGTAATTTTCAGATCACATTTCAAAGGGGGGATTCTAATAAAATAACTGTTTGAATTGAAAGATTGTAGAACTATTTAAATCTGCAGAGCTCTAGCTCCTCTTACATAATACTGACACAATGAATGCTGATGTCAGTGTACACTAATGTCAGCATTATGTAAACAAACTATGCTTCCTTCTCAGCCCTAACATTGGGACAATACAATTGTCAATCTCCAACATACTAAATGCTCTGCCAGAAGAATAAGCAAGTCCTGCTGTGGGTACAAACTGTGTCTTTGGAAAAGCTTGCATGGGAACACACTGATGCGAGGGTCACCTCTATGTGCTACCTCAGTGTAAAAAGGAAATAATAAAAGAGCAGCTTTATTTACACAGTACAACAAAACTGGAGAGGTTTAAAAGATTAAAAGAACTCTTACTTTATGAAGAAAGAAGTAGACTCTGAGAAAGATTAATCCAGAAGTTACTTTGACAGTAATTATTCCCTTTTCAGCTTCGCATGCAGAAAGCATTACTGGAATTTCATTATGATCCCTGTTATTTAATCAATTATGTTGGTAGGGAGGTTAAATTTACTATCAAATGGAAATTAACAGGAATTTAAAAGGGCTGTAGGAGGAATCACAACAACGAGATATTACAGCGTTCTTTATGCAAGCCTGAATTTGAAGAAACCATTCATGAAAACATTTTAGATTGCTACTAATTAATCAGATTGATACATATAGTCTCAAAAACACATCTGACAGCTAATGGTACTTCTCAAAAAGCCTGATCCAACGACTATTGAAGTCAAAGGAAAGACTCTCATTGACTTTGATTATGCCACACAAATGTAATTCTCATATGTATAGAGTGCCCAGTAAATGATCTGCATTACAACAATCATATTGTTATAACAATATTATTACATGTTTTTAATGACTAGTCTACTATTTTTAAGATGCCAAGCATTTGCTGAACAGCCTATACATTTAAGAGACCCATTTGTAGGGCACAATGCAAAGTTAATGAGAGCCCTTACACAGATTTTAATAACTGATTCCATGGGACTAATTTCAGCACAGGATGCCAAGCATGAATAAGAGTGACAGAACGGGTTCCTTTGAGGCAAATTTGATTTTTTTCATGTGTTTAAGAATGGTATTTTATTTTGCAGAAATATCAAGTTTTTCCTCAAAGCAACCCCCTTCTGTTGCTCTTCCTAATTTTCCTAAAAGAAGTCCCATGAAATCAATGCAGTTATGCTCTGTCCAACTCAATCAAGAAAAAAAAAGCACTAGTGATGATGAAGGATATTCAGATATCCTTTTATTTATCATCTTTATTTCTTTCCTTCACCCACCCTCCTTTTTCTTAATTTTGCACATGGAGACTTTTCCTTTCCTTTTCTGTAAGTAACAATGTTTCCCAGCAGAAAGTCATAATCTTACATTAACCTACTGAGAAACTGTATATTACCATTTCTTTGCCTAAGGACAAATTAAAGAGTATTTATGGAATAATGAATATGATTTGGATGAGCAAAACCAAATCAACATACAGCAGCACTCCATGCAGGAATTCCACATTAGGTATTTGTGGAAATTATCTGTATGTATTTTTTGGTGGTTGAAAACAAACAACATTAAATCATTACAGGTCTTGGCAGTCATTTATGATCAATAGGTCTTTTAGAAGTTACAAAGGATCTCACACTGATAGGATTTCAGGAAGAAGCTGTGCTTGACTCTACCCCATAAGTAGAGTGGACTGTTAATGGCATTTCTAGAAGATGAATATTGGATAAAGCACTTAAGGTGATAGACAATAATTAAAAATATGTAAAATGGATCAGTCCTATATCAGGAGTACGTTTCATTCCAGAATCTTCAGTCCTCTAGTTAACTGAGTCAGCACCATACAGAACTTCCTATCTGCCTCTGAAAACAACAAGGAGGTAACTACAATGTGTTTAGACAACAGTGACACATCTGAAAATGAACAAAATGAAAGGAACATTAAAAAGATAGTTAAACCTCAGAATAGAGTCAGCTAACAGACATGTGCTTGGAACACTGAATCAACAACAAAATTATGACTTTATATTTCAGTCTTCTACCATTTCAACTTATTACAGCCTCAGGTACTTTTGCATAACTATAGACAAAATGTTTTAGAAGTGTCAGTCAGGCAGAAAGGTTTTCAGAATAATGGGGGAAGAATTTTATTATTTTTTTCTAGTTTTTAATAATCAGCATCCTCCATAATGACCCAACACAATGGATTACTTCATTTACATATACAGTCAATGACTGCATGACTGCCTGCTTGCTTTGTATGTTTTCACCGTTAGCAGTGGTTAACTGAAATTAAACTGTCATAGGCTTAACATAAAATGTCATCTGAAATGAAAAGAAATGTGCTGCTTTACTGGAATGGGAAGCTAGAAACACAGCAGTGGTCGCCTAGTATTATTTGTCTAAGACAAGAAGCAAAACCAAGCAAACCTTTACTATTTTGTTTTTTGTTTTTCTAAGCCAACATAATTTTCCTATTCCTTTGTTTTCTTTCTACTGGGAACGTTTCTTCAAACTTATCACTGGAAAACTAATTGGAATAAAGCCATAGTTCAATAACTTGATCTCTGTTTCCATTCTGTTGCGAAATAGTTCATAATTTTCCCAAATATCTCTGCTGTAAGCAACCTTTAATACAGTTTACCTAGTCAAGTACTGCTGACTCCTAGCCACACACTGTGAGCATTCAGCAATTAAGCTGAATCCTGAAGGCTATTCCTAACTGGGAGTTCAAATTGGAGCTTATTTGACATGCGTGCTGACATCCTCAAACTGAAATGTCTTTCTCCCCCAGTTTTTCTCCCTCCTCCCCTCCCCCCTTTGTCTCCCTCCCCAACAAAAGATGGGATATGACAACAGTCTCTCACAGCACAGGTATCCTGCTGGGTTTGCACAGCCCATGGGGAAGTTTGTGCTGCTGCAGCTTTGCACCCAGCTTCCTCCAACTAAGGTATAAAATACATAAGCCACATCTACACAAACTGATGATGGCACAGGCGATACACTCTGTTCCAACAATGGAAACAGAAAAGATTATACGAGCTTTACTGGAGGAGGTTGGACTTATCAAAAAAAAGAAAACCCCTTTTGTCTCTGTTTCTCAACAGTTTAATTATCAAAAAGTAGAATAGCAATTCACTCATAAGTCTGTCTAGGGTAAAGGGAAATGTACCTGTTTCAGCAGTAGTATCTGAACAAAGTTAGACATTCAAATAGCACTAAAAAAAATTAACAAGAGGAGACACGAACATTGCTGCATGGAATCACAATTTCACACATCTTGCATTGCTACACTATCTTCTCCCGCAATTTTTTATGTTCCATAAATTAGGACCTTTTGAAACATTAAATGTTAAATACCATTAATGGAGTGAAAGCCCTTTCTGCATATGTAAGACAGAGTCACTTGAAAAATTAAAATTTAAAGAAAATCAAACAATATTGCTGTCAGTCTTGGGGAAACGTTAAGTGTTACAGGAAAATTACACAAAAGCACAAGAATTTTTTCTGTACCTAACTGACTTCAAAATACAATAAAATAATAAAAAAGCGCACACCTTCATAGTCAAAGTTTGTACGGGAGGGGCTGAAGACATCATTTCTCACATCATTATGCAAGAGTACTGGCATTTAGTCTCATTACTGGTGATATAGGCAGTTAAAATACTGTGCCTCAGAATGGAATTATGCTTTACCTGGAATTATGGAGGAGGTTTTGGTTGAATATTGCTATAATGTTAGCTTATTGTGTTCAGTCCTTACCTCCTTACTTCATTTTATTACTTCACTTTGACTGTTTCTTTCATGTATTTTTTTTCATGAGTATTTCTTGACTGTGTGTGCTGCTTTTGTTCTCACCACTGCTCTTTTATTCTATGACTTGCAGAGCTCAACACAATTAAGACAGCTAAATCAACATTACCAACCTACTCAAATTCTCTTGGCACAGTAACTATCATTTAAGATTTGTATGTCCTACACAGCTTTGGGCTTTTTTATTCTGGAAGGTCACTTCAAAGTCATCTCAGAATTACTGAACTGTTTATTGATCTCCTAATTATTCTGTGTTTGCAATTCTTCAGCAATCTTTCTTTGTGTTATTTTGTTACATTAGCTTAGCAATTTAATAAACAAAATAATATTTATAAAAAAGGAAGATTTTATAAAAGGCAATAAACCTCCTAAGTTGTTCAAATGAAGATGAGGACAGTTCATTTCCACTGAACTCTGAGGATGTAGATAAAAATAAGAAGCAAAGCGGAAGTTTGATCTACATGACGGTGCTTCCCTAAACAAAAAACAAAACAAAGAAATAACAGATTTAGTTTTTGAGTAATGTGGCTGCAAAAGGTATACTGATACTGCAAGAATCTCAGATGGGGTTTGCTGGCTATATATTGCAGCAGCATTTCAGACTTGTTTTTTGTATATAATCCTTGTTCCCCACAAAATGCTCCTGATGATGAATTTAGAGACATCAACAAAGAAAGAGAAAAATATTTTCTGAGTGAGGCAGTAACACTGCTTACATTACAGCAACATTTGATCTCTTGGTATTTATCCTTAAAGGTATTTCTATGCTATTGTGATTAAATGCATTCAACAAACTGAATGAGACTCAAGTTAGCTTCACAATGCAAATATTTAAAGTTTTTTTTACTAGAATTTATCATATGGTTCATACAGTTCAACACTGCTTTTAAACAAGCAAGAGTTCTGTGCTATAATACAGACAAGGTCTGAAGAGTAGCTGTTATTTTAAAGATGCACTGAGTGACCCCACAAATTAAAGTTAAAATGAATGTCCTTGACCTCATTTGTGGTCTCTAGCTAGCTGCTAGCTATAACTTTCTGCAGTCTCAGCAATCAATAAAGATCACCCAGATTTTCAATATTCCTCTAAAGGGAGGGAACACACCTTTCTTGCTCACCTGAGCAGCTTTCCTTCACAAAAGAGAGAAGATATTGTGCTTTATATTTGGTGACCGTAGTTCATTGCTGGATTTGACTTCATTTTTACACAGAGAGACTATTCAAACAAAGTTCACTGTAGGACATGACCTAAAATTGCATGCAGGCCTTTTCTTCTCAAAGGGTAATCAAAGAATCAAAAGGCACCTAAACAATCCACAGTCCATTTTCCCTGCACCAGCGCAACAAACTGCACTCCCCGCCTGCTTGGTGTCTTTACAGATTTAGCAAACATAATTCATATATCTCTATTTGATCCACATCTTTACTGCAATTAACAAATAATACTGTATGCAGAATAGCTACCCATGGAAATACCTCTCAGCACCTCCTTCTGTTTTAACATTGATAAATTATGATTTTCTAAACAATTTTGCATGACCCCATACTGGTTTAATCTTGATAATTTGCACAAACTTGCTTCAAATATTACTTATCTCTTTGTGGTCTCAAAAGTTTAGTTTGGTTATTTGTAGCATTTTCAATTTTTATTGTTTATAAACTAATAGGCAGTCTTAAGAGCAGCTCAGGAGGAAAAAAAAAAAAAGTTTTAAGGATGGGAGCCTGAGTAGTCCAAGAAAGCTGCAAAGAACTGCTTTGGGAGCACCAAAGCAATCCTTTGAGGTAAGAAAATAAAAAGCCTCCACATTTGTTTGGCAGTGATTTGGAAAAACAATGAAAGTGTTTAATTATTAATTGACCCAGCTAAACATAATTGTCTTCCCAATAAATCAAGATAACACTATTGTAAAAATTTATCTATGAACACATTTGCTGTTATCTTGTATTTGCATTTGAGTAGCCATTTCCACACACTGTGATATTAAAAGGTGACAAACTGGAGGGTGCTATGGTGGTATGTAGAGTGCTGTGATTTGGGTTTTTTTTTTCCCCACCCCATGAGAACAACATGGGCTTCACACACTGGCTTTGGTTTAGGGAAACCTTGCTGAAGTCCCTGTAGAGTATCATTTACATCATGATCAAACAAAACCATTTTGTTTTTCTAATGAGCTCACTGAGCCAGGATGACTAACACGTGCAGATAGCAAGAGAGTAGCCTTTTTTTTTTTTTTTTTTCATATTCATAATAATTACTAATAGGCTTTTCTGTAGCTTTCATGGTAGTTATGTGCACAGCCATATATTTTATAGTACAGTTGTTCATTATTAGTGGTAAAGAGGACTACGGTGTTACATGAAACAATCACCTGGGTTGCAGGGCAGTGTAAAAACCTCTGTATTAAGAGTTTTCATTTCTCCTTACTCATTTTTTATTCACTCCATTCTATTCAATATTTTTATCTTAACAATACTGGGCTCAGTTTATTTGTTTCCATTCCTTACTTCATTAATACTCATTAGACAAATGAACTTGAAATTACCCCAAAAGTCGCTGATATTTCCCTTTGAAATCATGCAAGAATTTATACAGAGATTATTTTTCTGCATTGTTATTTTACTGGTTTGAACAGAGCATTAGAGGGAACTGAATACACTTTAGGTTGTTGGAAATACATTCTGTACCCACAGCCCTCCCCCATCAACCTGACTCACAGTAGTAATCCTCCTTCATGTGGAAGTATCTGATTCCTTTGAGCTTGATTGAAAGCACTGACTCTGATGCACTTACTCAAGTGCTTAAACTTAAGCATTCGTTTGTTTTCTTTCAGATCTGGAGCAAGAGCATTCGTAGACACAACAAACAGGATATAGAGAAGGGTGAAAGAGCCCTGTTCTGGGTCTGAAGTTTGCAGGATGAGTCAAAGATTGCTGAAAGGCTGACACAAAGTTTTCTGCAGTCAGTGGAAAGACAGGTATTCTCTCCAATGGTCTTTGGATTATAGCACAAACAAATACTTAAACACTTACCTCGGATGTGAAGAAAACAAAATATCCCAACAGTATAATAGCAACTGTAAACTGTTCTAAGTTGTACAGCTTTTTGAAAGCCTCCCTAATTCACATTGACAAAAGGCAGTGATACAAATAAGTGAATCTACAGACACACATCTTATTTCAAATCAAAGCAGATGAGTCATCTGACAATCTAGCTGTTGTGAAACAAAAAGAGAAATGAGAAAATTGTGTCAGTTCATTACTTGATGAGATTTTGTTTCATGTATTTTATTTTTGGTATCTGATTACCACTGTTATTTATGTTTTTATAGAGTGCTTTCATTGGCTCACTTGCTGATTTTTGATGATAAAAATCCAAATTACAATTAAGTTGAAACTGGCTTTACTTAAAAACAAATAAGAGCAAGAGGAAGAATTTCCTGTGTAACGGCTGACAGTAAACTTGTTTGAAGTAACGGGGTCCCATTTAAATACCAAGAACTTGGCAGACCTAGCAGCGTTGCATTTGCATAGGCTATAAAATCTTAGGCGTACTTTGGAAGCTTGCTGGAGTGCTTCACAGAATATAAAACTTCTTGGCGTTCTTACAAATCTTGATAAATTAATAGGAGAAAGCAAAACACTGATTACAGCTAATTTTGTTTGCCAGGTATGAGGTTTTCTTCTTTCTCCATCTCCCTCTGCTTCAAATTTGTCTGCCAAATCTTCCCTCTGTACCCCTCTACACCTCACAATAAGTAACTCCCACTGATTCAGAAGATGCCTGCTAGTGAAGGCACAGCTGATCAACATGGCTTTTTCTGCTGCCAAACTTCAGCCAATGAGTCTCCGTTTCTGCTCATTAGGCCACTGGGAATTTTATGAATAATTTTCATTCCCTGCCAGAAAGCAATGCCAGTGTTTACTATTACTTATGCAAAATAATTTTCCAGAATCACTTTACAAATGCTGAATGCTCAGCTGACTTATAAAGACTGAAATGAATTAATAAGAAATAAATAAGCAGTCCCAACTGCATGGGTTATCAGTTTTATGCACAAGATGAGTAAAAGCCTCACATATTTCCACTAAGCTGGAATTACAATAACTCCTTTTCTCTTGGGAGAAACAACGGCTGAAGTACAAAATTAAGATGTGCGTTATTTTTCTTTCATAACAACAGGGAGTGGACTCAGTTGAACTGAGTTTTATGGGGTATGCAAATGATACTAGGCTATAGGTTGCCCTTACCCTTCTCCTATTTGCCTTCCTCCTGAATAGTTTCTAATTCCTTTTTCCTCACACAGAATGATAGGACACAGCAGGGAAATAATACCCCTAAAATGTAAAACTGCAACTAGCCTGGAATGGGGAAAGGAAAAGCTCTTGCAACTGGATTGCACAAGCTACTAAGGAGAAAATTGAATAGGCAGCCAAACAACAAAATAAATATCGACGTAATTGAAATATATAAATCAGGACAATAATTGTTTATAATAATTTGCCTGTCAGTTAACTTGACTGCATTTGATCAGCTATAAAGACATTACTGTTAACCCAATAGAAAGGAAATTCTATTGAGAAACAGAAAGAAGTCTTTGTTAGAAAACCAGCAGAAAATTGTGCATAAAACCTGATGGGAGCCTCAGAATAATCTCATTAAAGTGGAACACACTTATTCAAGACAGACAAAAAGGGTTCACAGCAGTCTTAAAATCTGTTTTAGGAATTTCACTTTATCTCCTTCTCAAGTAGAATTCTCTCCAATTACTCTATATTAAACTCTATGACATTTTAATGTTCTCAGCAGGGTAAGGATTTGTCCAGAGCTAGTCATTTTAATACTCAATCTACAAAACAGATCAACCTGATAAAGACAGACCCCAAACCATAAATCTGTCTTTCTGTAACACAGAACGGTACATTGGCCCTAACTTTTCCTCTGTGCTCTCCCTCTCCTCACAGCTGGCTTTCTGCAGACTTGTTAGAAAAGCCACTCTTTAAAGGAACAAGGTCAGACTAAAAATACAGATGAAGAAAGGATAGGTTTGTTCAGATTTCCTTACTACATTACTAGTCATAACTCATTGCATTATTGATGCAGCAATTTTTTTTTTCCCTTGAAGATATTACTATTTGGGTGTTTTTATTTTTCAGTCCCTTAAACAACAAATCAGTCAGTTTTAGTTTCAGGACTTAAAAGCTAGTTGAACATGTTTATATTCAAACATAGGAGTATCATTTCTCAGTGTTTATGTAAGAATTTATTTCTATTTAACTTGTGAAACCTTACTTCTGTAGATTTGTGTCTGAAATCCCCACACTTCCCTACTTTTAACAGTAGGCCCTGTTTACACCTAGGAATCCATCTTTCTCCTGGTCTTCACCAAGTTCCCATCTCAATACACCCACGTCCTCCAAAGCCTACCAGTATCCTCAGCTTCTTTTCTGCTTGTCCCTCTGCCTACTCTGCACCATGCCAGACCAGGCAGTGAGTACACATGCTCACCAGCCTGCGGACAGGCCACAAACAATACCTGACTATTGAACTCATGTCATAGCATTGCTTTTACTGTCTCTTTGTCCTCAATGTAACTATTACTTTAAAATATTATACTACTGTCAAATATGGTTGTAACAAGTTATTGGGCACAGGATGGACAAAATTTCATGTTATTTATCTCTGCTGTTAGGAAAACTAGGCTAAAATAAAATGCAAATCTTTTTCTTTAGTCTACAATACTTGAAACCAGATTTAAAATGTATTTTAAACCTCCTTCAACCTCCCTGCAAATAGAAAACATCTAGTGATTTTTATAAAATCTTAAATTAAATCTTGTTAAGCAAGACAGCTAAAGACTTAAGACTTTTTAATCCTTGATGTTATGCCCTCAATACAATGTTTCCTATGATTCAACTACAATTTGCAGACTTTGGACAAATTTGCCAATGATATAAATGCTGCCTTTCAATAGATACTTATGATAATACATTATGTGCTCTTCTCCGATAGATCGATGACTGCTGCCAGTCAACACTGCCAAACTGCCCTCTGTTGTATAGCAAAGAACAAGAAGACTATGGGGCCGCTACCATCCTTCCTTACCACCCACAGCTACTTAGTTTGCTAAGGTAAGACACAATTTTTGATGTCCTCTAAGCAATTGGTTCTAAGATCGTCTATCACAGATTCTCCCTCCTTTAGCAAAGGAAAGAGCTGAAAACATTTCCCTCTTTCTTGTCTCTCTGAACATCTCCTCACTTGGTACCTTCCACATCTTCAGTCTTTTCCCCAAGACACCCACATTCTATCTCCCAATCAATTCAGGGATTAGCTCAGCAGACCCATTAACAAAAAAAGTACCTGTTTTACTAGCAACTATCTAAGGCACAAAAGGATATAGCCCAAGACTGCCGTGCCATGTAGAGGAACATGACTGCACTCTATGAACAGTGCAAATTAAAGTTGGAGAGGGGAAGAAAAAGAGAGGAAAATCAAATCTAAACCTCTCACATTATTCAAGCTTTAAGGAGTAGATAACCTGTGTTAACTGGCTTTCAGAACCTGCCCAATGCATCATGCACAGTTCAAGACAATATTTTTTGCTTTTACACTTCAAGTGACATTTTCTACATGGTTGCAGACTACAATTTTAATGAGGCAGGAAGAAAAATCCCTTACGCTCTTTTTGAAGTTATATTTTATAGATGCCCTTCTATTTGAGCAAACAGAGCTTCTAAAAAACTAACAAGTATAGTAAAAAATAATGTGAGGTGCAGGTCTCTCCTGGAGGAGTCTTTCTGGGGGCGTACTTAAGAATAATTGGTCTTAGGAATGATTTGCAAGGCACATAGCAGGAAGTAGTACATAAAATCATATAATGCAGATCTAAATTCAAAAGAATAAAATGTACTTCAAGAAGATGTCCCAAAACAATTTAAGGAATAGGACAATGTTTTCTTACTTTGCTTTGCTTATTTGTAAATAAAAAATAAATAACAATTTATGTTCTTCCCCTCCCCCCTTATTCATTCCTTCCTATATCTTGCATCCTAAGGAGGATGTAAATCCAGTAACAACTGAATCAAGCATAAATCCCACAATGTTCAGCAAATTTTGAATAAGGAAAATGAATATGTCCATTCCTAATTACCACCTGACTTGTATAACTTCGTTTACTATTGACTGGATAGATGGGGAAAAACTGGGCAGCATCCAGACGATCTCATTTACAGCTCAGATCAGAGTCACAATGCTTTTCAGTATTCAACTATGAGTTGATATCCAATCAGCATCGTAGACTAAAGGTTCTTTATCAAAACAGGGCCTATGTTAGCTCTTATTTAAAAGCTGCTTCATATCCAAGGTATCTATATTGATTATTGTGCAAAGAACCAAATGTCCTTTCTTACTATTTCTTCCAATTTTTCTTCTCCTAAAGCATGATGTACAGAATGAGATACATACTAGTATCAACAAGTTTGCCTGGAATTTAGGATGAAGGTGGAATATTTGTGCACAAATAACATCCAAAGAGAAATAAGTAGTTTTATAAGAAGCACAGCAAGTGAAGGTTGATTGAATTTGCTAAGAATGTGCAACCAATTGGTAAAAGCTCCAACAGATCCCATTGTTTAGACATCAGTATAGATTGTCTCAAGCCCAGTAAGGACCTAACTCATACTCTCACATTTTCCTAAACAGGATACACTAACAGGATATCACTCTGTACCAAATGTTTTTATTCCATGACATTTGCTGAGTTTCTGAGACCAGATTGTCCGGGTTCAACTAAAGAGGGGCAATAGTTCTTAAGGAAATACAAAAATACCCAAGACATCTCTACCCATATACATTCATAAATATCACAATCTCATAAATCTTAATTTCTCTGGAAAAATTGCCACAAGACTGATGATTTGCTTATATTTATCATTTGTAAAAGTGCATCACTTATGTAAACTACAGTTCATTTTTATGCCTCTAAGTACCAATCTGAGCGAAAAGTAACACTACATTCCTCTTGTTGAACAGCACATACTGGCGGAGTTGAACTATTCTGATATGCAGTTTTATTCATATCTTATATATAAGATACTCTACCCATTCCAAGAGCTAGAATTTGAAAAATAATTAGGAAATAAGCCACTTTGCTCTGACATATTCCCACACATCAACAGAGCAAAGGCCAGTGGTCATGAAGTAAACATTGAAACATTTTAAAATCACCTTATACGCTTACCTCAGGCTATACTCATACTATCTAGCAGAAATAGTCTCATACGAATTGAAGCTTCCCATTTAAAACCTATAAAGAGCTAAAGTATCCAAAATATTTGAAAACTAATAATTAGTAAACCACACAATGTTTTCAGAGAAGAGGTGAGCTATTGTTTGCTGTACAAAAACTGTAAGTGTTCTGCACATTTTCTATGGTGGAACAATTCTGTCTTTCAAAGAACACTTGGTTCAATGAAATATTTCTTCTCTGTTAAGAAAAAGCTAAAACAAAAGTAGTATCTTGTGTATATTTAAAAATATATGAGTAAAAAAATATAGCCAAAATGCTGACTATTCTTGATCTTCTTTGAAATGCTTTCTTTTCTCACTTGAAACCCAGTCCTGACCCAGAGTCAACTGCAGTAATTCGTGAATGCGCTTTTGATTTAAATGGGTATCAAACTAAGTTTTTACTTTCTTTGTAAGCCAAGAACAAAGACAGATATTCTCAGAATGCCACAAAATCTTTAGTTGGTAAGAAACAGATTTAATAGCTGCTTTCAAAATAATTTTTCTCTCCCTCCACCCCATGAGGTAAAATGTGAGAAAACAAAACCAGAATAATGCAAAGAGAGAATAAAACTTTAACTATGCCCAAGGCTATGATATCTGAGGCTTGGTTCACTGAGCTAAATTCAAAATACTTTGTCTCCTATTCCACATCGTAACCAAATTAATGAGATTCATTCTGTCTACTAGCTTTTCCTCCTATAAATCTCATGAGAAAAGGCTTCTCCCAAGATATGCCAGGATTTCTTCCTATAAGAGTAAGAAGTGGTAAGGGTGAAGTCACCAACATCAAGCTAATCAATTTGAATAGATTTTCTCAAAAAGTTTTTAAGTTATTTTCAAATCCAAACTTGGTTATTAAATAGCAGTAATTGTTCATAGAAATTCCTTTATAGTGAACTACTCAATGCCAAAATGAATTTGAACTCTAATTTCTAGTTTCCTGGGTTTGTTGCTTTTTCTTGTCATACAAGTCTGTTCTAGGTTTGACATGTTAGCTCTGAAGATCCTTTAGCTTGCAGAATATTGAATAATTCCTTGAATAAAAGGACCTTCTACAAAGTGTTAGAAGTTAATTTGACTTGGTTAAGCATTATATGACAATTGTACTGACTCCCATGTGAACCTTCGCATATTAATTTATATTCCCGTAGTGAGATTTAACATTTTTAACACCAGAAGATATTATACTAAACTCACACTAACTATAATTTTCTAATATAGGTGACAAATCATGCTGCTACTAAGCAACAAAGGTAATTTCAATAAATGATACTCATCCAAACTATTGAAGTTTCATCCAGAATTAACTAGGTCTAGAAAAATAGAACTGGGTGTTCTTTACTATCAAGTAACATTTCTGATGATTATTCAGAATCTGATGTATTAGAAGTAGCAGTACATTCTGTTCACAGAGGTGCATGTGAAAATCCTGAACATCTATAGAGTTAGCTATTGCTTTGTGTTAATAAATTAGTGCCACTGCTCCTATTGGGGTTTTTTTGTTCATACTCTGCAAAAGCTGTCCATGTCAATCTTGATCAGATCTGAATTAATATATTAATGAGCTAAGATTTCATATGTTATGAAGAGAAATGATCCAATATTTGAGCAGCTCAGATATTATATTCAAACACAGGTATACCACAACATTCAGCCTGTTACATTTATATAGCCAGTTAAAGAAGCCCCTACGAACACATTTTTTATTCAAGGGTATGAAAGTGTTAAAATGAATACTGTGATACACACCACTGCCCTCCACTGTGGTGCTGATATTCCTAAATATATTGGGGTACTGTGAAGGAAACACTCAATTCTGTAGGGCCAGATCCTTAATCCACCTATGCCAAAATAATCAGAAGAACACAGTTAGGAATAATGCCACAGGGCATACATTTAAGCACCCAATGTACATGATGAGATTTACTTCTCTAGCATCATGACATAGTCAACATTAGCCTCCACAGAGAATGACTTCCTGGATCTGCCTATTTAATTATACTGGGGGAGGGAGGGGTAACAGTCTTCTAATTTATTTAGAAGCCCAAAATTATGTAGCTGAGTGTACCAGTGCAAGCATATGTAATTGTAGCATCCTTTTATCATCTGTTAGAGGTTGCATTGATCTGCTCATGGGGCTAAAGCAGCCTTGAAGTGTTCTTTATTAGGGTACAAGGCACCATGGATTCAAACACTAACTGCAGCATGAGTTGATATAGCAAATTATCTCCAATATCTGGAAAGAATCACCCACCATTTAGACACCTGAAATCTCTAGATTCAGATGAAAACAAAAGCACTTTCCATGATATTGGACATATACGATACATCACACTTTAACAAATCAGTAAGTCCAAAAGAACAGCAGACCTGTCAGCACCACTATCATTGTCTCTATATATTACACAGTCACACCGCCATGGTGAATAATAGCCCATGATGTACTCCACAGTCAATTGCTTACTCTGTACAATGAGATGTATATTATCGCTCAGCTTCAAAACATCAAAACTGGCATTAGTCAAGACCCAAGACAGAGAATAGTGAGACACTAGACAAGTCTCAATGAAGAAACTGCCTATCAGATATCTAGACGGTATCTGCCAGGTAATTTTCTTTCAGTGTATCTGAGTAGTACCCATTCAACCTAGATGAAAGGGAAACTAAGTAATGCCATTTCCTCTCCTTGTGACTATAGTGTATAGCAAGTAGGTACCAGAGGGTAGGAGGCTTCCCAGTGCCTGTCAGTCAGCAGAGACACATCAGATGTTAGCAAGTGACAAATGGGACATTCAAAGGCATTCTGAGAAGCTTTGCCTAATTCAGGACAGAAGACATGAAGAGTTGTTCTCATCTAGGGAAAACCCACTCGGATTCTCAGTAAATACTTCTACTTTCAAGGCAACCAATATTCCAGGATACCTAGCTGCAAAATGGCCATAACAGATTTCTTTCTCCTAGATGAGTGCATAGATCAAGCTGCCTCCACACAAGGGTAGAAATCAAAAAGCAGCAGAAAGCCTCCAAAGCACAATAAACAATACCAACTCTTCCAACCTGAAAGATATCCACATATTTTTCCACAGACAGCTTGATCATCCTTCACATTCACTCAAAACAAGTGTATAAATGAGGAGGTATGCATATATCTTATCCTCACAGAAATTAACAGAAACATTGCTTTAACTTTGCTCACTGAAGGAATGACACGGAGTTATTGGAACTCTTTTTTTGGTAGTGCTTGATGAATCTATGATCTTTGTTTTGGTTTCTCAAATACATAACATACACCAATTATCAGATTTCATTCCAAAGGGAATAATTCTGCATGTAATAAATTTAACTGTAAATATATATTTCATAATGAAATTGGATGAACAGAAAAGCAGTAATTCAGACTTGCTGTCATCCAACTGCCAAATAAAAATTAACTCTTTGAGGAAGGTCTTCCTTGCATTTTGAGCAGTCCGCCCTCAAGAAGTGAAAAAACTCAAGTAAGAAGGTACTATTTTTAAGGACACCCACAAGTATAGAATCCTTGAAAATTGGTCCTGTCCTCAAAAATTTCAATTTTGACAATAATTTTGATGAAATAAACACCACTTTTCTCCCCAACACCCAAAACCAGACATTAAAGCAAACACTGCCAAACAGAAGCCAAAAATCTGTGGGAATGCCATAATTATGCTTTCAAAATTTTCATGAGTCTACCATACCCTCCCCAAGACTGATGATAAAACCTCTACTGCCATCAATAGGAGTTGAGTGGTGGTTTGGGGCTCTGGAGCTTGAGAAGTATCTAAAGCAAAATCAAATTGGATTCACTTAAGGCATCCACCCAACAGATATGTCTTCTACCCCCAATTCACCATGAGCTTCATGTGTGACCTCCAACAAGTCACTTTCCTTCTCTGTGCTTCATCTCCTCATCTTTCAAACAGGGATAATAGCACTTCCTTACCTTCCAGCACACGCATGTTAAGTGTGTTAGAGATCATATATACTAGACTGATAAGGCAGAATTATCTACATAATATTATTCTAGATACACAGATTAGATCTATGATAAGAATCTAGGTAAGATTTCAACACCAAGAACAGAGGAATAGATACATTTTGGCATTTATTTCCATTATTCCCCTTTCCTTATATCCCATGTACTAAGAGTCAGAAACAACAAAGTAGCTGCAAACAAAGCAAGCAGCTTGTATTCTGGCATATTTCCTCATATCTGGAATTGGAAACAGCACAGCAAGAACTATTCATTCTTGGATGAAAAGTACATAAATATAACAGATGAGCCCTTTTAGTAACTCACTGACAGCAACTGCCTACTGACTGGACGTGTTTGGAGTATTCAGACTGGATGGAGGAGAAATAAAGGGCCCTAGGACTTGGAATGTGTGCAAACATCTGGAGTACATACAACCAATACCTGTAAACTTAACCAAACAAATCAGCTTGCTCTGCTCCTTATTTAAAACACTTTCCTTTTACAATGCATGGGAAAACTATAGCAATATCTTTTATAACATTTACGATTAAGAAAATCAGGAGGTAGACAGCTTAGATCTATAAAAGTGATTTGATATATTTGGCAATCCAACTTGGCCTGCCTGCAATGAGCTGTTAAATGAAATTTTGCACAGCCATGCCACCAGGCTTTGCCACATTTTATTCTGAAGGGTAAAACTGATGGCTAGTACTAATTACCTCAATTATTGCCAGAATTGTGTCAAATTTTGGGATGAGATCAATTCCATCGATCCCTGGGGGGAAGTGATTTATAAATAAATAAATCAGAAATCACCAACCAAACTGAAGAGAGAGATGGCCTAAAATACCAACAACTTCCCCTTTCTTAGGGGTGCAGTAGATCAGCAGACATTTTGAAAAATTCCAGGTGAGATCTTTCAAGGTTTTCTTTAAAAATAAATAATAAAATAAATAAAAATAAAAACAAATTAAAAAAACCAACAACATAGTTGGTGTCGTCCCGTCGTCCCCCCCCGCAATAATTGCTTGAACAAGTCTTCATACTTTAGAGGAAAGTCCTTCAAATGATAGAGAGAAATGCCCTAAATCACTCTCCCTGGGAACAACAGCAAGGGCACCTAGAGCAGTGCTGGAATAAAGGACATTAAAAGCCTTAAATCTATCACTGGTTCTGCCCATGAGTTTCTGTACTTGGACATGCGGCTGACTTTCTCTCACTTCAGTTTCCCTATTAGTTTCATAGATAATAGAAGAAATGTAACTCCCTCTCCAATACTTATAGATGAGAAGTAGTAATGCCTAATTAAGAAGTAACAGTAATTCCAGCATTTTCAGCTGCAGTTATATATATTTGTCACACAACTGATTGAAGTGAATGTAACAGTGGGATTCCTCAGTACCATGTATATGACCACATCACCACCTGTTTTGTGCCCTCAAGTGCAAAGTAGAAAAACAATAAAAAATTTAATAACATATATAAATTATTAGTTATTAAAAGGGAAAGGAGAAGAGATTTCTTGTTCTGGATGCTCTAGTTTTCTTTTTACAGAACCCAGAAAGGACATCAGTGCCAGAACATGGTCTGTTTCACCCAAACTCCTGGCATCGTTTAAACAATTTGTTTCATGATTTCTTGTAGCCAACACTTAGTTGCATTTCTGTTTACATGCTTTGCAAGGGCCACCACCTATGGGAAGAAAGAGGAGAATGTATTCACAGTATGGTACCTGTAAGAGTCATTGAGTCATTGCAGTCTTGCTGTGAAAGCGATGCACAAAGTCAACAAAGGGTCCAGGTACAATATTCTTGTAATAAAAATAAAATTACTGAAATAAACTTGTAGGTGTCTGACAAAGAATTTAAAAATACAACATATCTATATATAATGTATCAACTGACACCAGATGCAGCACATGTGAACAAGGCTGGACTCAGTGAAAGCACGCTGTGCAAATTGATATAGACTCTAAGTGCGTGGCATGCGGATGGTTCCTGTTTCATGAACATATTTTCTTTTCCCAACTTGTGGTTTTAATGACAACGATACTCTAGACCCAGGCATGAAAGAAGAAATATTGTTCTGTTTGAGAGTTCTTAAAAACTCCTGGTTTTAGCCACAGTAGTGACTAAAATATAGTACTTTTTTTAAAAATAGAAATTTAGAGATAGCAAGAAATTCATTAAATTATATATACACATACAACCTGAACCCATGATAAGTGCTTAATTCTAAGTGACTTTTCAATGCATATTGGTATATGGATGTTTTTACTTCAAAATAAAACTTAACTTTTAAGATTTATTACTTTTTGAATTTTTGGCTGACTTACATAAATCAAAACAGTATACACATGGATTTGTTTCTAAATAGTTCAAGTGTTTATAATCCAATTGGTTGATTTTACTCTTGATAAATTTACTGAAAAGAAAGAGAATGCTACAAAACCCCTACCAAGCGGTACTTGGTTGTATTGTGATGATTTCTATTACAGTGGCAAATGCAGAATCAATCTATCTATCAAACAGCACCAGGAAAGAGGATGATAAAAGTAGAAATTTTAGGATGCATGCAACTGCTTTGCATTGTCAAGAAACAGACTCTGGAAGTTCAATTAGGGATTACTTGATGTTGTTCAGGTAAATGTTCTCCCAAGTGCATCCATTTTACAGAACTCTTGAAAGGCATTTCCAGATGAATGTATGGCACTCCACTCTACGTTCTCATTCATTTGCAGTTTTGCTGGACTCTATGTAGGCATGAAGTTTCTCTACATTTTTTTCCTGCTTCTTTGGCAGACAATCCTCAGTTCAATCTCTTCTGCACCAAATAGTTGGCAGAGTGTCCTTCCTCATAAAGCCAGATAATTATGTTTCCTTCAGTAATTTCATCTCTCTTCCACTTGTCATGAGCAGTTTAGGGTTCTTTTCCTTTCATGATAGAACCTGGACCCTTTTAATCTATTGCATATTATTTGCTTTCCAGTACTACTTTTTTACTCTGTCGCATCAAAGTTCAATGATGCTTGTCAAGTCAACAGTGCAAAACTTATTTCTATGAAGTCAGCAACAAAAATACAACAGCCTCATGCAGTGTTCAGTGTCAGGAACACAACATCAATGGATAGCTCTGTAATTAAAAGTGGATGCTGTCAGGGAGAGAGAACTATACTTGTAAACTCTGGAAGAAAAGAATCTTGCCCTCCTTTTACATGTTTACCCAGAAGTTACTCTAGACTTTAATAGAATATGATCTTTATCGGGTATGGAAACTTTTCAGTGTGACAATATAGGCAAAAATACAACAATAATTGGCATTTCTATCCCTTTCCCCCACAAATTTGAAAACAAACATTTCTATGAATTTTCTCAGAATGTTGCTTGTTGATCCACCAACAATTTGGAAGCTGTAATTCATATAGCCAAATAAAACACAGCAGAATGGCAAGAATCAGACAATTTCAGCAGTACAAAAGCATTCCTAATCAGCCACCAAGAACTCACTGAGTTTGATGATACAATGAAAACATGAACAATTCAGCATGGGTTATTTTTAACTGAAATTTTCCATGATGTTGACTGTAAACCACAGCTCTGCATACACATCTACATGATTGGAATAAAAAGCCAAGGAAAGGTGTAGTGTTTTTACTAGTAAAATCATCAGAGGAACAAACATAAAGCAGCTACAAGCCTTTCACTTTCCTAAACACAGCAAAAGAATAAGCAGGGAAAATAGGTATATGCATATATACTTATATAGAAAGTTATACTTACACTTACATTTAGGCCATGATACTACAATATTACTGCTGCACTAGCACTTACATGCTCTCCCAATCTCTGTCTTTGTAATCGCGTTAATTATTCCTTGACAGCACCTATTTATTTTCTTTTATTATAAAATATAAATTGTCAAATATAAAAATCTACACTTTAGTCACCTATATTGGGATAGATTAATCCTACCCTAAAACTGCTAGAATGTGTGGGGCAGTAGGGTTTTTAGTTGTCATTGGTGGTGTTTTGTTTATTTGGGGATGGGGGGGGCACGTCTTCTCATTTTAGTGTTCCCCTTTTTTCTCCCTTGTAGCTACTACCAGACCCTGGCTTCTTAACTTCATCCCACTCATTTTTGTATTCTACCTTTTCCCTCAATCCATCTTTGTCTTCATTTTTCAGCCATTAAAGAAGGGGGCCTCTTTAACCCCACCTCACCTGACAAACAGAGAGACATTCATATGTGACCAGATCTTTTCTTTCACAAAACAGAAAGGAAAACACGTGACACTAATGTGATATTCAGAAAGCAGCACTGTTTGTTTTGTTTGTCTCTTACTATTGATTCCTTTATCCTTGGTCTGATTTGGTTAAGCTCTTCAGGCCTATTGCTAAGCACAGTGTAACCCACCTCCTTCATGTCTTGACCCTGCATAAAATAAAAATGAGTACATCCCTGAAGGAACAGAGACTGAGAGTGGCTTTGATCACATTTTACTCTTGAAGAAACAAAGAAAGAAAGAGAGAAAAAAAAATCTTTTGGGTCTCTGACTTGTAGTTGCCATACCTATGTTGATTTTCTGAGCGAGGTACTGACTCATTTCCCAAATCTGAGATTTTTGCTAACTCCCAAGCCAAGTGAGATGCATTTAGTGTACCCCCACTTGCCAGCTGCAGGCCTCTTACCTTGCTAGCCACATCATTTTTATAGCTTGTGCTCAAAGTCAGTTGGTGAATTATTAAAGAAGACTAAACTAGATGTATTTTAGCTCAAGTGCTAAGGACACATTACTCTTTTAAACATCCAATGACACACTAAGATATCTGTTTTTTTAAACAAAGCAGTGACGAATTAAGATAACTAATTTGTGTTTAAAAAGACTGGTGCAGGCACTTGCCACATATTTAGTCCAGTCTACAAATAAAAAGTCAATCACAGATTTAAGCATTGAATCACAGATTGAATTAAAAAAAAAAAAATCAATTATCTACACTCTCTGTAATCTCTATCATATGACACTTAACTATATTCTCTATAAATAAGAGCAAATCAGCTAAAGCTGGGAAAGCACTGCAGTAAAGCAAGTTAAAAAAAATGAAGTACAAGAAGTTGCCGTGCAGGTTTAATGCACTGTTGTAATCCAACCCTCTTCAGAAAACGTGACACGACCTGTTGCTCAGATTAAGCTACAGCAGTCTAAGGCTACTTGACTTCTGTATGAGAGCATTCAGAAACAGGTTCTAGTATTTTCTGCTTTTGAGCACATTGACTTCACTCCACTTAGGGGATTGACTTCACTTTTCTCAAGTACTGCATGTGGATAAGTCCCAGCGAAGGCAAAGAGAGTAACTCGAGCAAGGGAACTGTCACCTGGCTTTTGTATTCATCACTTCATCGATGAATTCACATTGCAGTCATTAAAAAGGTACTCCAGCAACAAAAGATTTAAAAAGTGCCAACAAACTCATCACAAATGGCTCTCCAGCTGTTAGATTCACTGAATTTGGGAAGCGTCTCTTAGGTTTCAAAAATGCAGACTGAGTACAGCAACTGCCATGTTAGTGCAGTAACAGAACAAGGGGATGAGTGGGGAGGCAACTTAGAGAAGGAAAGTTTTGTGTGGGCCAGACTGGTCAAAGACTAAACTAGGAAATCAAATTCCAAGCAAGTCTGAATTTCGGAAAATTGAATCCAAATTTGGACATAATGAGATGGGTCTTTGAAAGCTGGCAGAGAAGTTCAATTTTATTTGATTTAGTTATACTTAAATTACCTGCATAAAAATTATTGCTTGGCTATTTAAGTCCCTGCCTCCCACAACATTTGTCAGAACAAACTGAAAAAACAAAATAGCAACTTAACCAACTCATAAAAGGTCCATTTGAGGAAGACAATTTTGTGAAGTCTAACGATGCCTATAAAGTGTGTTTAATTGAACAACACAATACAAAATTACCTTGGAAAAAGGAAAGCTCTGATAGAAAAAAATGTGCCCATATGTTCACGTAAATGCTAGCAATCATACCTAAACGAATGCAATTCTCTATGCCTACAGGCAGTGTCCTTAAAACAATTATTTCAATGAAGGCATCATTACTGACCCAGAGAGTCATTGTATGATCTGTGTAAGACACACTTGCCCTCCTATGAATGCCTCTCTCCAAAGAGACAAAGTTATTTCACAAAAAAATGAAGAATAAATAAGACATTTGGCCAAAATACAAGATAGTAGTCCCTTCCCTTATTAAATAATAATATTAATAGCAAGGCAACTGTTTAGTACCTGGTCAGAAGCACCTTTAAAATGCAAGCAGCTGCTTCAAGTAAGAGAGACAGTTGTTTAGACTGGAGAACAACAGAACAATGAACTTGAGAAAAGAGCATGCATTGTGGTTTGCAGAATGGCTACCGTATTGGTTGAGTCTGAAAATTTAGCTCTAGATTGAAAGGAAGAACTATAACACCTGAAGCTACAAAAAAAAAAAAAAAAATTAAGCCTCCCAAGCAAAGTCCACAATTCTGCACATTGAAAACATCGGAAAGGCTTCCAACACCAATGGCTGTGTTTGCACTGCAAGCTGGCCAGGCACAAACCTGAACTACCGTGCCTGCCTGCATGAACGAGCAGGGGTTTGGGACTCAGCAGGAGTCCCAGGTTTGGTTCTTGGAAATGGGCATACTCTCTTCCGTGCTTTTAAACCACTTTTCCAGTTAAGTCCTTAGTTTATTAGAAATCTTCATTCTTATTCCTATGGAAGACCTATCATATTTATAAGGTTATAATTTAAGCAGTTTTGCCTCTCAAAGGAAGTTTTATATCCAACATTAATTCCACTGAATCCATTTAACTAAGAAAATGAGTGATACAGCTGCCAACTTCCATCAGCAAAAGAATTACTTTTTTCATTCTCCTTCTTTAATATAATTTGTGGTAGTCAGTTATAGAGTTATGGGTCTTCAAATACTTCCTAAGTATTTTCAGCAATATCTTAAGGATAGTTTTCATAGCATATCTTATATGAAGTATTTATTCGTAAGATGTGAAACTACTTCATTTCCCAGCAACACAGGACATCAGCAGTCACACCAAACTAACCCTTTTATATGCTTGTTTAGTAGAGAGATAAAAGGATACAAATTTCTCATAATGTGAATCACATCGTAATCAGCAAGTAAAGAAAGGATATTTTCAAAAAATGTTTATAAATAATATCATGATGCAGATAAATGGCATTTGAATCCTTTGAAATCTGTGTTGCCCTTCAACCTTATACACTGGTATCAACAAGTGCTTTTCGCATGCACAGGGCTTTTTTTGAAATAAAACCACCACCATGAGCTGTGGTAAAATTACATTACAATTCTAGCTAGCTTATGTGAACATCATGTAAGTAACCAGCAGGGATGGTTGAAATGAAAACAAAACCCCAAAACAAAAATATTATTTGTTATATAATACTTGATATATTTCAAACAGTTTTCCAACTTCTGTAGTTACTCACTTTTTTCAAAGGGGAAAAAGTTGTTTATATTTTCACTTATAAAGATGGTATTTTATTTCCTATTCATTTTATATGAATTATTAATTACTAGGTAAAATATCGGTATATGTTGCATTCATTTCCTCACAAGATACTTTAGCTTTAAGAAAATGAGACTCTCTCTCATTCAAGTAGACTTCAAAGTACCAGTCACTTTACCGTGTCTTCTCAATCTACAGAAAACAGAAGAAAAAGGCTAGTATTTTTATCAGCAGATAAAGAGAGATTTTATATACTTATCTAGCCTTACACACTATTAACAGTAATATTTCAGTATCTTATTTAACTTATGTCCCAAACAACATTCTTCCATCCTAACTACAAAGCAGTAAAAAGATAAATTCGGAGCATAAAAAATTTCAATAGGAGTAATATAGCATTTTCCTCCTTTTTTTTATGGAAAAGCCTAGAACATCACATGTAGAAAATTACCAGAAAATATTAACCAACTTTTGCAATTGATTTAATCATGTTGTAATTTAATAATACAAACTACATGAGTAGGTATGAAGAATTATAATACTGTTCTGAGTATTGTCAGAAAAGATTCATTTTCTTTGCTTTTTTTTATTGTTGTCTTATAAAACCATCAGAAATGTTAAATCTGGCAGCACTTCTAAGCTTATTTGCTAGATTCATTTGCCTTGAAAGACATTACAAGTGTTGCTTAGACTCGCACTGAAATGCTCTGCTTCTCAAGTCAGCCCTTTCATTCCACAATGGCCAATTTCATGTCGTCTGTCCTTTAGCATACTGTATTTGCTTTCATTTGCCTATTAGCTTTCAAGTAATAGGTTTTTTAGTACCAGTTTGGACATCAAACAATTATATAGAATGAACATTTATTTTATGCCTAGATCTTGCTTTCCTTAGAAAAATCATTCTAGCAAGACCATCCCTATTAGCAGTATTTGTAAGAGTCCAATACTCACTGACCAGGTTCTTTTAGATATTCCACACATGGATGGTGTAATATTTAATATCAAATTTACGTATTTGAAGATGGCTGATGTTACACCAGATTTCTGATTTAGTGGAGTGATACAAAATATATTGCATAACATTATATGTATATAGCAATTGCAACACACAGTTCAATCACAATCCCAATGCGATTCCCATTACCAGTCTCCAGAACATGCTCACCGTCAGGATGCTGGGTATCCCACATCACTGGGAAAGTGTACATGGATTGAAGCCAGCTCAAGCCCATTGCGCTCTTCAGTTTTTATACTCTTATGTTGGGCTGAGCCCCACCACCTATTCGCTCCCCCCATGCTGGTCTGGCAAACTCAAGGAGACATTCACACTCTTTTAATGAATTCGGGGAGAAACATTGACACCACCAGTCAATCCACTCAACTGTTAAAAGCTGTTTATCTAAAACAGAGGCCACCCTCCGGACCCCTTTGTGCTGAGATAAAGTCAGCTCATTGCAAGAACTGTGGTCAGTCATATCCTGCATTATTCCCTGAGCTTCATTCAGATCACCCTGGCCCATCACCTCTGAGCCTTCTTCCATTTTAGGGGTCTATTGGCCAATCACAGTATATCCAGCTTTTTCTTTTGTATTTTGACAATATTTAGCTTCTCATGTAGAGGAAGTTAAATCCTTTGTCAATCATTCAAAAGCAGCGTTCCCTACCCATGTATTTCTGTGGTGTCAGATCGCTAGGGTAGGAACCACAAGGCAAGCCACAGTAATTTTGATTTCTGACTACTTGAATTATTTATATAGTTGTCATTTCTAAGAGAAATATCTTCGTATATTCATTATACACTGATAATGTGTGCCTAATAAATCAGATTGAAGACAGATTGAAACATATAGCAGAGCACACGTTATTTAGCAAAGAAAACTAATGTGTATCATTCAATTTTGCTGTGCAGAAAACTTTAAACTCCTCTGGCACCCAGCACAGTTTAACTCAGGGAACCAAAACCTAGCTTTTTGTTAAGAATAGTAGGGAGCAACAAGGGACTAGGAAACTTAATAGCAAAGAAACAATCTGTTGCTTTAAGAAATGCTTTGCCTAAGAGCTATTTCCAAGAGTAAAATCAACCCCTCTCTCACTCTGCACCCTCCACTCTCTTGTGATGTTGGGGTTAGTACCCCAGAGCTAACATGCGATTAATGAATTTCAGGGTCTGTATAGCAAATCTGGAGAAAAAAATCTAGGGCCTAGTGAAAACAAATCAAGCTCTACAAATGGAAGTGCACATAGTATAGCAATATTTTCTTGAAATACTTATGCAGATCTGTACTTCCAATGTAAACGCAGCCACCACCTGCCTTAATAATAACTAGATGTACTTTGCACTGAAAGTAGATTTATAACAGACAAACTAATCAAGTCATGGGGCATATTCCTGAAAACCTTTGTATTTGCAGGTAACAAGAGAAGAAGAATTAAACCTTACACTGCACAACTGAAAGAAGCAATACAAGAATTGTTTCTTTTTTCAGTTGAACAACAAGGAGTTGGACTTGGACTTCTCATTATAAATAAGCTATCCTGTATCAGTAGCAGCAAACAACACAACCTAATCTCAACTGGCCTCAGCCAGCTCAGACTGTGTCTCATTTTGACAGGAACTATGTTCCCTCAGGAAGAAGTGTGTTCAATTCAGTGGGACAATTCACACCCAAGATAGTAAAATTTGTTTTAGAATGATACCTAAAGGTTTGAAGATCACCTATGGCTACTTTCTTTTTTCCCCCATTAACTCCAGTTCACCACACTGCTATCTGAAATATCACCCAAAAGCATTGGATAAATGCATTCAAAGCATCATTTTCAATATTTAAAGTATGGCTTTCTAGAAGACATGAAACACCTACTAACTCTTTACCGAGGTCCTTTTATTTTACTCTGGTTCTGTAACTGTTTATTAAATCAAGAGCAAATTTCTTTAAACCTGCCTTAGAGTCTCTTTATGTTGCCAGAAGGACATAAAGATGATGATGATCAGGCAACCACAAGCAAAAGATTCAGCTCATTTTAACAAGTTGCTAGGCCTCAGTTGAGACAAGTTAGCTGCACCAGCCACCTTCCCAGCCCAATGCAAATGCAAAGCAGAGCGAGCCGGATCAAACCACCACCACAGAGGTTCTTAAGGATATCTGTTCAGCTTTGTGTTTTCACTGGACTAGGAACAATCCATGGTGTCTGCCATTACCCGATCACAGCTGGGGAGTGCTAACTTTTGAAGAGGTCGTGAGACAACTGCTTGTGATCCTTTGCCCACACACATTTGTCCAGAGACTCAAAGGCCTGGTATTCCCCTAACATTAAGCTAGGAAAAAATATTTTCTTAAGTTGCTTTGTAATTAATTGGATATAAAAAATGATGTAAAATAATTTGTTGAAAGGAGATTCAGAGAATGACAGTGCATTCATGAAAGCATTCGAAAGAGAAGTTATTGCATGCAAGGACCATCCCTGCTCTGTGTCACCTTTCAGCAGATCTCAAAAGTATTGCATCAGAAAAGAAAAAAAAAAGATGGTTTCCTATACTACAGATATATTGAAACTACCTAACACATTTCCATGTTTTTCCAATTATCCTAGTCCAACATTTCTGTAATTCCATTAACTCTCAAGATAATTTTTCTGTTTCATTATTTACATTTACCACTTGTTAAAGGGGGAAAAAGAAAGGAAAAGCAAACCTTCTTTCATATGGAAAGAAGGCATCAGCATTTCTGATTTAATGATGCCTTTAGTGCACAAATTACAGAAAGCATATATGGAAATCTATAATTCATATACTTCCATTCATGTATCTCTGTATTTCGTATTGCACAAGCATACATTTTTGGCCTCAGCTATATGTCCATTACCACTGAAAATTGTTTATTTCTCTTGACTTACAGACAACCATCCAACAACCAACCCTCCACATACAGCTATGGAATTGTCACCCTTTTTATTTTAATGGTAAATTTCAGAGGAAAAGGGTTCTCTAAAGGACTTACCTATTAGATGATTGCATTACTTGCAATTTTATGCTGTTTAAAAGCTATCTGACAGGTAAGTCCTAAAAATGCTTGTTCTGCTACCCATTTTTCACTAATTTTGTAAACATTCAAAACATGCTGATTTCTTTAACCATGCAGATCACAGAGTATTAAGGTGACGACTTTCTACTGAATGTTCCTACTCCAACTGTGCAACATAGTTCCCACAAACACTCTCTACTGTCAATTTAAAATTTGCTCTGTCAGTAACAATTCCTGCCAGCAATTTTCTGCTACTAAATATTCAGAAAGTAAACATCAAACAATTGACCTATACAAGTGAACTAATTTTTTCAATTAGCATCAGGAGGAATTCTTATGGTCCTCTCCTAACAGGAGGAAATTAAAGTGTTACGAGTACATGCCATTTCTCACATAACTATGAATAAATAAAATTCTAACACACCATTTTGAAGGCACAGATTTTAAGTGCTGGGAAAAGTCAGTGAAGAGGGAAATCCACATAGACTGGAAGGAAGTCCAGGAAAGTGGGTAGCGTAGCTTTTGTTGGAGTCCTGATACAAACCAACTTGGAACTTTTGGAGATTACAATATCTTAAAGTAAAGTCATTCACATGCACCCATTATGCATTCAAAGAGGCAAAACAGATATTTCTCATTAGATGAAAAAGTTCTGGGCAAAACATTTTTTTTAGAGTATAAAATTAGCTTAGCATGCTGAACCATTGATTGGTAAGTTTATCTAAAATTCATCTTTACATTTACATTATACTATATTTAAAAGTGTTAGTGATTTTCTTTCCCCAGAATTAAATACTTTGATCTATTTTGTTAAAAAGCCCATCAATATTATCTTAAAAATATAAAATTAAACATTGATAGTTCAATAGGTTATGAATTATTTAGTGACTCCATACACCAACCATTTTTTACTCTTTTGTCGCCCCCCCCTAAAAAAAATGTTTTTGAACCACCAAAAAGATAAGAGAGTGAAAGCAAAAAAACCTATTTTTGAAATCTTTTTTGGTCGTTGATCTAGGCTCTGTGAACAAATATCCACTTAACAAATTACAATTCCTAATTATGAGCTTCATTCTTTGGTGTTATCAAAGTGATCAAGACATGAATTAGAATTATCAGCCTAATTATCTGCTCAGTCATACTAGTGAACATCACCCTGCTGTTAACCAGGATGTGTAACTCTGAGAACCTCTCCAGAAATCCAGATCTCCATTCAGCACCTTTCAGGAAGCATTAAATAAGTTCATCCCAAAAAAGGCATCAGTATCAGGAAAAAAGTTTTTAAAAATTTAGATTCCAGTTGTACTTGACAGCTTGATGAGGAAATGAGTTTGGTTTCATTCCTTTAGAGATTCTAGTTTTAGAGCAATATATTTCAGTCCTGGCAGAATTAATAGATGGCTCACTCGTTTGTCAGCATGAATTTTCCATTTCAATACAACTCTATTGCAACAGCAGCACAAAAAGACCAGCACGTATATATAATTTCCAATACTATTTTGCAGCATCATTCTTCAGAGGGCAAAGTACTTAATCAGATACAATGGGGCTTAATGGAGTATCACAACTGTCCAGCTACTCCTAGTTACTAAACCTGCATGGCTATAAATCAAAATTTGCACGATCAGGTGCGTGCAGTTCAAAACCACAGCAATTCCAACCTGCCTGCCCTTAGTACACCCTACCAAGGCAAGAAGCAAGTCATTACATCTCAAGGTTTTCAAGTGACAACAATTGCATTACCCTATCAGGAATTACAATCCATTGCTTTAGTATAAAATAATTTCCTTCCTCTCTTCATAAACATTGTACTACAACAGTTCTCTAGATCTAAATTTATCAGGAGATCCCATGAAGAAAAGTAGAGAAGTAATTGATCTATTAGGTAATATATACAACTACATATTCTCAGAATAGGATCAGTTCAGTTTTGGTGTTTGTGGAGAAGGATTTATTCTATGCTGTATACAGAGAATAAAATTAATTTTGATCTCTGACCTCTTATTTCAGATATTTTATAAAGTCCACCGAGGATACATATAGAAAAATAGTTATATACATTGAGAAAATGTCATACCTATAGGATAGCCAAAGTAAGTTAAGTTCAGAGTTTTCAAACCTGACTGAGCATATTCAAGTGCAACTCTTTGCGATTTGTGACTTTGATACGAAGGTCTAACAGGATTTCCATTTTAATAAGATCGCGCTGTACTTGCTAACAAAAGAACTAAGGAAAAATAACTGTAGATCTAAGGTGTGAGACAAAGTGACTTCATTTTATAATGTAATGATTAACTTGGAACAAATACTACAAAAATACTTTCCTTATATGCCATGCACAGTGACATGTTTGTAACATTCTCTCTCACGTTTTAGTTATTGAAGAACACTGACATTCGAACAACATATTTCCATGTATCATGCAGATTTTTTTTCTTAAGTACCTCATTCCTTAAGTAGTTATAAGATTTTAGAGAGTTAATTATAAGTGGAAAGATAACAAATTCTGTTTATAAATGTGACGTGATCATCTACAAATGACTGAGAGAGCTGAGACATAAAATTAAGATCAATACTTATATTTGTCCGTCTTCCCTTGTACATGAAGGATATAGACAGATTTGGTCTTGCAGAGTAGCCTAAAATATTGCAGCCCCACAAATGAAATGCTGTAGAAGACTGTGTGAGCTTGCTTCAGAGCAAAACATCAACTTAAACCGATTCTAAAGACAGAAAGAAGACTTATCATGCCTAGCTGCCCAAATAACCTTTTAAAGCCACGTCTGTTTGCATACCTCTGACATTCCAGATAAAATGAGTTTATGCTGACAAAGCTAGCTATGCGCTGTGAGAGACCAGGAGTGCTCACCTAGGAGCTGGTATATGTTTGCAGTGGGACAATGGATAACTACAATAATCTTTCTTTGCAGTTACAGAGGGGAGAAAAAAAAAAACCAAACAAAAAAAAAAAACCAAACAAAAAACCCCAAAATCTCCAAAGAAAACCCAATGTATAATTTAAGAGACACCCATGCAACAGTCTTGTGAGCATTAACTCTCTTTTATCCTTCCCAAAATTCTTAGAAGTTACTTGAAAGATTACCCCCAATATTTTTGACAACTGCATTTCAGGTGTTTGGGGGATTTTTTGTGGTTCCCCCCCCCAAATGCTTGATACTTATTGTTTCATGATTCTGTAGACCATAAGGTGGTGTTCTTCCACTGTGACTGAATGATAGAGACAAAGGAGAAAAACACACAGGATATGGGAAAGCACCATAATTCACACTCCTGTGCATATCTTTGAAGCACTAAGGATTTGCAAAAGAACAGTCAGCAGCCACCCAAATTTTTGTGAATAGTGAATATCACTAGCTTCAGAAATAGCAGCAAGCAAAAACTTGGATTGTTTATGAACACTTTTTTTTGTCATCAAATGGACTTTGTTCATTTGGAACCCTCAGAATACAAAAGAGGAAGATATATAATAGTATACTAATTAAGTGAGCTCTATGGGATTATTTCAATTGAAACCAAATATTATTTATTGTTTCATTATTCATCTATAATAATGGAATGCAACGTTTGAGTTTACAATGTGTATGTGAAGTTAAATATGTAAGCATTGACTCACATATACTAAGATCCACAAATTGAAGATTCTATAGAAACCCAATTCATTTTTGTGATAGTAAACACAGTATGTACAAGAGTTAAATTGCTAAGTAGAAGCAAGACTACTACTTAATGCAGAGAAACAAGAACCTCTTTATATTGGAGACCATCTCAAAGCAACACATGACTGAGCACCATGCTATATTGATTCAGAGAAAGGGAGTTTTATAGGGTGCTTAAACATCAGTTGTGGGTTTTAAAGTCTTGCCCCACGTCCACTAAATGCTGTATAAGCACTTATATGGCAGATCACCTCACTAGGACAAGAAAACATAGCTGGTTTGTTGCACAGAGATTCACTGAATATTTTCTTTTGGATTTTTGCAAGTGAATTTGCATCTTCAAGTTTTACTATAAAGCCTCAGGTTAAAATAAACAAAAAAATTTAAAAATAAATCCCATCAATCATACTGACATTTTTCGCATATTTATATAATGCCACAGAGGTTTCTTGTTTTGAACACAAACCCCTTCAACCCAGTCATACTTTGAACTGAGGAAACACGCTTTATTTTTTTGTTAACACTGATTTACAAAAAAATTCAATTAGCATTGTATGTTTATACTTAGGAGAAATCAGGAAATGAGATTGTTTTTGCATGTCCTCATTAAATATACATTCAGTTCAGAAAGGGGGGGGAGGGGGGGCAGAGGTGATTTCTGAGGAGTTTGAAAGGACTAAGTAAGAGAGAAAATTAACTTCAGCACAACTCGAAGACTGCAAGGAGCTTACCCAAGAGAATGAGATGACTGCAACACTTTCCTCTGGTTGTTTCTAATGGTTGTTTTAATTTCTTTTGTCTTCTGTGACCTTTCACAGTTATTAAGAGAAGTCGTTGTTGTTGTTGTTTTGTTTCCCATCTCACACATACAAGTGAGTGAATTTCTGAGAAAGACTGAGTCCTGTGCACCAAACTGCTATGTGGCATCACGAGTAAATGAAGGGGTACCATACCTACAACACCAAGCTGAAAAACTTACTAAACTCACAAAACTATAAAAAGTACAGTGGAAGGCAGCTCAGCAGGATCCCACAGAAATCCAATAAATATTTCTGCAGGATTCTAACAATTTTTAGCAAGGAACGCTGAAAATGCACTTTCTGAAATTTGTTTGGAACAAAAGAAGGATCCAATGGTTTGATTTCAAAAGTGGTTGCCCTGCATTTATTGCCTCCTAAGCTGAGCCTGGAACAGTTCAAAACCTTCCACTGACAAGACAGAGCAATTTTCAGCTGACCATTTATTGCTGAGACTGAAGATAAATGACAACAGGCTTGCAGACTTCGACAGTTTTGTCATCCAGAGCAAAAATTTCAAGCAAACACATCTGTGCAATAGTTCTAATGCAAATATTACCCAGTCCTCTCCAGCTGAAGTGCCTATTGGCAATTCTGTGAGTATTTCTCCACAACCTTTTTACACACAGCCTAAGGACTCCGACAAACTCTCTCTTTCCCTTCAAAGGCTTGTTAAGTATGTGATGAATAAATCTGTCACTTCCAATTCTAAACTTACTTTCTGTTTTGACTGCTACAGGATCTTGTATCCATGACAACTTTTCACCACTCAGAATCGATTAAAGAAGTGATCGGTTTATCTAAATAGCTGTGCTGATGGAGGTGATTGTTTTTTCTGAAATAGCAATCGTGACAGGTACTGTAAGCCTCCTTGACCAGTTAGTTTTCCAACACAGCAAGTAATAAATTGTCAAAGAACACATTGTGGTCAGCTGAATGCTCAGTTCATTTCTCCTCTCTAAAACAGGTCTCTAATTAAATATCCCTGCAAATCAGTATCTACATTTCTGGTTAATATGTCCTGCTCTTTTTTTTTTTTTTTTTTCAAGCAGAGCACCATAGTGTACAGATCTTTTTGAAGGTCTAAGCTGCATTTGTCTCCAAATTCAAGTATATTTTTTATTTGCTCTGGAGTTTTGGACAACCAGATTTATTTAGTAAAAGATGAAAACATCAAAAGTTTTCAGTCAGGCATAGATGAATGTTCAAATTAATTCCACATCATGGAGGCCCAACATACCAAAAGTGTGACAAAAACACTGCTACAGGTAGAGGAATGTGAGGCAGAGCAATGCTTGCAAAGGACAAACCACTTCACAAAGTGTTTCAAGTTCTACAGAACATTTTTATTCTGCACATTTGTCAAACTGTAAGGAGTTCCTAACTCATGTATTATATATGAAGGCTCTTGGGACCAAACATTAAAGACCTCAAGCATACGTTGGAATTTATAGTGATTAATGTGGTAACGCATCTTGTAAAGTCTACAAAGGCACATGTTCAAAAAATAAGGAAATGCTTGAGGGGACGGAATCAACTCTTAATGCTCAAGAGCCATAAATGGGCATGAAACAGCTTAGCGGGCTTTACATGACAATATATTTAGATGTGAAAATGGCACCCAGAAAAACACTGCAACTTCAAAGTAAAATGTTATAAATTAATGCACAGAGGAGGACTTCAACCATAATTAAAGTTATCTTGCTTTGAAGATAGAAGCTTAATTTGTGATCAATATTAATTATATTGGTATTAGCATGAAACAAGCAGGATGCAAGCCATTTTAGTAACACAGGGATTTTGTGCAGATTTCCTAGGTAAAAGCTCAGGATTCCAGGTGCAAGATCATTCACTTTGCAGTGAGTCTTGCCAACTTCACCCAGGGAACAAATTAAACAAGCATAAGCATGAAGTAGCTGCAAGTGTAACAGGATGCCTGACACTAAGCCATCTTCATTCGGATGATTTGACAGCTGAACAAAAGGTTAGCAATCCAGTCTGATCTGTATCATACTCTGCTGTATGCCATTCTTCTGTGCTCCCAAGCTTAGTAGTATTTATAATGTATATACGATGAATGCTGAGAGATCATTTAGGTTAGTTAAGCTGCAAAAGGAAATACTATTTCTGGTCTGAAGAATAGAGAAGTTTTTTCCTTTTGTTTCACCTACAGAGAGCTCTTTTGGGTGATACCACATACAGCACCTCTACAGCCATGTTATAAAGCATCAAGCTATTAAGATTATGCTGACAGGGTGCTGAAAATATGAAGTCTCTAAGAGCAGGAACTGTGTTGCGAAGGTTTTGAATCCTGTCCTTGAAGTCACAGCAGATGGGAAAAAGAGAGGACAGAACAAAAAAAAAATCAAATGAATGTCAGGTGAAGAACAAATGGTGAAATGGTCCAAGTGCCCTTTGCTGTTCCAGGTCTCCCGCAGGAGGAGAGGCAGCTCGGAGGAATCAGATTCTTTACTTCTACATTGTGCAGTATGAGATTCCCATAAGAGTGTAGTACGAGGTTAGTTAGTTATAATGTAAAAAAGATAATAGACTCAGATTTTGGTGAATGACACCACGTTTTTGGTTCTGGTATAACTGTCTCCGCCTGCTGGATAAGCAGGAAGAATGAAGAATAGCATTGCAACCATGGTGTTGACAAGTGAGCTCCAGGCACCTGGAGTTCTTCTTTGCTGGCCTCAGACCTCCATATCTGAGCCAGTTGCGTGAGAGCCATAAGCAAATCAGAGAAACAGCAGGACTGCTCTGACTTTTTTTAACCCTACCTGAAACCAGGAAACACCAAGGATATTTCTCCCTGTGGACTATAAACTAGTTTAAATCAGGAACTCTCCTCCTTCAAACCAGAGCTGAAGACGGTATATCAAGTTGAAGTTCAAGCTCATTTCATGAGGCATAGTGAGTGTGAATGTGTGTTAGACATACAAAATCTTAGGAATATCAACATACGCTCAAGTGACATCTTGTGGTGGTGCAGTGGCTGACAGTGACCTGTGACTCGCATGAGGAGCAGCAGTTCCTCCCTCTGCTGGCTGCACCAACCTGCTGGATTGTGCGGATCGATGGTGTACAGCACCAGCCATTCAGACTCAGGACAGGGAATGAAGACTCTGCCAGGCTTGTTGTCTGCTCTGAGACATCTCTGAGCAGCAGGACTAACATGACTCAAGGAAAGTTACTTTGGGCTGATCCATGACACTTTCACTATACAGACACTGAGATATAAACAGTGATTGCAAACAGAGCTTACTCATGGGACCTGCTCCTTTGCACGCTTTGGCCATTACTGCTGTCCCCAGGACTGTCAATGCAACAGTTTGAACTGTCTCTCGTGTTTAGGCAACATTAGTGTTTTGATGATATACCTCCAAAACCAAAAAGTTTTGAAGCCCTTTTAGTAGAGAAAGCTGTCAGAACTTAACACACCCACAAAACATTCCCTACATTTCTTTGTTGTTTGCCCAAACTGTTGTTTTCAGTGGGATTTCATGACAATATATGGATGTTAACCTCCTAAAAGTTTTCATACCTCCAGTTTTTCCTGCCCAGGCCAGTCAGAGCTCAAAAGGTTCATTCAGGACACCATACATTTGTTTCAACAGCCACTTGCTATTACAGTGAGGCTGCAAGAGCTGACAGTGAAGAGATTTGCTAGGAAGGAAAGCACCTGAGTGACAATTAATTACCTTTGCTTCTGTCTCACAGTACTATACTTTCTTAATACCTTTTTCATTTTATCACTGCTATAGCGTACTGTTCTTTTTTATTAAAAGACCATGTTGGTCAGTGGATGGAAGTTATTTCTTTTTCTTTGCTCTTAAGTGCCAGTCTCTGCATGGTCAACTGCCAAATTTTGATATTTTTCCCCCCAAAACAGAGAGACCGTTCATTCAGCCATCAATACCACAAACTGAAAAGCACAGTCCTGACTGGGCAGAAATAGCTGCTGAGAAAAAACTTGAAAACCACAAAGAATTAGAAATAAAACTGTTGAACCTAGTATATATCCTGTTCATAGTGCAAGATACATTATTTTAATATATATAGATACCCAGACTTCTCAATTAGGTTTTCCAAACTTAAAATACACACTAAGAATGAGGATCACAAGACTTCTGAGCAACCTTTTTTTTTTTTTTTTTTACAGACTTCCATTTGACTGTCTGAACTTGAAGCATTATTGTCACATCAGCTGACATAAGGGCAGGACAATTACAATGTTTCAGCAATTAATAGATTTTAGTTCAGTATGTGAAAGGTTATCCACATTTTAAAAATCAAAGACACTAGAAAGGGAAGAAAAAAAATATCAGTAGTATGATACTAAGCACATCAACACTAAATTAGACTTTAGGAAAATTAAATGAAAAATACTGATGCCTATTAATGCCTCCTGTGATGTTTGCTGTTTAATTTTGTTCTGATAATTAAAAAGTAGTATTTGGATTGTTAATTCACACTCTCCGGTATTTCAAGATTTTTCCACACCTACTGTTTTGCACTGAAGATAGCCAAGCAAACATGAACCTATTTTTTATACATTGCTGGAGAGAGAAACAACCTTCTTTGCCAACAGAGGTTTGTGAGTGTGGATGTACGCTCCTTTCCCAATCATTTGGCATTGGTTCCCTCTCTGCTTTGAGGTTTTTAGACACAGATGACTAGATCCACCTAATTTAAGCATTTGGCACTGGTGTGCCTGTTTGGAGGACAGCTGCCCTAGGCTCCCTCCACAGTCAACACATAAAGAGGCCCTTCTGAGGACAGCAGGCCCTGGGAAAACATCTAGGGTTAACTGAACTCTTAATCTCAGCAATTTAATTGTATGGTGAGCTGGGCTTAAGCTAAATTTTTGCAGAACATGCTTGTCCTTTAATCACTCTACCTGTATTGTGTGCAACATCAGTGATGCTTTGTTCACCCTCACAAGGGGAAGATGACTGAATTTGCTTCCAGCTTATATTGAACTTTACCTGTGAAAAAGAAGAAAACACAAACTCTTGTCCCTCAACCCCATAAAAACTTGAATGCACGCTAGCTCCATTTGAGTTTAAAAATAAAAAGTTCTAATAGCCCCATATGAAACTTTCCACACATTTGCTTTGATCTGCTAACTTTAACTTTATATATAGTTTGGATAACAAACTTTTTCCTCATGATACAAAGATAGGCCTGTTAAAGAGGAGATGTAATTGTAGTTTTATTTCATATGTAATGCTATTCATTCTGGTCAACACAACCTAAGGTGCCTCTGGGGCTATTGAATCAGTCTTCTACATGCAGCTGTTCAGAGATCCTGGATGTGCATCAGGGAGCTAAACTTTAAAGCTGACATAGTCAGAGCTCCAAGCCTCTTCCCTGCAGACCTGGAGCTCCAAGACCATAATAAAGAGTGTGGAAGGCTTTAACTACCAAAAATCCAGAGTGCAAATCTTCCTCGGATCAGTAAGACAACCTGGCAAACTGCCGCACAGATAAGCAGGTAACACACATCATGAATAACATTCTTTGCAAAACATACTACTTCTGAAAAATTCCCACCTTCATATAAGCAAAAAACATTGGCCAAATTACTCAGGAAAAGGCCTACCCAGAATGAGGCATAAAAATTTTTCCATAGTACATAACAACATCCTTCAATGAGTTTATTAAGTAAGACTGGAGGAGAGGACAGCAGAGGCAATGAGAAGCCTTTTCCCTGACTCTTCTTTTTGCCCCTGGGTCAGTAAGACAACAGAACCAAGGCAGAATCCGAATTATTTCCCTCAACCTACAACACAGTGGTTAATCCAGAGAATCTAGTATCGATGCAGGAATTATATTCAGTAATTTGAGATTACCTATATATGTCCACAGCCCACCAAAAATAAAGGGAATCAGGCAGGATTTCTCTGTGTGTGTGCGTTTGGAAAAGGTTAAAAACCCGACAAACTGATCCAGTTAGCATATGGGTGGCAGAGAGAGAAGTTGTGTTTTAAGACCGAGAACAAAAGCAGCTCTACTAAATCCAAATGCTTTCCATATTCCAAGGATATTAAGAGGAAGAAAAAGAATGAATGGCAGGAAGAAGCAAGAGGAAAAAATGAGCAACAAGAATCATTTGAGTTTATGGGGCAATAGAATCTATTACTTGAAGGTGGAAAAAAAAGTTACTTAGCTTAGCTTGTGCTATTCCAAATTTAGGTCCTTTTCATATTAGCTACAGCCTTCAGAACAAAAAAGCCTTCAACTTTTAATAGCCTAGGTGTAAACTAGCTTATTAATGAAAAAGAACAAAGCCTTTGAGTAACATGGCTTCCCACCCATCTCCCTCACTACTATTCATCAACGAAACTATGCCTCCACCTGGCAAACGGACACAATAGCAAATTCCTAATGCACTGAAAATAATCTGCACATCTAACATACCGTAAAGTTTTGGCACATATGCTATTGGCTTCAGTAAATGAAGGATTTTTAGTAAATGAAATACTTTACATATGGAATTTGTTGCAAACTCACATAAACATTGTACCTACTTGATGATTTCAGATGAAATGTGTGGTTTAGTACTTACAAAGCTCAGTGTGGTTTAGTACTTAGAAAAATTACATAGGTCTACAGCTGCCTGTTTTTTGAGCTACACTAATGGTATTGGGAAGAAAAAAAAGTATTAAGAGAAGTTTGTTGACCTAAGAGAAGGCACAGACCATTTTACGGGCTACTCAAAACCAAATCTGGGCAGCAGGTTGGGACTGTGTTGGTATAACATGAGCTGCAAATATTCAGTTTTATTGAAAGTAATTGAAGAAGACAGTGCATGCAATTATCCCAAGTAAATTTTTGTGCTGTTGTTCTGAGCTAAAAACCATGTTTTATGGAAGGCTTCATATTCATAATTTTGTTCTCAGACAGAACAGGGTTAATTTTACAAGACACTTTCAACTGAACAAACAGTAAAATCCTAGGTGATATTTCAAGAGAAAATGGTCCTTCCTGACCCTTGTAATTTTATTTAATAAAACACCTTAGAGCTGGATTTCGGACAGGTGGAAGGAAGGAGAAACATTCTTCATAGCACTTCACATATATAGGTGGCTTTTTCTCATTCCACCTCAAGGACCTCTACCTCCATTTTATGCACTGGGCAACTGAAGCTCCTCCAGTCCCGTAACACAGCAGAGTCAGGGCCATCTGACCCTGGCCCTGGGGCTCTGCTTGCTGAGCCCAAGGCCCTGCACTAGCACTTCTGCTTAATGAAGAAGTCAATGTACTAAATTTGAATTTGCAAATTTGGGGGACAATTGGTCTAAGACAGCAAGATATGCAAGAACATGTCCAACTAGCTATGAGAGTAGTCCTAATTACTCTAACTCTAATTGGGATTACTAGCGGCTATACCCACTACTTAAATGCAAGTCTCTTCCTGTTTGTGCTCCTCACAGTCCTGTCACCAAAAAGACTTCAATAATTTACACCCATTTTGGGGTAAATTGAACCCAGAAATTATACCTAGGACTGGAAGAAGTTTAACCCTCAGCATTCATTCTTTCTCCACTCTTAGTGATACTAGGCAGAATACTGTAAAATATATTTACTCCCAAATTAGTAACAGCACAGCATTCATATATTTGGAGATTTCTGAATCCCAAATAACCAGAAGAATCAAGGAAATAGCCTCACACTGACATGACTTCTTTTAGACATATTTCTCCACTCTTACTTGAAAAATCCAGGAGTCATTTTTTACAGCTTTCCTATTTGCCATGCTTCTGTGACTGCTAACACTGGCACAATAGGGATATTTTCCATTAATCTGTTATTACAGTACAAAGTTATTTGGTTATCAATCACCATCTCAAAATTTCAGTTACCATTGTTCTCGTTTATTTAAATTTCTCAATCTAAAATACCTTTATATATTGCTTTTATCTCACAAATTTCTTAAAAGTAATAGCCAAAGTGTAAAATAGATATTGTCATTCTTAAAAAGCCTCAACAGTCAGTAATGAAACTTCAGAGAAGTGGTTAAGTTATAATACCAATAAAATAGTGATCAGTAACTTCTCTATAGCTTTACTAAGTAGTTAAAGACCTATAACCCTCTAAAGATTATAAGCCATAAATAAGTATAAAGTTACTTACTATATTTTTAACCACTATCCATTAATAATAAATCTGTCTGATTAACCATATAAATATTTTCATAATTGGTCCTAAAATATAATTAGATATTAACTGCAAATGGGTAGCTTCTAACAAACCAATTCTAAGGAAATTTTAAAAAATAGTTGCCTAAAATTAAAAAAGCAATAAAAACCAAAGTTGACTGTTTTCCTTCTTCTTTTAATTTGTCAGACTGGATAATTTTCAACAAGAATGAACCATCTCAAAGCATTTTAGGCAAGTTTGATTAATTCAAAATTCCTATTTCCCTGAAAAAAGAACAAATTAAGGTGGTGCAGTTTATGGTATGAGCAACAGCAAGTCTGGACATGATCAAGGTTAGCATTAGGTTAATTGAAAAAGTTATTATTTAGTAACAACATTTGACAGAAGGAACACTTGTGTTTAGACTCTTACAAGAGATCCCCATATTAGATCCCAATATACAGAACAGGGCTTGGATTGGACTTAAATGATGCACCAGCACAAGGTCTGCATAATACTATGTTCATGGTCAAAATGAAATACACACAATTGTTCACCCATTTTGGGTGCATGCAAACCCTCAACATATAAAAGTCCTTACTATATTAAGTTGAATTTACCTGAACCTATGCCTACCTTAATTTTCTAGACTCTCCTTATGATCAGAAGTTAACACTGTCCTTTGCTTCTTGAGGGAGAGTGAACAGTTTCTACAAACTTCTGGCATTAGCCCTCATTCTTTGACTGTGCAAACAAAAGCGATCAGAACTTCAGCTAGTATAAACAGAAAGCAGATCTGCACAGTCATACCAATGGAGCATGTAACCTACAGCAGGATTAGCAATTTTTTTTTCTTTTGACAGCTAGGACAGTCATGTAGCATATTGGAATTGCAGTTGTTCATAGAAAAAACCCCAACAAACCCAACCACAAAAAAAAAAAAAAAAAAAACAAACAACAACCAAAAATTATGCTTGTAAATCATGCTTGCTTTACTTCTACAGGTAAATCTATCATGCTATTCATAGTCATCTGTATCAGTGCATTTACAAATTACTTATTTTTCAGCAAACTTATTGCTTGCATACATTTCCTCACATCTTTTATCCTTGAGTTTTTTTCTTTTATGGCATCTAATACTTCTTTCCTTTCCCCCATAGAAAAAAAACAATCAAAATAACCTGAAACACAAATACAAGAAGTTTTAATCAGCCACAATGGGGAAAAGAGTCTTATAGAAAGCCTGCCAAAATTATCAGAGATAGAAACCGTCATTCACAAGGTAATACATAGTTACTTCTAAAAAGGAAGGAGAAGATAACTCTGGAAATAAGATACTATGTGGTAAAAAGTCTCCATCAAGTTAAGAAGTGTCCACTATGGAACAATAGTCAAATAGAAAAAACAGGGATATGGGCAGATGTTTTAAATCACTGCTTTTAATTACATAAAAGACTTCACATTCCACATCAGCTGGCACAGAATCACTCACTGGACAGCCGCTCATGTTCTGCTTTCTCTTAAAGGTGAGCTACAAAGCTAAAATGAAAATCAAGCTCATTTTAGATGTGTGAGCCGAATTCCCTCCTCCCCCATAACTGTCAAATGCTTTTCTGCTAGCCTCATACAGGCACCAGTCACATGCACATGCACTCCAACCTGATTCAGTGAATATATTTTCCAGTGTACAGTGAATTAGCATACCTCCCCCCTCAGAAGTGTAGCTATTAACTAGGCTGGGTATGTTCTCCGCATCAGGCTTCAAGTGGCTTCCAGTTCACACCTCTTCCCATTGAGGCCCTGATAATCCAGAGGGCCTGTGCTATGGGCTTGGATAATGTGCCACCTCACTGGCTATGGCCCTCAATCTCATTGAAGTAACTGCTATTACATGATAGAACATTATCACATCAACATTATAATTTTCCAGAGTATTTTCAGCAAGCCTTGGAAGCCTAAACACTCTCTGAAATTTCTACTTATACTGAAAAAATGTGTATTTTTAACATTTATTTCAAAAGTTTGTGAACATGTCCTCCAAATTCAATTAATTATGCAACTGTTGTTTTGCAGTTCACATTAAGAACAAAAAAGAAAGAGAAACCTGAAAAACCCCCCCACACATTCAAGACTTAAATTAGGGAGATATCTATCTTCTTAATATCTTCTCAAGGACTTTCCAGGTCTCTAGCCATAAAATAAAGTTCTAAATGAAGAAATGGAAAATCACATCATCTACAGCCACAGGTGCAGCAGGTCCACACTGCATATACTCTGCCATTTCAAGAAATGCATTTCCTCTAACTATCTATATATAAATTGTGCTGATTGACACTTAGAGCACCAGCTTTTAATTCTATTCACATTCATAAATATGCATCATATCACAGGTTAGAACATGCAGCTACGTACAATGCATGTTCTATTTATCACTGCCTTTAGTTACATGGGTAAAATTGCACCAACTTAATTTGTATCGGAACCAGGCTCCTCACCCTCCAAAGTACCACTTACATTTTCTCCATTTTCTTCCAAGCGCGAAGCATAATGAGTTCCTTGTGGGAACTTAAGCAGACTTAAAATGTTTAAAAATAAAGACTTTGTAATTCATTAACAAGTAGGCTGCTATGAATTTTGTCTTTGAGACTAATTCACTCTCAAGGCCAAATTCTTCCCTTAGATCTCTGTTCAGATATTCTACTCCAGTTGTAAACAAACCCTTTTAGAAATTCACACATGTACAGAAGATAGTCATTCAGAACCCAGATCTAGCATCTGGTCCCAAAGGAAAGGGCTCATTTGCAGTGTCACAGCTAAGTAGGAAAGAACCACTCCCACACAGCTGTGGTAGATTTTCCATACAATTCACAGCCTATGTGAGAGTGAAACCAAGACCTCTGGAGGATTTTCCCCTCCAGACAAAGTATGAGAGTCATCCCCAAAAAGTCATTATTCCTTGCAAAAATGAGAGGTTCAAATCTTTGAGTGATAATTTGGAACCTAAGTCCCACATCACAGCCCATCAGCCCAGCTGATGTTTAGCTCATCAGCTATTTTAGGGTATTTCTTTTACCTTTCTCCATTTTGACCACCATTTTCCACTTTGCATAGGAAGCACCTGCCCTGATAAAAGATTCGTCAGAAGTGCTGGCTTGCATACCTACAATTCTGCTTGGAAACCACTTTCTCTGCTCACGTTGATATAATTGTAGCAGAGGGGTGACCACAAGAAATTCACACTCTCCAGTACTGCTGTCAAAGAGCAGAATGTATTTGAAAAGGAGTCTAAGGAGTATACTTCGTGACATGCAAACCAGATACCACATATCACTTCTGTGGTTTTAGTGGAATACAAAGAGAAGGCAACCAGACCTAACTCCTCCTATAAATACACATGGTCCCATAGACAGGAACAGACAGGGTCTATTGATCCATCTATCCAGTGGTGGAGCTACTGCCAAAATTTGCTCATGGAATAGATGGCAGATGTTTTTGTTCTTGGCCAAAATTAACAATTTCTACCTTATAAACCACTCACAACTTTGTGTTCACGTACACATCAAACTCTTACTACTCTTTCCAGTTACTGAATGCAATACAAAATTGTACTGGGTTTGTGTGGCAAGGGTTTGGTAGCAGGGGAGTTACAGGGGTGGCTTCTCTGAGAAGCTGCTGGAAGCTTCCCCTATATCTGACAGAGCCCATACCAGCCGGCTTTAAGTGGGACCCGCCGCCAGCCAAGGCCGAGCCAATCAGCGATAGTGGTAGCACCTCTGGGATAACAGATTTAAGAAGGAAAAAACATTGCAGGGTACACACAGAAACTGCAGCCGGAGCAAGGTGTGAGCGAGGTAAGAGAAACAACCCTGCAGACCCCCAGGTCAGTGAAGAAGGAGGGGGAGGAGATGCTCCAGGCGCCGGAGCAGAGATTCCCCTGCAGCCCATGGGGAAGACCATGGTGAGGCAGGCTGTCCCCCTGCAGCCCACGGAGGTCCATGGTGGAGCAGGAGGATGCCCAAAGGAGGCTGTGACCCCGTGGGAAGCCCATGCTAGAGCAGGCCCCTGGCAGGACCTGCCAATCTGTGGAGAGATGAACTCACGCTGGAGCAGGTTTTCTGGCAGGACTTGTGACCCCACAGGGTACCCACACTGGAGCAGTGTGCTCCTGAAGGACTGCAGCCCATGGGAAGGACCCACATTGGAGAAGTTTGTGGAGGGCCATCTCCCATGGGAGGGACCCCACCCTGGAGCAGGGGAAGAGTGTGATGAGTCCTCCCCCTGAGGAGGATGAAGCAGCAGAAAATAACATGTGATGAACTGGCCGTAAACCCCATTCCCCATGCCCCTGTGCCACTGCAGGGGGTTGGTAGAGAATCCAGGAGTGAAGTTGTGCCCGGGAAGAAGGGAGGGGTGGAAGGAAGGTGTTCTGAGATTTGGGTTTATTTCTTATTACCCTACTCTGGTTGATTGGCAATAAATTGAGTTAATTTTCCCCAAGTTGAGTCTGTTTTGCCCATGATGGTAATTGGTTGAATGATCTCTCCCTGTCCTTATCTCGACCCACAAGCCCTTTGATATATTTTCTCTCCTCTGTCCAACTGGGGGGGGGGGGAGGGGTGGTGGTGATAGAACAGCTTTGGTGGGCACCTGGCATCCAGCCAGGGTTAATCCACCGCAAAAATATACCACCCTCTGCTCACCTTGTAAAGGCAAACTCTCAGAACTATATTGATTAATGGATGGTACCTTTGTGTTTCCCAAGTTTTAAGGGCTTCAGCATCCACCGAGTTGTGTAGAAAGAGCATTTATAAAGTTACTCACTTTGTTCTGGGTGTTTTCCTAGTTACTACTGGTCTTGAACAGAAGCAAAAGGAAGCCTTCAGCTTACCACTTACATTGGAATATATTAATTAAAACCAGATAGAGGTAGAACTGAAAATTTACCCTGCTGTTCAGATCCACAGAGTACATGGCTGCTCTTCTGCTTTCAAGATCAGCCAAGAACTCTGTGCCTCTATTTTATTATGCTTCTGGTATGTCCCATTCATTCAGTCTGGAGATAGAGGTCTGCTTAATTAAGTTTGTGAGAAATATCTTAGATGGGAAAAAACCCCACATCAAAGAAATGGCAGAAGTGTTTGAAATTATGAAGAAACAGAAGGTGGACATCTATATAAGAAACAAACAAGGATATAAGCATAGAAGGTGAGGAAAAAAGGAAGATGAAACCTCTTCTGACTGCAAATATACTTCACAGAAATGCAGTTTCTTTTCATCAGAAAAAAACCCACCAACATGGTACATTTGGATACTTGAGTAAAACACTGGGATTCATTTTGCACTTGACAGAAATATTTTGATTTTGACTGAAATATTGTTTTGCTAAACAAAATTTTCTTGGAATGCCTTTGAGAAGAACTTAGAATTGTTGTGATTTTCTTCTGAAGTGGGATGAAAATTAAATTTGAAATCACACAATAGTGTGATTAAACAGAAATTTTATCTTAAACAATTTCCATCCTCCACAGAGCTTTGATGGCAAAATAGTTCCTGGCTTCTAGTCCTATGACAACTGTGCTGGTTTTGACTGGGATAGAGTTAATTTTCTTTAGAGTAGCTACTATAGGGCTATGCTTTGGATTTGCGCTGGAAACAGTGTTGATAAGACAGGGATGTTTTAGCTGTTGCTGAGCAGTGCTCACACAGAGCCAAGGCCTTTTCTGCTTCTCACCCCACCCCACCAGCAGGCAGGCTGGGGGGGGCACAAGGAGTTGGGAGGGGACACAGCTGGGACAGCTGAACCCAACTGACCCAAGGGATAGTCCAGACCATATGATGTCATGCTCAGCATATAAAGCTGGGGGAAGAAGAAGGAAGGGGGAACATTGGAGTTATGGTATTTGTTTTCCCAAGTAACTGTTACACATGATGGAGCCCTGCTTTCCTGGAGACGGCTGAACATGTGCCTGCTGATGGGAAGTGGTGAAAGAATTCCTTGCTTTGCTTGCATGTGCAGCTTTTGCTTTACCTATTAAACTGTCTTTATCTCAGCCCACTAATTTTCTGTCTTTTACTCTTCCAATTCTCTGCCACATCCCCTGGGTGGGAGCAAGCGAGTGGCTGTGTGGTGCTTAGTTGCCAGCTGGGGTTAAACCATGACACAACACAATAAGATTATGCATCTGTTATCTTTCCGTTACCGCATGTTACGGATGGCAGAAGCAGGTGAAAGGGATTGATTACATGTCTACTAAAAATTCTGTTTTCTAGATACATGGGGTCTTTTGCTGATAAGTTTTTACCTGACACTGAAAATGGTCAAACGTGAAAAAACATGAAAAACCATACCTGAAATACAGTTTACCAACACCGAGCAAGAGAGTCACAAATACATCTTCATCATGAGACCTTCCCCCATAAGATCATGTTTAATTAATGATTCTGCAGGTCTCATTCTGTCCGAGAGAAGTCTGTTAAACTGAATGGTTGTATCTTGCCTTATATATTTTAACCTCTAGAGAGTATGCTGCTGGGGAGGCTAAGCAGATCCATGTATCACACTTTAAAAAGATGAATGAAACACTTAGGATTTAGCAAGGTATTTATCAGATAAATTCCACTAAGAATGTAGGTTTCTGATTGCTTTTATGGTCCATTTTACTGATGGTGTCTGGCAAGCTCTCCAGGTATAGAAGTGTGCATAAGGGAATGGTCTCATGAGCTACTATTTTTAAAGGCTCACCGTAAACAGCCTATTGCATATAAACAGCATTCCACATAGCATTTGGTGGATAAGCGTGATGAAGTCTCAAACGTTATTATTCTCACCAAAAGACAATAGCTGATTTTTCATTTCCTCAAAGCTTTGAATAAACGTTGTTGTGAGACTGTCAAAGCACTTCACATTTGGCATCTGAATGTAATTATGCCATTCAAGAAGTCATGCAACATTGATTACACTTGGGTTTACAACTCCAAACTGCTTTATGAAAGCAAACAAAACAAACACAAACAAATCTTACATGTCTCAGTGTCTCCACAAGCAGAATCTTCCAGAATAGGAGAGAACAGATATGTATATTAATAACAGGAAGCTCCAGAGAGGTACCACTATTCACCAATAGCACTGTCTCATTGTTACCACTAACAACAAAATCATTCAGAATATTTTTTTTGCCTCCAATCCTATAACCTAATTAAAAAAAAAAACCACCAAACAACCCCCCCCCCCAAACACAAAAAACCACAAGGTTGAAGAATAGAGGCCATAATAGTAAGACATGTCTTTCTAGAAATACATGGAACTGTGCTATAACAATTATGATTCTTCTATCTGACCTTCCTGCATTTGGATCCTGCAAAAAAAAAAAAAAAAAAGTCACCTAAACATGGAATATTCATTCTACTCCTCAGAATTACAGTGTCTACCTCTTAAAGATGGAGCAAACCTTCTTGAGCATGCAGTGCTGTTGTTTATGCTGACTTTGGCAGGGTTCCCATGCAAACCAGCTCAGTATAGAAAGATTTTTAACATCAAGTGGGAGGAGAATCAACAAGTCATACAATAACAGACAAAGGGTACCATCTGCAATGAAGACAGAGAAGGCGACACTTTGAAAATGAATCCGTCTTTAATATTTGAGAAGATGGGAGTACACCTCCTGTTCAATTATATCATATACAGTAGAAACACTCCCAGTCTCTCAGCCTGTAAATCAGTGTTTCTTCACAGCCTTCCGTTCAAACACAGGAGGAATACAAAGACAGATTTATTTGTCCTCAAACAATGTTCTTATTTATCAAGAGATAAAATAATTCCAAAGCCATAAAAAGTTTTCTTAACAAAAAAATGATATGCCAGACTGAAATCATGATGTCATAGCCAAAAGTGGTTGGCAATGGTTGACTGCAGGAAAAAAAAAAAAAAAAAATAAATGGAGAGTGGGCTGGGGGGGATTGCTTTGCTTTTGGTGGGGGAAGTGGTGGAGCGTCAGGTTCTGGGTGGTGAGCAGTTGTACTGTGCATCACTCGTTTTGTACATTCTTTTATTAGTACTATTGTTGTTGTTGTAACTTCCCTTTTTGTGTTGTCCCAGTAAATTGTCCTTATCTCAACCCATGAGGTTCCGGGTTTGGGGGTTTTTTTTGGTTGTTTTTTTGTTTCTTTTTTTTTTTTCTTCCTTCTTTTCTCTTTCCGATTCTCCTCCCCATCCCACCAGAGTAGGGCAGGGAGAAGTGAGCGAGCAGCTGCGTGATCCTTTGTTACCAGCTGGGCTGAAACCACAGCACAAAGAGAAAACCATCTCTACAGAGACAGCAAATAGATGTAAAAACAACAAATACCTTAATTTACTGCCCAGTCTTCTATCTAGAAGTCTGAGAACATGGTGGCACTAGGCAGAAACTTACTTTTACAAACCAGAGGACAACCACCCAAGTGCTGGCTACTGGAAATAACTTTATGAATACAACACCTCTTAATTCACCTAGACCTTTATGGTCCTCTCCAGTGTTTTTATTATAAAGCAATTAACTCTTACTTCAAATGGCAGGGGCAAAGTAAGGTGTTAAGTTTTCCAAATCAGAAAATGGAGAGAAAGAGGGAATGGGCAGACTAAGGTAGGTCTCCTCTTTTAAGGAATAATCCAGAGTCCATTAAAGACTTCTTTTAAACTTAATGGATTTTGGATCAGGCCCCTGGAACTTTTTCAAACTGTTGGGTAGATAATTGTATCTCTGATCTAAGCACATTTAAATTTTAGCTTCATTACATGTCAAGTCCTTTCCTTCCTCTTAGCTATTATAGGATTCCAATGGGTAATTAGATAGGGTACCAGGTCCAAAGAGCTTTCCCTTCCCCCCTAAAAAAAAGCTTCAGAAGCTTTCTTCTGGTACAGGGATTCAAGAGACTCAAAAGGAATTTACACACTTGTCATCAGCAGACTCACAGATGTTCTGACTCCTCTCTCTTTCCTCATATGCCTTCACTGTTTTTCACTCAGTGCATTTCAAAAGCCACCTTTCTCACACCCAGTGGTCCCTATTGCTTTTATGCATAACATTTTCCAGAGTTATTAGCATTTCTTCAAGTAGTCAGATTCCTGTCAGCTCCAAAGGCTGTACCCACAGTAGACAGGGAAGATGGCAGAAGTTTGGGGAGAAAAGTCCTTCAGTATTCGGGTTCTGCACCTAACCCTGATTTTGCAATGAGCTCTGCACAGGCAGATTTTTGCTCTCAGAACCTGAGCATTCCTGATACAGTGCAAATGCCTCCCAGTGTTTCTTTATGAATGATGCCAAATAGAGGTTTTTTCCTCAGTGATCCCCAAACCTTCCTCCCAAGAAATCTTACCACTGCCAAAAAAACAGGCTGTTGACATTCAAAGCTGCACTGATGAGAATAGGGCAGAAGGAACACAGTCTTCTCCAATTCAAGTGACAGGTATCTCCTCTTACAGTTTAAAAAATGTAAAACTGGATTTTATCTATATATTATGATTCAGATCGTGCAATGAAGACACTTCTCAAACTCTTTGAAGTCATTCTTTAGCAAAAATCTCCATAATGATCAGCTTACAGCCCCAAATACCAATGCTACATGAGAAGAATTTCCTCTTGCCACCTCCAGTTGTAGACCCTGGCGCAAACGCTCAACCTCAGCTGTGACAGGTTTTTAAAGCAGCAAACATCAACCAGGTCCAAAATCAGAACCTGACCTGTGTGATCTAGTAACCTCTAGTTTACTGTAGACCGAGAGCCAGTTACCTCACACAGCAAAGCAGACAGAGGCAGGAGATTCCAGATTCTCACTCCCACGGAGCCCTGCATATTGCAGGACTCAGGACCTTGTATAATGGCTGACCATCAGCTTTTTGTCTTGAGATAGGCAATATCTACCAGATCCTGCAGAGTTTGATTTAGGAAAGAAAAATGGCATGACAGAGCTGGTAGAAGACTACTGAACCCTTGGATAAGACTACTGTTGGGGAGATTCCCTGGATTAGTTCAAGAGACCCATGCCTACACAAAAGGATTATTTCACATTTTTGTAGCTCTGCTAGTATTTTTGAACTGTATTTGAACTCCATGTATTATTATGGATCAATTTCTCATTATGCTCCATTAGAATTTCTATTTGCTGATATAAACAACAAAATTCTAACATGAAACCCAAGCAGGCCCATGCTGGTTATCTTGCAGAATGACCCAAACACTAAGTTTAAGTATACATTATTTAGCATGTGACAACTTCAACTTCACATAAATGTCCCACGCTTGAGTTTTCACCCATCAACTCTGGTAGACATTTCTAACTTACATTTTAGTAAATCCTTTGTTTGCCATTTGTTAAAATATCTTGTACAAAATCTCCGAAAAATTGACTTCCAAGAGGCAGTTTGGTGTTTGTGCTGATTGACATCAATCTTGAATAAAGCCAAGCAGAAAAAACTAATACACAATTAAAGTCTGATAACCAGATTTGATGCCTCTTGTCTCAAGCCTCAAGATTTGGACTTGACTTGTTAACAGGCTGCCAGAGATAACTATGGTAAACATGTCCATAACAGAGACCAAACTACCACAGCCACGAGCAGTCAAAGCTGTAGTAAAATACTTCTAAAATAATTCACTCAATTTTTCAACCTGTTATTTCCACATGCTCCACCCAAGGCAAAAAAGCATGCAAAAACATACAAGAACATGTTTTCACAAACATTCCTTCAATTTCTTCCTAAATCCTCATGAAGGAGTGAACTTTATTGCTAGAGAGAATTCTGCAATTCTACTTATCTTCAGTTTAAGACAAGGTAATTGTGCTTGAAGTAGTACTACAATCACATTACTAATACACTTCAGGCTTCTTTTATCATTTGTATGAAAAAGGGTACCAATTAATCCACAAATAGAGCTCATTTTGTATTTTTAAGGTAGGGATGCATTCAAGATTTATAGAGAAATATTTTTCCTTACAGACAATATGAAGATTAATTGACATAGGACTAGTATCACAAGAATTTAACCAGAATGGTACTCAGCTCCAAAAAGACGGAAAAAAAAAAAAAATCATACATTACTGATGAGGATAAGGTTAGTTAAAAATAATTTCAGAGTAACTGACACAAATAGAAAAATGTAATCAAATATAAAATGCTAATTTGTCCCCCTCACAAATTCAAGAAAGTATTGAGTGGAGTTTTAACTTGAAACAAAAAAAAAGAAATCCAGAGTTCTGGTCTTATAGATAAGTCTCAGTGGTGTATATCTTTTTATGAAACTGACTTGATTTAGAAAAGAAGCTAAGTTTCATTTTCAAATTAATCAAGCAGATGTGCTCTGCTAGGAATTCACCAGCCCACAAAACAGAACTCATTTGAAAGAAAAGGTCTGTACTCCATGAATCTCTAACACATTCAAGCATTCTGGATAAGACTCAACAGGAAAAAAACAAAACAAATCAAAACCTCATAAGAGTACTGCGCACACAGAACAGAAACTAGAGATGCAGAGGACTGAAAATGGTAAACTTACTTTTTTTTCCTGAATCCACAGGTTTTGGACTCACAATACGTTTAAATTGTATACTATGTAAGCGTTAGGTACACTTAGTTTGATAACATTGCAGTCTTTTGATTTAAGTTTTATAACAATGCAGTATTATTTTAGAACATTTAATAGAAAATAATTCTGAATATAATCTCACATGCCAGTACTCCTGTGCACTCAGGAACTGATGACCCATATATTACCCATCCCCTCCAACCCCAAAGAACAAATCAAAAAACCCCATACATGAACTTTGTTTCATAGACTTAGCATATGCGCTGCAAAACTAAAGGAAAAGTAAGAACATACCATTTTGTTTCCTTAATAAATTTCAAGCCATATAAGGTTGTATGATTAAGATTTAGCATGACGTATGGATTTCTGGATTCTCTTAACATCTTAATGTACAGCAATATATTTCATTATATTCATATTTATACTTACAATAATCAGCAGAAAGGTCAAGAATGGGCACAAAGATCCCATTTGTTGTGACATCTTCCCAAGGTTATAGAGTTTTAACTGCCTTCTTCACACAGAAACTAGAGCTCAGAAAAGCAGGGTGGGTTTTCTGGGAAACATTGTCATCTTACAACTTGAAGCATTGCTTTAGGATGCTCCCCAAGGAAGAGGGAGAAGACAGTGATACAAAGTCACAAACTGGAACTGAAATCTTTGTTCCAAGGTGTTCCACTTCTACAGCCAGTGCCTTATTTCCAAAAAAAACCCCCCCAAAAACCCAAGCAAACAAACAAACAAAAAAAAACCAACAAAAAACCAAACAACTTTATTGTAAGGTAAAATAAGAGGAAACAATAAAATCCCAGTATTTCCAAAAAAACAGTGCTGCTCCTGTGCCTTGGTGGATAGGCAGATGGTACCCATGTTTTCAAAGACAGCAGACTGTGCTGTATAAGTAAAGATGGTTTAATTAGTCTTGATGGCCCAGGTTTAGACTAGTTTTAAAGGGAACTGTAATTGGTATCAACAATAATGAAATAAAAATCACTTTTCTAGTACAGCAATGACTTGACATATTATTACAACTTTAACAACAGTTTTCTCCCAAATAAGTGAAGTGTTTAATATAATATTCTCAGCTGCTAAGAAGAGGGAAGACTTCTCTCTTGCTACTTCCATGGCACCAGCAAAGCCACATTACACCCAGCCCTCCTCTCCCTGACCTCTCTCACATTCCAAGATAAAATTTTAGGTTTCTTGTTAGCTCCACAACTCATATCCCAGAGGCACAAGTAATGTCAATAGTTAAACTTCAGAGACTGAAACCAAGCAATCATAGTTACACATCCATAATGGAAATGCCACTAGGAAAGCAGGGAAACATGACAGAAACACTGCTGTACTGGAACAGAAAGGCTTCATTTCACTCACACCTGCGCCACAAGCCTGGGATATGGGCAACACCTGCAGCTAACTTTCTTTTTGAGGCAGAAACACTTTTAGCAGCTGCAACTCAATAACCCAATCACCACTTCTGGGGGGGAATGCCATTCCCAGGCTATGCATTTCTGTTTGCATTACAGCAGACCTGGAGAGCTACTGAGATTTCTTTATCAACTTGCCCTGTCTCCGAAACCCTTAGCAAGCTCTGAACACACATAGCGAAGCTCATTGCTCTTGTAGCTGAGCCTAAACACACAAGATAGTGCTCGTCTAAAATTCACACCAGATGTTACGTGGGGTAACTAAGTCCCAGGCATTTGCTGGGCAGCAGGTTACTTAGCTGTTATCCAGTAGTCAGGCAGGTACATTATCCATTGAGTTACTTACATTTAGGATACTCAGCCACCAGCTGTCCCTGCATTATTCTTGGTTTGGTGAATGCTGTCCTCTGTTTGCCCAAAGGAAGACAGAAGCCACATTCAATTCCTTCCACATCTCCTGTTTTAAAAAACTGTGTTTTAAACACCCAGTAGTCAAGTGATTAATAGCCTATCAAGAAATATTAATGTTGTAATACTAAAATTAATTCATATTTCCTAAAATATACCATAATTACAGCATTCATATTTCACTAAATGCATTGATAACTGCTAGAACTGCAAGAAACAGCCCTGTTAAAAGATGAAATTACCTTTCCTAACATCTCTAGAAGTATATGATATGTCTACAACATACCCTAGAAATAACCAGTGGTTAAGCGCATACAATTATATCGGTCCTTTTCCCAGAAAACAGTCATTCATTTAAAACCCATAGATATGCATAGCTTCCTTTTCTTTGTGCCACTATGAAAGCACTATATTTTCATTCTATTGTTACAATACCATCATCATCTATAGCTGGTAGCATTGATGTTGTTAATAAGGATTACAGCAATATAAAATATCCCCATCAGTGCACCCACACTAATAGCTGAGATCAGCATAAATCCCAAGCTGATGTTCAGGCTTTAAACATATCGCCATTACCTACCTACCAAATAAATAAAAGATATCATTTCATTACAATATAATATTGAAAGCTGTAACATTCATACTTAAGCAAATAGAACAAACATCCAAGTATTAACACCCCTGATTTTGTGAAACATATTTACCTAGATACATTTCAACAGGTCACACCACCTACATCTAGTGGGAAGGAAGCAGAGCAACGACACGCCTCCTAAATGCTTTCTGCAGTGCTTTTATACCTTCTGCACATTCCCAGTCACTAACTAATTAATTACAACTCACTGATGCAGGCAATCACTCAAGCACGCACATGAAGACCAGAACCAGGGCTAGAACTTAGGAGCATCTGGTTCTCAATTATGGGGCTGCTCTGTGAGAGCACAACACTCATCTGCCTGTTATGCATATGGCAGCAGAGACTTATTTATAGTTGCTCCTCAGGAAGCTGTGATTTGTATTAAAATATGTAATGACTGAATTACTCTTCAGTGCCTGTACTTGAGAATAACAAAGTGTTCCCACCAATCCCCATACCATCTAAAGCTGTAGCTAATACCAAGGATTTGTTCAAAAGGCAGTGTAAATTGGAATGAAACCTGACCTTTATACAGCAGAAAACAACTGTTATGTTTTTTTCAAGGATATTTCACCAATACCACAAAGTGGAATTCTTGTTCATACTGATATACAGGCATCTGCTGAGTATTAATGAGGCACACAACATTAGGCAATGGTCAAATGTAACACAGCAGCTTGAAGTCTTGCTTGAAAAGCAATGTGTAAAAACACAACCACCTTCTTTCACTACTAGTTTGTCCTTCCCTCTCACCCACAAACTGCCTTGAACAAAGTACTAACCAGAGCTATGCTGACTCGGTGCTTTAAAGCACGCCTAAAAGTTCTTCCCTGCTTACTCCCCACCAGCTACCCCTTTGCCCCACCCGGCTGTGCATCTTGCACACCTGGCAGTCAATTGCTAATTTCACGTAATCAGTCTGTAATCTCTACCAGTTACATTATCACCTGCTCTGCTTGCAAATCCAGGGCCCTCCCACCTTCTCCAATTAGCGGGTTCTTACTTAATCCGTTCTAGCATGGAGTTGGGAAACATGATTTCTATTAAGAAATTAACTCTTTCCTGAAACTCTTTTCAGTTTGTTACATCCAGGTTGTACTTCCAAACAACAGACATCCACAGCAAATCCTCACAGTGGGAGATCAAATGTTGCACTCGCTTTACCAAGAAGTGACTCTTGCGCTTTAAGCAGGGATGCACCCTACTCCACTCGTGCATTATAATGCCTAGGCCTTAATAAATCCAGTTTTAAAAGGTTCTGTAAATTAAAATTAGATTACATGAAATGTCCTTGTTAACTGGTTTGTAACAGATCTGCACAATACAGTGTCCCAAGGACATTCAGTTTCCCCCAGCAAAATCCGTGATGTGATTGAATAAAGGGATGATTCCTGTCATAATTTAAAGACTTGAGAGTTTTGCAAAGATGTTTCTTCTACCTAAATCCCCAGAAAGTGTATGATTCATATACAAGTTCAATGGGTGCAATAACAGAAAGCATAGTTATATAAGCCCCCCAAAAATCTGGAGTACAGATTGAGCAAACAGGCTTGTTTTACCTAAGAAAAATGACAATGAATGTAAGTCATCAAGTATGTGAAAGCCTGATGCAAAAAGATGGGAACAGTCTGCCTTGGTCTCAAAGTACACAGAGCAGAGGGCTTAAAATGCAGAAAATAAAGATTTGACTTCAGGAAAAAAAAAAGCAAAAAGCAACTTTCTGATGGAAAAAGTAGTGAGATACAGGTAGGGAAACTGGGAAGTTTCTGTCATAGGAAGTTTTGGAGAAAGTTTAAAGGAGTGTCAGTCAGGGAAAACCTTGCTTAGAAGAGGATTTATGATCCAGTAGTGGTACCACGCAAACCAAAAGTAATTAGAAGAGGCAGTACAGTGGGTTACGCCAGCAGCCTTGTTACCATAGCTATGGTTCTAAATCCCTTGCCTAGCACAATTTTTGGGATTCCCAGAGAGGTGCAAAACCTTCGGAGAAGCTCAAAACAAGTTTGTATCTGATTATTTTCCCTTGCAGTTAATTACAAGGTGTGATGACAGTGGTTTCTCCAGGGCCTTGCAATTTGCACTATTACTCTGGAAAAAGCAGTAATCTTTTCAGAAAGGCTGTTACAGGCTCTACTGAAATTAAAGTGCATCTTTCTATACAGATCATTAGGTGTTTTCCTACTCTGTTCTCCCACAGAAAATAAGAGGGAATATGCAATAAAAGGAAAATGTGATCCTGAGGGGAGAACATGTCCGTTAGAAAAGAGAATTACTGAAGCTAAAATATGCTGAAATTAAATATGTCACTCTAGATATTCAGAGTTTTTTAAAAAAACACCACAGAAGCAGAAGTTTTTTTCTCTGGTAGATTTTAAGCATGTGACTTAGTAATTTACATCATCAATCAATTTGCAGAGTTCACTCAGAATACATCCCAAGCCTCCTAAACTTTTCACTAGCAAAAGCACAGATATACCCTGTTTTACCTCATTCTCTTGGTTTTATACAGCTGCACTTCCCAGAGTGTCCTGGTTTTGGCTGGGATAGAGTTAATTTTCTTTCTAGTAGCTGGTATAGTGTTATGTTTTGGATTTAGTATGAGAAGAATGTTGATAACACACTGATGTTTTCAGTTGTTGCTAAGTAATGTTTAGACTAAGTCAAGGATTTTTCAGCTTCTCATGCCTAGCCAGCAAAAAGGTTCTTAGTTGCTGGCTGGGGTTAAACCATGACACAGAGCATCAACAGTTGTAAAATTCAGGTTCTACATAACAAAGACAGACCTTACCTAATTCTAGAAATAATCTGAATTTACAAGATCAAGGATTGTGTAGTTCATGTTGAGTATAGTTTGAATATAATTACAATAAGTAGGATTAGAATAAAGTAAATCTTTCTGATGGCCCATTTTTGTATTTTGTTTTTTTGATCATGTAACTTAGGTGTCTGTTATGTTCATTTATCTCCAGAAATCTGCTCTGGATGCCTTGATCAGAGCCAGAATGAAAGTTTGTGGTGAAATCAAAACTGGAGACAAGTTTCCCCACATTTTAGCCAAAGTTAAGTAACTTAGTCGTTCCTTATAGGTGTGCACATCCACTTCTTGCTGAAATAATCCGAGGCCTGTGTCTTGCACATGAAAGCCAAGCAGAACTGGAAACCATCCACTGAGATCACCAAGTCCATATTCCTATTTCCTTCTGGTTTATTCCCTACACTACCATCTCAGATACCATTCTCTTAACTAATGTCAAATATCTTTATGGGCAATTTCCAGATTTTAAAAGTCCTTTATTTTCTGAATTATTACCAATATTGTTCACATATCTCCTAGCTAAATGATTCTTTTACCCATGATTGCTGTTATCTTGTCTTAAACATCAAGGATATAGATACCGAAAGAGAAGTCACAGGCCTGAATCCAACAAAAGGACTGGCATACAATTCTCCTATTATTTAAATGTCCTTAAGAGTTCCTTTTCATCTCTGTATTTAAAAACTATAAAACAAAGATCAAAAAACCCCATTACTGCCATGCACAACTCACTAAAGATATCTTTAATATCAGTATTCCTCTTCTATACCTTGTCAAAACCACTTAGAGAAAATAAGAATGGAAAAAATTATATTCAAAAAGACGGTGAGACTTTGTTGCTGATCCTATTAAGTTGTGAGTTTAGGACTACTTATTCATTTTCATATGGATTGGAGAAAAAAACAGATGCCCCTTACTTTGCAGAAAAAGTAACAGACAGAGGTGTTGGGAAGTTATTGCCATTATATTTCAAGTACAATCATGAAAAGCATGACAACAGTGACATCTTTGTTTTACTGGGTTACCTCTATCAACTCTCAGGCAAATATTGGAAAACCTGATTTGCAGTCCTGGGTAGAAAATTCCCAAAACTTTTTCCATCCACGGTTGTGAAGTGTTGACGCTGACCCAGGGGTGAGTTCTGAAATCTAGTAGCACTTGTCCAAACAAACACTGCATGCTCACTAGGACTCTTGTGCACACAAACTATAAATATTACACCCGTGTTACAGATTTCTCATTTGTTCATCTACTTAAACAAGCTTAGGATACATATTTGAACTGAATCAGCTTTCATATTGCAAACTTCCATCACAGTTTATAGTTTTATGGGATAGAATATCACATTACTTACTGAATCAATAATATTAATACAAGATAAAACATATTTTTCTTCAAAAAGAGAACAACAGCACTCCAGATTACTGAATCAATTTAACTTTCCTGAACTGCATACCAATTTTGTCAACATAGCCTCATGGTAACTTTGTTTCAGTTTCTGTGATTTGTTTTCCTTGTTTCCATGTATTTAGTGCCTGAAAAAAAGGAACACAGTCCACATACTTTCTTTTCTGTCTTAGGGCTTCTTAGCCATTGGAGATGAACCTGAACAGACCCTGTTGAAACAAGCTCTCCTCCTCAGTGGTTGCCATTACTCAGGTCCCCGTTTGGTCCACAAGGCTGGAAATTCAGAGTTAGGTCATAATTACCTCCTGAGGCATTGGAACAGGGATTTTAATTTTAGTTTAGAGACATGATCAATTGGACTAAGAACAGTATTTTGTTGCATATTGATGGATGCAGAAATTTTCCTAAAATCATGCAACTACTGTAGCAATAATATTGTTTCCTTTGTTTACATGTAAGTTGTAGAAATTTCTAACAGCTATGTAATTCTCTCATAAATGCCACAGAATTGTTCACAATGACCATAGAGGTATTATAACTTTGTCATAATATTTTTATTTTATTCTAATACATTTTCCATATGGCTAACTTGTAATCTTTTCTTACACACAAGAGTAACATCCTACAAATGTATCTGTGGCAATTTTACAAACATAATAATTTTCAATAAAAGTCTTTCCCTGCAAAAAAAAGTTAAATTCATGTATATAAATGAGTGTGGGATAAGGACCTGAAGGCCTAACCCTGCCAGATGCTGATTCCAGCAGGGACTTTAGTACTACATTGCTGCTCTCAAGAGAAATTTAAGAGAAAAGTTAATTTCAAGGGTTCAAGTCTATTTTCATAAAAGCCATAGACATTTTTGTAATAAATTTCAGAATTGCGCTTTACTTGAACTTTGAATGACAGGTAACAAATGCTTCAGGTTGCATGATATAACACTCACCTGATCTGAGGCAATAAAAAGGAGACAGAAGATGAGGCAACTGTTCTCTCTGATTAATCTACACAGATAAAACCACGCATCCTCCGCCTGCAAGCTACCTTCACTCCAGTGGCTTCAAATACTCCTATTTCTGCCAGTCATGCTTAGTAGTGTTATATTTAACCTGAGTCAAACTATGCAGTTCTATAATAATGCAAACCAAAAAATGCCATTTCTTCCTGCTTCTGGAAGATGTTACAGATCAGGTTTTCTAAAAGGAAGGAAAGGGGGATGAACAGGGCCTTATCCAAAAAGCCCTGCAGTTTTCCTTCTACCTTGGAAAAAGCTGCCTTTATGTTTTCTTAGAGTAGAAGTATGTTAGTTTAACATGATGTCAGTCAAACTGTACAGGTTAAAAGGCCATAGTTTGTTTATCTTCAGTTCTGTTATTAACCAGTGAAGAGATTGAAAAGCAGCTATCTAGACTTCAGGGACAGTATTTGAGATATAACAAATGCAGTATTTGGAAAATTAAAACACATACCCTACAATTATTTATTATCTGCCATTTATTTTGACAATACTGTTAAATTGCAAATGGATTAAAGGCATCTATAAATCCTCCTAAAATTTAAAGATTCAGAAGTCCATACCTTAAAGCAGAAAGAGTTTAGTTTTAGCTCCAGTCCTCTCTCATTTTCTAATTTGAGAATTCATTGGAACTGGCTTTGCTAACCACAAAATACAGTAGGAAAATTGTAGACTATGCAAGAAAAATCTGAATCTGATCTGCAAAGGATCAGCATTTTGTCACTAGTTTTTATTATACCATCCATTCTAGACAAATAGTGCATTCATAAATTACTATGTTTTAGAAATACTGGGGGTTAACTTTCCTCCCCTCTCTAGATCAAAAGCATGTGCAGGTGGAAAAAAAAATATGCTTATGTTGAGTTTGCCATTTCTTCTAATAGTTACCCAGGAAGACTTAGGTTGGTTTTGTGTTGTTTGGGGTTTTTTTTTCCTTTTTCCTTTATGAAATTAACTAGGATTTATGAACTCCTGTTCCAGAGCTCTATGTAAAATCCCATCTTGGTTTTAATCAAGATTACACAGCCAAACTGAATAGGTAGAATTTACTAGCTCCTCAGCCATGTTACCAACTTTACTGGAGTCAGAAGTAGGTTAAAGATGAAATTATACGAGAGTATATTGGCACAATTACCATCTTTGATCATGTACCTAGGGCCAAATCCACTGTGGATGTAAATCATCAGATCTCTGTGGAAGCCATTTACATTTTCTAGGGCTAAATTAATATTAAGACAGGTTTCGTTTTTCAGGTATCAAAAAGGATGGCACCTATATGCTGAGTTCTGCTAGTTTGTCTCAGCTCCCAAACTGGAAGAAAACTATACTAAGTGTATTTAACCACAATTATAAAACAGCCTCTAACTTCGCCAACAAATGGCAGTAATTGGAGAATTAAATATATATCAGAGAAGATAGTTATTTCATTATGTAAGACCGTAATAACAGTGCTGTAGATAGAGCTTCAGATTTTAAAATGATATCAAAGTCATGGCAAGGGTTTTGACCTCCCACTCTGATGATTGCAACACAGTACAGTTGAATGTATCCTCTTGAATTTTTAAACAGTGTCCCATTTGACTCAAAATACAGCAGTTATCCTGACTATTTGTAAATGAAGCTAAATTCTCCATCAAAGTTACAATACAATAAGCAGCTGATGTAGTGATTCATGGCCAGCTTCAAAATTTCCATCCTAATCTTCCAAGTCTCCTGAATTGCTTTAGAGACTGACCTGCTGAGATTTTTCAGGAGCAGTGAGGTATGGCTCAGTTAGTGGTTTGGTGCATATGGTTGTTTCTTTAGCTGCAAATTTGCGTGTTGGCTATACCCGGGTGTCAGGCAGTCTGCTTGCAAGCATGCCAGCAGTAAACTTATATCAGTTTCCTTCCTGGTAGAACCAAAGTTGAAATCATCTGTAACAGCACCAGCTGGAGCACTCCACTTGCCACATCAACCCAAGGTTTACCTATAGTCAACTCTACACATTTGTATGGTATGTGCCTAGGACCAGACACTGGGCAGGAACTCCACCAATGGTAAGGACACAATGTGTATGCATGGTCCTGGAACCAGAACAGCTTGTGGACAACCATACCCTGGCCCATCCTCATACTTCACTACTCAATAACATAGACACATCATATGTCCTCCTTCAGAATGGTTTTCTATTTACAGTCCCCAAACTCCACACAATCAGAAAACTTGTATTTGATATACAGGAGTCTGTGTCATGGACCAAAAATTACAGATGCACAGGTGGTTGAAAACATTGCAGTAAATAATTAAAACAACAAGAACCTTTAGCTATATTCCAGCAATAGTTATGGTGCTGGGCAATGAACACAGAGCTGGTCCAGCAGCTGTGTCACCAAGAACCTCATTCCTGTAACGACCGTGACCATCCATTTCAAAGCATTTGAAGGTTTGCTAAATGTCATATTTCTTTAGTGAGTGACCAAGGTGTTTGCTAAAGTTCGCCAAGTGCTTCTGCAGGTTTGGATGAAACTCTCGGATGGAGCTTTATAAAACAGCAAAATTTGCCATTCAGTCATAACTTTGCTAAGGGATCAGCTCTCCAGAGGGTCTGATCAAGTTTTGTGTTGAATCTGTTTGAAACCTGCTCAGACGCCAAGCTTCTCAGTCCTAATACAATCTCAAAACCTGAATGCCTTTAAAGGAAAGCCTCTGACATTTTCATAACTTCACCTTTGGGATGGTGGGGGGAAGCAGCTACCATATTTTAAAACCCCTGAAAACTCAGCTTTCTAGGTCTTGTTGAAAAGTGTCCACACAGAATTTTATGCAATAGCTGTTATGCTACTGACAGCCACTGGGATAAGGGATTTGGGGCCCAAAGGAAAAAAGTAAAAGTTATTGACAAAAAATTCCCCCCTTCTTCCTTTCAGATTTAGAGCATTTGATAATTAAGTATTAACTAGTAACTGCATACAACTTCCAATTTTGTTGTACAAGTGTTTTGTGACATTTAGAACAAATTATAAAGAAAAATAGCAAATCTTTCTAAAAGCAAACTGAACTGAAATCATAGGATTCTTCAAACAAATGTGTCATATATAGCACAGTTTGGAAAATTAAGTATGTGACAAAACTAGAACACATAATGGAGTGGGATGTATGGATGGATGGAGCTGAAGCAGCACTGTGTCAGTATGGAGATGGCAGGCTGGGCCTGGGTTTTTGGCTTAAGATGAGGGGAAGCTTCCAGAAAAAGAAAATAAAATTCTGTTGGCGGAAAGACAAGAAAGAAGTTAATAAAGCCAGAGAGAAATTAAAACCTGGTCTTTCTTCTTTCTCTACAAAGAAATTTAAGAGATTCATATATGGACTAGAGTAACTATTTCTGACCAAAGTCCCTGCTTTGAATAGCAACACCCATAACTTAACTTGTCCCTCACTTTTGAATTGTCCCCCCACAAAGCTTGTGCCAGGTCTGATACTGGTCGATGCCCCTAGGCCATGGCATGATCTGCTGCATTCCACCATGTGGGAAACAACCCATTGCTTCCTCTCTGGCCTCTGATCAAGGCTGAGGCTTACAAGGAGGTTGCCATGGTTCATCAGCTGCTCCATGTGCACTCTCCTTCTCTCAAACAATTTTGAGTGGGCCTCACAGCCCCTTTAACAGCAACAGCTGAACTCATCCTGGCTAAGAAAACACGTTTATCAACTCGGTTGCCATGCAGAAATTCGTTTGTGAATCCTTAGCTACTGCGATGCTCGGTACCCTGGAATGGAAATGTTACAACTCTAAATTCATTGTAGTGAAGATGAAAGTTTCAGATCAAGAAAACCTTTTCACCATTGACGCTGCTCTATTAACAAAGCTAAATAACCAATCTATGTTAACCATAACAGTTTGAAAACTAGGGGCCAGCCACATTCAGAGGAAAATGAGTTCACTGACCTGGCTAGTTCATTGAAGCATTTCTTCCCCCTTCATGATGACTATTAGTTTGTTAGTGCCTGAGTTTAGTTGAAACCAGATGTTTCTGATTTTTCGAAGACAACCTCACTGTGATGGCTCTGGCAGCCTTTATTTCCCTTCAGCCCTAGGTGTATGTGCAGTTTGGGAGTCAATTAAGCTACAGATCAGCTAGTAAAATTGTTCATAATTCACGATCTACACTATTTGCTGAGCATAAGATGACATCACTCATTTGAGACACTGGAAATCGCAATGTCTTCCTACAATATCAAACCTCTACTACCTAAGAGCTCTTGACCTTTTTGCTTGTCTGTAGCGGAAGGGGCTGTTGCCTCATAGCGGGGGCACGTTTCCTACATGTGAGAGAAACTATGAAGTCAGTTAAACCAGCATAAACCTACCATAATTCTTTTACATTAATAGGACCTTCACATTTACACTATTGTAGCAGAGAGACAGAAATAAGTTAATGACACCTCAAAACTAAGCAAATCAAATGTGTAGCTTTCATTCCCAAATACCAGACTGCATCACACTGGAGGAGACTCTCCTACTCTGACTAGATGCTGCTGGACGTTTTGATGCTGCAGGACAAGAGATGAGATAAAGAAGATGTACATTTTTTTCCTCCTTGTTGCTGTATGCTTGCCTCATGCTGACCAGAGAGGAAATGACAACCAGATGCCCCTGTGACCCACCATTCCCCTGAGGTGACCAATCCAAGTGTAACATGTGGTCACCTTATTTGGGAAAGAGCCAAATTCTGTTCTCTTTAATTGGCTGAATGGTCCCCTACAGCTGCAACAGATTAGGGACAAATTCTCTTCAAATAAAGCTGTGCTTTTTCTCCCCCCTACTTTTATCTGGGGGGCGTTGGGAAGAAATCATGCCTGGAGAAACATGTGCACATACACACAAAAGTGAAGTTAATAAAAGTGTCAGATAGGCAAACAAAATACCATTTATTATTAAACAGCAATAAAAGACCACATTGATGTGTATAAGGAATCAGGCAACCAGGGAGCTCAAGAGCGAGGGAAGGTAGTAGTATCTCATGAATCATTACAAAAGTTTGCTCTGATCTTTAATATGAGACTCAGTGACTTTGGGAATGGGGGAAGGGGGCAAACATTTGTAATTTCAAGTCCTAAGCCCTTTCCAACTTTCTACAGCAATTCATGTCTGAAAGAGAATGAAACTAGCACGGCTAGAACAACAATTTGCTGCAAAGAGAAGCCGAAGCTGTGAGAGCCATCTCACAGGGGACTTTCATTTGGCCTGGTCTGGCCTGGCCTGCCAGTGAGCTCTGTTAGCAGTTATTTTAAAGAATAAAAAGAATAGAATTTTAAAGATAAAGGAATCTTCAGGGCAGAAGCAGGTTGTTCATTTATCTAGAGATCCACTATCTGAGAAAATTCTGATGGAAGGGCTATATTTAGCAGCCACTCAGCTGGCAAATAAGTGCTCTGCTATTCATTATAATCTCAAATTTTCATGAAACAAAGCTCATTTTCTTAGACTTCGCAGAAGCTGTACACTTACGTAGGGCGGGGGTTTTTTCCACCTCTGACACTTCTTACTGTGTTGTTCTTTCATTGCTTGGTCTTCATCTTGGGTGTGGAAGTTAACTCTTTAGAAGACATATGTAGAACATACTAAGGACATACCTTGGGGGAAGGAGTTGCCAAGAGTTCTGTACCAACAGTTCTGGAGCCCCAGACACCAAACTGTTCTTGCTGCATAGACTCCTTTGGATTGTCACAAAAAGCTTGTAAGTTTTTGGAGATCTGTTCATGAAGTCTGATTTAACATAAAGGTCATTGTTTCTACTTAAGGCTAAGGAAAGGTTATCTTCCTTTACCGATGGCCTATTAGGAAATGGAGTGCAACACCAATGCAGGGTGTGAGAATGACTGTATATCTAACATTCATTCTACTCCTTTTGGAAAAAAGTAAAATACATTACTCTTGCCACATGCGCTGTTGTATTTAGTTAGGAAAAACTGTTTTTTATTAAATGTAGAGACTGATTTGATAACCCAGTGCCATCCAGGCACATTTTTTTTATAGTCATTACTTTAAATATATCCACATACTATACGATCAAAATAGTTATACAATTATAGCAAACATTCCAACTGAATTTTTCTAGATATCTTCCACACCTACTTCATGGAGTAGAGCCCCTGAAGACAGGATCATTCATTCGTAAGAAATAACTCAACTGGAGCTGTTGCTGTGCCTTAAATAATCATATATTAAAAAATAAATAAATCTGCAGATAGGTCTGTTATTCATTTAACTGAAAGGAGGAATCTTAGTAAGAAGTTGAAAACTCTGAAGTTGAGAACAAATACTTGTATGTGGGTCAGCAATATGAATATGTTCAGCTCCTAGTAAGATTTGAAAGTGCTCAGAGCTACAGACTTTGCTTGAAGACCTTTTCTACCCTCAAAAGATTAGACAGAATGAGAAATCTCCTCTTGCTTTGGGGTATTAGAGTGTTTAATCCTCCCAATTCTTATTAATTATCTGATTTGTTCATTACCCCAAAAAATATCTTTTGAGGAGGAAGGGAATCAAAGAACATCAAAGGATGAAATAAGTCATTGTGGAGATAAGATATTTTAGAAGATTTGAAATACTTTCAAGAAACCCCTCTAGTTCTCTCTGTCCACACACAGAGGTATTTTATTTTCCCTTCGCTGCATACATTAGCATTAACTGGTTTTGCATGTATCCATTACAAGTACAAATATATATATACTAATAAACATTTTGAATTGTTTCCTCCATTTATTTTAGAACAATGCAGTTTCCTCAGCCTGAGAATTCATAGGTATTTACTGTGTATTCATCACATAAAAAAAACAAATGTAATGTGTTGTATCACTAAATAAGCCTTTTCCACAGGCAGAAAAATGGTTTTACACCACTTTTCAAATAGGATACCAAAGGGGTGGGAATGGGATGAGCCCAGCACAAGCTCACATCATTCCCAGGTTGCTATCATTCCCTAAGCAGGCAGAGGAACAAAAAGGGCACTCTGTGCCAGAAACATTTGCCTCAATGATTCAAACGTGGTGAGACCCTTTGGACAAAACCCATAGGCTCATGCTGATGTTTTCTTGTACTCAGCTAAACTTGAAGTATTTTACATTGGGAACAATTACACTGAGGAATTCTTTGGTGGATACCTGTTTATCAAATCTACCATCTTTCCTCCACTGTTACCAAGCAGAACGTGTTCACATAGGCATTTATCTCATTAAAATGTTAATTATATTCACTTTATATGCCTATCAGCATTTTGTCAAATGCAGGACTGCATCATTCAGAAGCAAACCATCAAAGGCAAAAGCAAAATTCACAAATATGTACAATGCAGAAGGGTTTTTCCCTTCCTACTCCTGGTCTCAGTTTACAGAACTGTTTGCAAAATCCAATTTGAAACATGGGCAATCGAAAATCTGACTTTAAAGCTGCTTTGACAAACCTATTTCATACTGGTGTATAATCACAGTTTTCACAAAAGATTACATGATAACACACTATCAGTTTATCGTTTCATTACACATCATAAATATATATCTCAAGTTTTTCCCATGTTGATATCCAAGTTGAATAACAAAAAATAGTGTAGCTTTGTGCTAACCCTTGTCTTCCCCCCCCCCCCCCCCCCCCCCGCCCCCGTCCTGCAGCCCTGGCCACAAAATTCACACTGTTCTGGTGTGACATTGATTGGATCAATTTGGTCAAGCCACAGGACCACAGAAGAAACAGCAGACTCCATCTGCTTTGTCCTCTCAGGAAGCAGTATGAGTTTCATGCATGCCTTCACTCCACCTGCAGCAGCCGTGTTTCTGCAGTCAGAGAGGCGAGGCTGACATCCTCCCCATGACATATGCTATGTCTATTTTTCATACCTCATTCCTACTTCCTCACCTTGTCTGGAGTTTTTTCAATACTTTTGTGTCACAGTACCATACAGAATGACTGTATGTTTTTGGTTTTTTCTTTTTTAGTCCAGAACAGTAAGAGCTTTTCTACAAATGGTTATCTTGGACACATATGATTCTTGACCCATTTTTTATTACAAATAAAATCAATTTTATGCAAATGCAATCTCACATTGAAAACACAATACATTTATATTTTTGGATTCTTTGAATGTAAAAATAGCAAACTTTTTGCTGACGTTATTGTACAAAATACACTTTGGGGAGCAATTCATTTTGAATAATTCAGAGCATGTGAAAACTGACCTGTATTTGTGGATGAGATTCTAGTTCTAACTATTGGTATCTTTATTTTTAAATATTTTTTAAAATATATTTTTATAAAACTGCTGATTTCTTAATATTGGGTACAAGTACGGTGCAGAGATGGATTTGTGATGCTTTTTGGCTGGTTAAGTCCATACTTAAAAATTTGGCTCTGCAGTGCTGCATGTTAAGGTGCCTGTCTTAATAAATTGATAAATACGCTACCACAGTTATCAATACAGTCCTTACATTGCTATCAATAATATCCAGTCTGTGAAATTCCTGAGATGTTTTCAGCCTGCCTCATTCGATGGGCACTGTTAATAATAATTCTACTGTGAAAAAAAGGGGTTTGGTCCTGCCACCACTCAGTTCCACGCTAGCTGTGCAATCCCTTTCAGCAGAAGTCACACAGGACTTAGCCATGCAGGCTGAGCTTCAAGTCAAAGGCAGCTCCATATTTCATTTTAGTATACACAGAATTGGTCATCATTGTTTTCTGGATAGACCCAGCCATGCAGACAGGTTCCTCAGCAGATTAGGGGTGTCAGCATGGGCAGCTATGAGGTAAGGGTTATCTACTTCATTCCTCAGAATGAAGGATAAGCCAATAACCATTTGTTATAGCACAGTTAACAGATTTCATAGAGCAAGCTGCTCATTGCAATTGTTCTTCTTACAAAAGCATCACAAAGCAAGACAGCATATAACTGAGGATAACTAGTGCTTTGTAGAAAAGTATGGGAAAACTGAGCAAATCCAACAGGCCAAAACCTATACCAGAACTCATACAATTATTTCATGCCTTCTCAAAAAACTAGTGAATTCTGCCCAGTTCTGCTCACTCTTGCCAGTGTCATATGCTGTAAGACCCATCCTTCAAGCAGGTTACTGTATCAATGTGGTTTCTCACAGAAAATGTGACAAAAATCTCTCTATAGAATGTCATTACTTTTTGCAAATTCACCAGTCTATAACACTATATGGCCATGAAGTTTTGCAGTGAACTCCAGATCAATTGCAGCTCTTGACATCTAACTTGAATGCTAGAGAATATACTTTTTTGTTTGATTCGTATCTGTTACCTGCTAAATAGATCAATAAGGCCTTTTTTTCTTTTTTTCAGTGAGAGAGGGTCTACACTTGACATCTTTTAAAGCTGGGCAGACAGTTTCATTCAAACTGCGATGCTCAGCAACCTCTGATATTCTAGCAGTACCCAGCTGCTTTTCTATTGTTAAGGGATGGTTCAAATCTCTATTATAGACCCTTCTTTTTTTTTTTCTTTTTTTTCTTTTTTTTTTTAATGAGTTTAAAATGCAGCTGTAAAAATTGCTTTGGGATGAACCTTGGCATGCTGAGCTGACTGCTAGCCTCTCTTTCTCTCATCTGCCCCCCACGCCTCTTTAAAATTTGAATTTAGATTTATTCTGCCTGGAGATAGAGGAAGGAGAGCGAGTAATAAAAATAACCTATTCCAAAACTAATAGGCATACACCAAGCCATCAGATATCAGGTATCTGGCTTCACTGTATATTAAAAACCCATATTATATAACATCTATTTGCAAGTGTCAGACCCCAAAATCTTCACAGCATTAAAAGAAAAGATGTAACAGGTAAGTTGATGTTAAAGGTCACACATCTGAAAAAATCCTCCATCATCCAGTCAGGATTCTCCTTCAGGCCACCTCTACAGTAGTCCATGGAGCCACTCTAGGGATTGAGGAGGTAATCAGGACTGAAAAGTACTGTATCAGTGTACTTTAATCTATTGCTTTTATCAGCTGCATATCAATACAATTATGTACACTGTACATGTTATGTTTCAATAGATCAGAACATGCCATCATATGACTGTTTCAGTGTCCCTGCTTCCTCAACAGTGAGTTTATTCTCCACAGTAATGCAAAACAGAGCTTTTAAGAGGTAGGCAGTTAATTGTCATGGATATATTTTAGAAAAAGGATAATAATATGTGCTGTCAGTGTGATGTATTCTCAATGGCTATAGTGCTGATATAATCAGCAAACTACATACAGTTCAGAGTTAGCCTTCACTAGCGCTGGAAGTAATTAGCTATCAAATTGATCTCCAACTATTAGAGCCCATGGACAGGATGCCTTCTGTCAAGTACACAACAATTCCAGGAGCCTTCCTTTATGCCTGAAGCATTAGAATGCACTGGAAAGGACCGTCAGCTTTAATCCAGGATTTCCATGCTTTTGTAGATTTAATTAAGATTGTGCTTGGTCTGAAGAGAAATGCAAAGTTTTGTACTTGCTATTCACACCCATATTTGTTAGCACCTATTAGGACTATGAGTATCAAATAACAAATGCTAAATGGTGATATCTTAAGTCTTAAAACTTTCATAGAAAAAAAATGCCTTGTTTTGTTTCTGAAAGAAAATTCTAGAAGTTGTATTTGCCACTGTTTGAGACCTCCAAGGATGTTCTGAAATTTCAAAGCAAGTAGCTGTTTTCACCTGACACACACACACATTACATACCTCAGGAAAAGAAGCTCTTTGTGAAACTTCCTTAGAAGCAGGTGGCATGGTGTCCTCTCTCTGACAGCAGCAGCATGGTTTACATCAGGGTGATACAGGTAACAAGACAACAGGCAATTGTAAAATAGTCTGCCAAACAACAAATTCAATCATAATCAGCATATGCTTTGTCACAGACGGATCTCAAGCCCTTTGTCTCACCTATCATATCTCTGTTCACTGATAAAAGTGACTTGGCCTTTTGCAAACTATTACTATGCTCTGCCTTGAATGATATCTTGCAGCAGTGAGTTTCACAAGTTAATTTAAGAAGACATACTTCATTTCATATATCACCATTTTGCACACATTAAAGAAAACCAGAAGCATTCTCAGTAATATTCACTTCACATTTCTTCATAAATAAATATATAAATCTGTTCATATCACTTCAACCACTCTTGTTTAGCAGACTTAATCATTCCCTTCCTTCTTTGTATGTATAACTCTTCACATGTTTCATCATTATTTACTCCTAAACTTCAAAGTTAGATTTTTAAAACATATTTTCTTTCTTAGAGAATTTTCTTGTAACTTGTTCTTATGTGATGGAAATAACAGTATTTTGCTAATAGAAGTTAAATGCTGAAATATCAAAGTTAATGAAATGACAGTCCTACAGTGAAGTAACTCCTTAATTGTTTTTTTAACTGTTTCTGTACTCTTTATTAAGTTATTCTGAGCTATGCAATTGAACTTATGTCTTACATCAAGGGTCCAGAGAACTATGATATTGTGGTGCTTTTGCTATGAAAATCTTATCCCAGAATTTTAATGGCCTGAAGGGATAGAAAAATATTCCCACTCCTTTACATTTCAGGGAGCTAATCTAGGACAAATTCCAGTGGCTTTCATCTTCTATGTAAAATATATAAACTGTGGAATCCAGGAAATACAGTGTTTTATGTTCTGTGCGAAGGAAAAAGACTACAGTGCTGCAGCATGGCAGCAGCCAGAGCTGCATGCAGTGCATACTAAAATCAGCTGCAAGGGCATCTCTGCTTTTCTCTTTGTGCTAGAATGTATGAACAATGCACTCTATTGCGAAGCCCCAAGATGAAAGTTATAGTTAAAAAAAGGGGGAAACCATTACTTCAAACTTGGTGAAATATATAATATATGTATATATATTTAGTTGATAAAGTAATAATGTGAAAGCTTATAAATGACCACAGTGGATTTATGTAAAACTTAGTGGCCTTTGAGCCAAAGCTTTGCAGAACAGGTATTCCTCAGAGCAGTAATATAGCATGACAAGAAACACAAGAAGCCAAAGATGATAATTGAGTTCACTTTAACTTTCCATTAGGAAGCTTGGGTCAGGTACTACAACCTAAAGGCTTGCCACTATTTGGGTTGAATGAAGTGTTCCTTACAACTGTAATCATGATGTACAACACAATTTTGGCCATGGCCATTTCCTCTCCATCAGAAATCCATCCATAGCTACAGTTGGAACCCATGTGCATGAAAGGATTGATATCTTGACATTTTGTCAGTGCCACTGCTCCCTGCATGACTGCTGATCTGATTAGAAAAAGAAATTTGCCTTGGTGGAAGGCATGTGTTCCATTTCCTGCCCCTGGCAGCAACCCGCTCCACAGGGTTCCACCAGTAGCTCGTGTTCAGCAAGTCCCTGCTCCACCTTGCCCTCACCCGGAGCAGAGAAAGAGGAAGAAAAAGTTGTTAAAAAAAAAAACAAAACACAAATAAAAAGAGAGAGAGAGAGGGAAATTCAAGTAAACAGCCTAAGAAATTAATAGAGGGTGAGAATAAATGCCTATCCCTAATCCCTTTTCACTTTTTTTTAGAGCAAAGCAGATTAGATTAGCCTGATTTTAACACTTTTTGGTGCAGAATGGCATATAACAACAAAATTTAAATGGCAGGAGAGAGAGGAGCTCCCACACTAAAATTTTAGCAACATTGCGAATAGAAAGCAACACTTTCTCAGAGTTTGGTTATTGTGCATTTTAAGTGATACTATCTCAATTTCACTTGCTGAGTGGCTGTAGAACAGCCTGCAGAAAACTGGAATGAGCCTCCAAGCAACTGCCCCAATGACAGTAATCATAAAGCTAGGAAAGCAAAGCCACTTCCAAGCTAGCCCTCATTAATTGTTCCCACACCATCTTTGCTGCTTAACGCAAGCTGTTGGAACCAGCAGCTTATTCCATTATGTTCTGAGAGTACAAATTAACCCTCAAAAAGAAAGACACTGAGAAGAGCAAAAGATGGAAGAGGAGGAGGGAAAGAAAAGAGGGAAACAGGGACTGAGAGACAAGGAGGCCCTTGAATTAGCTGGATTTACCATTCAGTCTTATATTCTTTAAAATAAGTGCCCATATTCATTGCTATGAAGAAAGGGAAAAGGAGGACGTGGCACAAAAACATTATCTAACTTAATGGTTTTTTTTCAGAGGCGTTTTTAATTAAAAGGAAAAAAAGCAGCAACTTTGTTACACTTGTACATTCATATGTTTAAAATCTGCTTTGTATTAGTACAGAAGATTTAGAAGTTTTTTATATAAACAGGCATTAAACAGAAGTCTAAGAACTTGTAAATTTTTGATGGCAGGAGGACACAGCAGATGACAGGTGTCCTAAAATGTTCTTCCAGTCCAAAGATGTAACTCATTTAAAGCCAATCTGTAGGTTTCTGAAACAGAGAACCATTGGGCTGGATTCTGATATATTAGACACCTCTTTCATGGGATCTAGGCTTTGTAACTAGAGATATACTGTTCTGGAGAGCATTCCCAGGCAGGTGTCTGAGACTGAGCAAAACACAGTATTTGGAGCTATAAAGGTCTAATTCATATCTTGAAAAGAGACACAGGGTTTATTATCCACAGGCTTATTTAGCCTTTAATGTACATTATTGGCAGGATTCTCTGCCTGTGCTAAATATATCAGATGTATCTGAGATCAAGGCTACATTGCTTTGTTCAGTCAGAGAATGAACAAAAAACCAACAGCAACCACAACAAGAGGAATCACATCACATAATCTGCTTATAAGTAGCAACAACTTTCATGGAAGTGAGAGGGGAAGTTCTCTGCACCATCAGATCACAAAACAAATTACAAAATCCCAAATGAACACCCACTGGAACATAAAGTTGAGAATACCATTCTGAATTCATCCCCAAAACCCAATTCCATCATTAGTCTCCATCTCCCATTACAGGTTTCCTCAGGTGTGGCAAATTGGATGGGGTCCACAAGAGCTGAAAACAAGGCCAATAATACCAACCCTCTTCATTTAAAATGAAAATATTTTTACTTATAGTCAAGTCTGGACTGAATGCAAAAGGTGGAAGTTTTCATACCTCATTGCGAATGCAATGAGCCTTGTAAATCCATCTTTAGCCTGGCAAGAAAAGGGGGGCGGGGGGGAGGAGGAAAAAATAATTGTTCATCAAGCTAAGGTCAGAACAATACAGCATTAATAAAGAAAAGGAAATGCATTTGCTTGAGCTGCACTCTGAACAAAAGAAGATGCCAAGGCTGTTATGTTACATCACAACTCAATGACTTGCATGCGTTGACTTGCTGGTTTCAGTCCGGTTCCTAGAGGAGAGTTGTTTTGTTTGGTGGACACCTACTGCCAACAGCAACATCAGGAGCTTTGAGTGGATGGAAAGACTATGCTTTCTCCATCTCAGAGATGGCCCTTTTCATTATATTTGAAGGACACAGATGAGGTACTTTAAGTAAACTTTTGCATTTATTTATTCTATAGCGAAATCAATATTTGTAGCTTCTGATACTTTTCATGAATATTTAATCACTTTGAGAAGAAGACTATTTATATAGAACTATATATGAAAATTCAGGGAGCCACTAATGAGTAACTGAAACAAGATTACATGTCCATAATTTGGAAGCAATGATCATGCTGAATTAAAATAATTCTAACTGGTTTAAAGACTTTCAGAATGAATGGCAAATTGATAATAATCAATTTCGCTTTGATAGCATTACAATGCCAGGGATTCTTTCATATCAATTCCTACTTCCCCCACAAAAGAGGTTTGCAGATAGTAATTGCAGAAAACACATCTTTACTGTCAGAGTAGATCAGCTTTTGTCTCTGAAATTGGATCGGCTCACCTTCTTCAATTGCTATTTTCCATTGAACTATAAAGGAGTGCAAGTGTTACATAGCTGCATGGTGGGATTGTACCGGGGCCCCTGGGAAGAAACAATGGGACTGCTGTACAATCTGTGCACGCAAGGTGCACAATACATGATCTGGAACCCTGTTGTTCTTAAGGACAATGCTGACTGAACCAGGTATTTTAGACAGGTCTGGAAAATAAGCCAAAAGTAAACCAACTTTTATCCGTGGAGGTCAAAAGCTTAACAGACAGTGTTATCCTTCAGCACGACTCCTAAAGAAGCAAGACTATAATATCACTATCAATCTGTCAGGCATCTTATTGCTTTCCAAACCACATTTGTTAGAGACTGAAGTTTTCCAGGGGTGAATCCTTTAAAAGCTCTGACACAGCCCTTCATATGCTAACACTAACCATGCAATATCACCAGCACTGTCTTTGGTGCAATGATAGCAATATATCATTTGTGACTTAAGAAGCTGTTGTATGTCAGAGAGGAGGCAACACAAGTCATGTCACGTAAGAAGGCAACATTAGCAGCTAAACAAGAGTAAAAGCAAATAGCAAAAGGCATCAACAGAGAAAGAATAAGCAATAGTAAGCACCACAGAGGAAAGAGCATGGCCAAAACAAGTTTCTGGTGACTACATGGGCACATGAATATTTCAAAGATTACAGCAGGAGCCCTCCTACATTTACCAAAAATTGACAACAGATCTTTTTCCCATACCTCTCTTTGCATTTGAGAGAAATCAAAATGCTTAAAATCAGGTACTTCACAATCTTTCAGATGCCTGGGGGGGGGTTGAATGATCCAAGATCATGGCAAGTACAGAGTTCAATGTACAAAATAGGAAATCAAGAGCTGTCATTATTTCACTACCTCTTAAACATGAGTGTGAGTCAGCTTCTCAGTGCACTAAGTCACTGCACCAGCTGCTAGCTTGAAAGGGTGCTGGCTTTGCAGAAAGAGAAAACACTGATTGCATATAATGTTTTGGGATTTTGACTGAAAGACAGGAATGCCAATGAAGCTTTTGGGACATACTGCAATATGGCTGCTAATGTGAACCTCTCACGTCCACCTTTGGCACTGAATGTTTTGCAGTAATGTGGGAGCTGATCTATCCCACGTAGACCATTAGTGATTTCTTCTCATCACCAGCTATGCAGGTTGGCCATGACTGAAACTCTGCCCAGATACTCCTTATACACAGTTCTCTGTTTACAGCATTTACAAAAAGACTAGTTTCACCCATAATCCTCTGAGTTCTTGCTTCCTACAGATTTCCATAAGTGCTGCAGCAAAGGAAGTTTCCTTTAAATTGGCCTTCATGAATGACCCAAACAAGCCTTTAGTGGTTACTATGCCATGCTGTTCACAGACAGTCCCACTCCAGCTGAGCTGCTCACAAGTGTGTTCCTCTGCACTGCAGTTTCAGCAACTTTACTGCAGCATAAACCACACATCCCCAGCAGCCACTCTTCAAGAAAGGAAAGGCAATTGATTAGAACAACATAATGAAAACAATATTGGACATCAAAGACTGAGAGAACTTCCTGAGTCCTATGTAGGGCCATCAGTGGGAGGTCTTATGGTCTGGTAAGGGGAATCACTGCTCTCCAAGATCATGTGTTGCTAAATCATCACCTAATACAAACTGTAAATATTTTCCTAGAATGACAAGTGATTGAGGAGACAAAGTAGCTGCTCAGACAACTGCTTCAGCACTCTGATACCGGCTTTCTGTTCAATTCCTGAGTTTGTGGATCTTGTGGCATGTCTAGCAACAACACTACTCAGGCTTTGCTCTTCTACTACAAGATGAACAAGGAACATCATTTACAAAAATCAGATTATTAAAACCACTTTTTATTCCTTTCAAATTGAAAGGTGGTTTGTCAAGGGCAATGTGATAGAATGAGAGGAATGGATATGTAGTAATGGACACTGAGCACTCCCACCCGACAGCAATGCAGGAAGAGTTTGTGGTTGGTGAGTTTAGGGGGATAAGTTGTTTTTCTGTAGGTTCCATTTGCCTTGAAGGGAGCAAAATAAGCCTCATACATTGCAGATTCTAGCACAACTTAAATAACAGTACTGCATGGGGCAGAATGTTTTGGTTTAGTAATATAAATATTTTTCTGACAGCAAAAAATCCCTGGAAGATTCTGGCCATCTCTGCTCATGACTTTCATCCCTTCCACATAAAGTTTAGGCTAAGCAAAATATTGAAGATTTGTGTTTCACTGCTGAAATGAATAACACTTATTAAATGCACTTCACCATGCTTTCCCACTATTGGGCTTGGCAACAGCAGAGAGGCATACTGAAGATCCCTACACTACTTAAGTGCACAGTGAAGATTTCTTGAAGTGAGAAGAGAATGAGGAGTCCAAAGTACAGCACTTAACCGGCAGTGGTGCTCAGTAAGTTAAATGCAGTTCTCTCCCAGCTATACCACTGACTTACCATGCGTGGTTGAGCTGGTTAACTCTTCACTCTCCCTTTTCTGTCTTGTCAATTTATATTGTCATGCTTTGGGCCACCAACTCCTGCATTCTGTGACGGTGTAACTATAGACAAGATCAGTCAGGGCCTGTTGTTCATACTGTAATAGATACAATAGGTAATAAAGACTTTGCAGGCTACAGGTAAGCATGGATGGTACAGGAAAGAGTAAATGATGCACAAAAAGGAATTCTCTTCCTTAGAAGTCTGTCTGGTCAGTATTACTGAAAGTAGAGAAGGATAGATTTTGAGTTTCACACATCCCCATTCGTTCTTTTGCTTGGAAATCCAGAAGGAGTGTTATTGCAGTATCATGCCATCACAAACACAACGTAAACCCACTGAAATAAATGACATTAGAGTAGACCAAAATGACAATACTTACTAGCTACCATTGAAAGAAGGTAACATTTTTATCAACATATAATCCCAACTCCTAATGGTGCTGGTATATTACGATAAAAGGAGGATTTGAAATCATATTTTGAGCAACAAAAATGCATATACTGTTGAGATTGAAATACAATGTTTCTTCTTTCTCTGTGCAGAAGCCAGTTTAGGAAGGTCTCCCACAGGCTCCAGTGAGAGGGGATGGTAAAGGCAGCAGTGCCATGGGTTTTACTTACCTTTTTTTTTGATCCCTGCAATCACTTTCCAAGTCTTGATTTCCAAGTCACGCTTTCTACCAAAACCTGGCTTGACCCATGATTTGTGAACAGTTACTTCCACAGTATGGTTCTGCTACAGTGCTGGGAGCACTGAATAATAACTTAAAAAGAAAAAAGAAATCCAAGGGTGAAACATAGTGAAGGAGAACACTTGGGATGTTATATTGAAGGGCTGGTGAAAGAGGGGGAGAGAAAGAAGTGTTGTGTGAAAAATTTAAAAGCTAACAATACAAAAAGGTCTGTTAGCCTCTCAATGAACAAGAAATTAATGTGCAGTATTCTTATTGGAGCTAATAAGAATGACAGACAAGAAGAGAAAACAGCAGACTTCACACTGCTTACCAGTTACCACCGTTTCTTCCCAAAGTCTGTAAACTAGTTGTGCTTAGAAAGTTAGAGATAAATGGTATTGATTTAGGCATATTACTAAATAGTACCTTCGCTGTAGCAATTGGATTTCACCCAAAACTCTGTTGCACCTAAATTACTCTGTCATACTAGCTGCTCCTGTAAAAATGCAAATTTGTCTTCTAAAAGCAGGATATATTGTGCCAAGTATCCCCATAGCATTTATGACCAAAAATATTTTATTAAAAATGTCTTGATATTTTCAAATAGTATTCCAAAGGGCTGTCAAATTAATTGTAAAAAAAAAAAAATCATAATTCAGAGCTGTAAGGTAATAAGTTGTGCTATGGCTATGGACAGTGGAAACCCAGCAGCAGATAAGAACACAAATTTGGAAGAAATACAACCCTTTTCAATTGCCTGTTTTGTACGATTGAAATGTGAAATATGTATTATTTAAACAAAGAAACTGAGTGCCTACATGGGGTAGGGGGAGGAATTTCCCTCAGCAGTTATTTCAATTGTCCACCTGTTTAGTTAGAAGACTGCCATTCTGCTCAAACAGCAGTACAGACACACACCCCAAGGACCCGTACCCCTACACTGCTGTAAATGAGGAGCATTCCACTCTTCTGAGTACAGTTACTCCATTGTGTACTAGCAGAACTCAGAGCATTCAACAGAAGGGTCAAACAAAGCAGCTACTGAAGTCTATGGGACCTTTAGCACAGGATAAGGCTGCAATTGCGATAACAGTTCAAGAGGATTCAACGTTACATTTGAATTGACAATAACAGAGTACAGATGGAAAAGTAATTCTCCCACAAGCTGCATGTGGTTAAGACAAAGAGCTGATGCATCAAGATCATGTGGGATAAGCAATGACTGACTACCATACTTATCTTAATTCAGCAAGCATCCCTGCTTAGAGGTTTGGGTTCTTTTAATCAGAGATCAGAGTATTTGTAGCTGTCTAGTCAGTTTACAGTTTATACCATCTTAGCAGCTTTGAAAGGTTTCCAGTATTCTGGAAACATATTCTGGCCAGCTAGAACTGACTGAGCTGTGCCAAGCTTGTCACCCTGCCTCCAACTTCAGGCGTTCAGGCCTTCTACTTTCAGCAACTCATTGTAGTCCTGGCTGCAGTGGAACAACGGTAGGGTGTGCAGCGCTTGGCAAGAAAGCAAGAGCCTGTGGAATGACTAGGCTCATACCTATCATTGCATAAGATACTTTTCTACCAAAGGAGGAGGCATCCCTTTTGGCAATGGGGCATCACCCAGCTGCCCTACAGAAGGAATAATGAGAGCCTCCTGGCTTGCCAGAGGCTCTTAGGGTCTTGCATCCAACCTTCCCTTTTCGGTAGCTCGGTGCCTCCTGGCCTACATTGCAGTCACATGGAGATCCCAGTCAGTAGCTGATCCCTTAGCCAAGGGTCCTTAAAGACAGCGGCATTCCAGATAAGCAGAGTGGGGAATCCTGAGTTAGGAAGGAAAATAAAAAGAAACATTTTGCAGAAGACAGAAGGAAGTTAGGTGGAGCAGGATTTGGAGGAGGCATTAGAAAAGCAAAGGATGCGATATCAAGGTAGGAGCGGTGGCCACAAGGATCCTACAATTGTACTTGACATGTGAGAGGAGCAGAGCTAAGGTGATGGGTGACAATTAAGTAAAGCAAAAAGACTGCATGACAAATGGCGCTGAGCCACTACTGCCAGTAAAGTAGCAGTAGTGTAGTGATGTAGGAACTCTCTGTAAAGTTATTCAAACCAGGACCTACACTGAACATAGGCTGCCCTGATTGCAGGCAAGCAGATCCCAGGCTAGGCAGCTGAGAGGTAGAGCCATGAACTGCAGTCAGAACAGGCGACATGGCATGGGGCAAAGCATGGAAATTAAAGAACCTGAAATTAAGTGAAGGCAGAGAATAGTCATGGTTTTGGGGGAGTGATGCTGTAGTGTGTAGTAAGAACAGGTGCAGAGAAGAGCGTTAAATAAATGTTTGTTCATCAGGAATAGTTTACCACTGCATACATCACAGAGAAATATGCAGAAAGAATAAAACATTATCATGAGCCACTTCAGCAACTTAAGGGAAACCCATGTACATAACTTGCAAAATCCTTTAAAAAAGTATTACAAAGAAGCACAATTAAATACCGTAGACCGGAGCCTCAACCACAGTAGTGGATCAACAGCATTTTTGTGGTAAGTCTTTCAAATCTAGTTGTACTTGTCTCTGAAGGATCCTTAAAAGGACTTTTTAAGTTAGCTCTGCTAGCTTTGGCTAACTATACAGAGCAAAGAATTGATTGCATTCCTACAGAAATGCCCCTAATAACTCCTTAGAATGAGCTGTGGCATTTTTCCACTAATTGTAGAAATAACTAATGGGCACCTTGAGCATGTGTTATTTATCTGTGTGCTAATTTTAAGAGATTTCAGTTGTAAAAAACTACAAGGCAGTATTTACGCTAGAGCACACACTCTGCACCAGTAAAAATATAATGCCCATTGTGAACTGGAAAAATAAAAAGGAATTTTTATCATGCAACTACATTATCATTAAAGATACAAAATCCTGTGTTAGGTCCCCAAAGAACAGGGGATTAACCTGAGTTCAGTTTTCCTTGCACAAGTTCTCAGAAAGGTGGTAGGAACCATAAGAAATGGTGTTCCAAGGATCATAACTCTCCAAGGGAGAGATATTAACCCAAGTAGATTTGGATTGTAGCTATATATTTCATCCATTTCAATGACCAGAAAAGAAGGAATAACTGCAATTATGCTTTTCTGCTGAGTTACTCCATAGCAAACATTCTACCATACCGCATTTCAATTTTTTTCCTAAAGATGAAAGATCCAGAACACCAAGACAAAATAAAGCACAAGAACTTGAATTAAATTACAATCCCAGATGGACATGCACCTCCTCAGTGACTAAGATCTTCTGAAAAACACTGTTGTACCATCTCCACCTTTATTCTTCATTTTCCCTACAGGCCTGGTCCCAGTTCTTGGTTCCCCACATTCTCATTGTAAGGAGTTTTCCTACCATGAGTAAGTTTGACATTTCAAAAATGTTGGCACTCACCTGGAACAAAACAAAGATCTTTCCTGTTTTTCACAGATACCATGAAGTCCTTTTCTTCACATAGCTAGGTGGCTGGGACATCCAGTGAGGGTACGACAACGCAGCTTCAGGTTCCTGCTTTTGGCCATTTGCCCACATTCCAGATTCCCTGTCTTCATTGCCAGGATAACTGTGTTGAGGTGACCAACTTCCAAAATTTCCTATTTTAATTCTTCCATTATGTATAAATAAATGTGGATAAACCAGACCTTGAACCTAGATATGGCTATCTGTGGAAGATTCATGACTGAAAAATTGAGCAGTTCTCAGCAGAAGTCCACTTTTGCCAAATCAGCATTTTCTAATTAAAAAAAATGCTGTTGGCAAATTTATGTGCGGCTTTCTCCATTACATTACCCTCACTCACCTGTAAGTTCCGATGGAGCTGAATCAGGTCCAGAATCAGCATAAGGATAGCTGGGATTGGCATGAAGACTACTTGAAAAGAAAAGAAATGAAAGAAGAAAAGAAAAAGAAAAAACTTATTGCTGTATTTATAACCCCTTCACAGGTTCCATGCCAACAGCAATTCAGCTGGGCCCCCAGGAAACCCAGTTATTTTTCAGTCTGGGAAAATGCTTTTCCATAGCAAAGAAGATCCTGATACAGTCTTCTTGCAGAACTTCTGTTAAAAAAACAAAACAAAACAAAACAAAACAATCAGACCTCTGGGGTGTGAATGGGGGACTATACCGCTGTGTGGTAGATGTTCAGGTACCATATTTCTTCATCTGCCTTCCTTGAGTGCAGTTTCGTAATGAGTGTTAACAGGCCAGCTTTAAACACTAAGGAGTACATTTGCAGTGTAATGTGTAGAGATTTGACTGGACAACTTCCAATTAACACTAATGTGCACTGCATGGTTAAATCCCTAAACACCACGTTGAAAATTTAGTTTCAAAAGTGCCCGTTATGTTTGGGTGTTGGATTTTTTTAAAACAGTTGTTAGTCTATTAAACATTCATTGCTCTCACACTAGTCAGACAGAACTTTCTCCTTTCCTTTCAGTTTAGACAGTTAATCAGAAGATACATTTCTGCAACAAGTTCACATACTAAATGAAATTTTTAAAGTGAATCTTTAGAGCTGACACTAATTAACATCTTCATAACGCCTCATCTAAAGATCTACTCATAAATGCTAAAAGCTTCAGATAAATCTATGATCTAACTACAAATTTTGTTCACGGAGAGCAATGCTTATTTTTTTACAAGCACAATAGGTACTACATTTAACATAATTTTTGTCATGATTTTCTATCATTAAAGATAAAGACAAAGTGAGTGTATGCATATTTGTATTTGCTGTTTGGTGGGGTTTTTTTTCCTTTTTCTAGTTATGCATTTAAAGCATTAACAAGAAAATAACCTCAAGGTCTTTCACAGTCAGGATGTGAATGCACATAAAACCGGGCAGAATACAGGAGCAAAAATTGAAGCATCAGGCAAGACTGTGATTATAAGCAAGTTCTGAGTGACAACAATGTAAGCATTAAAAAATAAAGTATGAAAACAAGTTGGTCCCCACCTTTCCTGCCATACAATCTATGTGTCTGGTTTATAAATCATGAGATCTTAAATGAAATGTAGCATAGTTTATGCATGAATGGGATAATCTAATTTTATTGGGAAAAGGCACACAGCACTGGACCAGTCTTTCTGCTAATTACATTTGTTAAGGAAAACAAAGAAGAGTTATCTGAGCATATGCTGGGGGAGGGGAGATGAGCAATAGAAATTCTTGAATGTATTTCATAGAGTAAACTGATATGAAATGCCATCTACAGACAATGGGTGAGTTTAAGTTTATCCTGTGTGGCTGAGATTTGTAAGTGGACTTGAACAGAGTCCACTACATTTACAACAATTTGCTCGCTCTTTTTAGTGGCTTTCAGAAGTGGAAGTCTGCCATTACAGACAAGCATTTAATTCTTCAAAAAGCCCAATTTCTTCTTACGAGACAATAAAGTGCTTCCTCTTGCAACAGCAGGTAAGCACTGAAGGCATCCTTAAATCTAACCCCAATGTGCTAAAGACACTTAATAATCTTTTAACTACATACAATACCACTTCCTCCCTGGTACCAGGATGTTGTAAAATGTCTAATTAGTCCTTACAATAGTGCTGACACCTCCACAGCACATAAAAGAGGACTTTCAATTCACAAAAGACAACTCTGGTTGTCCTGATTTTTACCTTTAATTAGATTGTACGACATAGCTCCATGAGACTGCAAATGAATATTCCATTAATTTGGCTGTTAACCAACATATGAGGTATTGGCTTAGGGTACAAGGTAGATTTGTGAGGCTTTTTTAAAAGCAGTATTTTAATATTTTGAATTGATTTTTAATACATAGTGTCTCATGGATTATTTAACTCTCTAATGAGGTAGAAAGAAATATTAAAGCCAATATTTTAAATGTCAGGTAAATGACCCAGTTTAAGGCAAAAAAAAGAGGACTTTTCTGTTGATTTTCCTGTGACAGTACCAGTAACTGCCTAGATTTTGGAAATGACTTTATGATGTTTAGATTTTATATTGGTGCAATAATTGTGCGCAGTAGGGTACTGCGCCTAGCTATGAAATTCATTTAAAAATGAAATAAGAGGCATGATGAAAAATACAGAAAAGTCAGTTGCCCCAAAGGAAATATAAATAATTTTGAAAGTAAAAGTGTTTCTGTGGCAATGTGAACTTTAGTAAGTCAAAATTTGCAATACTAGTAAGTTATACCCCAATGACAGATAAATGCATGTGTCTGAATAAGAGGACCAGTGGAAATTATAGTCATAGATCTGTCTAATGAAATCAGAGGAAGTGAGCAACACATGTCTGAGCACTTAATAAAAATCACCATCCAGCTTACAATGTGTAACACAAGCCCTAAAATATGGGGAAATCTGCATTGTGATACATAAGGGACTTAGCATGTCATTTGACATGAGCACTTGCCTCGACTGTCATCTACTCCAAACAGGGCAAAGAAGGGGGGCAGCCTGACAGGTCTTTCTTTTTTTGTGTCAGCACATCTGGAAGTGGCAAAGAGTTGGCTGCTGCCTTCCTCTAATTCTCTTCCCAAACAGGAGCTTCAGGAAAGCTCTTTATGCATCTCACTGTAATGAACACAACACCACACACAAGATAGTAAAGCTTCTGGTGAAGCTATACACCACCACCACAGGAGAAATATAAAGAATAGGTAGGGTCTATCAAAAGCTACCTGAAGATACAAGTTCAGGCACAGAAGTAAAATGACATGCCTGTTTTGTAAAAAGTGGAGACATTTGGGAAACAGAATGTCTTCCTTGTAAGTGGGAAGAAAGAACACCCAACAATTTTGATTCAAAAATTTCAGTGGATTTAAAGAATAATTCCATGTTAAATCACTAAGTTCTCTTACTTAAAGAAAATAACCAGAATACTTCATCAGAAATTATTTTTCTCTCCTTCTTTCGAAATGTCAACTCAGCACTCAAAACAAAGAAATTGTGGTCCTTTGCTCAACCTCTACAATCAGGGTATTGGATCCATACTGATTTAAGGGTTCCGCACAGCTCTTGACTACCCACTCCTTCTATCTCTAAAGCAACTCCTGTCAAGTGTGTGAGGAACCGCGCTACAGTATTAACAGATGGAATAAATAACAGGATGCTGCATAGCAGGGAATCAGGCCCATCTCTACCTCAGTCACAGCCATCTCCCCCTGTGTATTCATGTCTTGACCTACAGAGATTTCAAAGTAAAGCATAGGGTCTGTCGTGGTTTAACCCCAGCCAGCAACTAGGCATCACGCAGCCGCTCACTCACTCCCCCCCACCCAGTGGGATGGGGGAGAGAATCGGGAAAAGAAGTAAAACTCGTGGATTGAGATAAGAACGGTTTAATAGAATATAAAAAGAAGAAACTAATAATGATAATGATAACACTAATACAGTGACAGCAGTAATGATAAAAGGATTGGGATATACAAATGATGCGCAGGGCAATTGCTCACCACCTGCCGATTGACGCCCAGTTAATCCCCGAGTGGCGATCCCCCCGCCCCCACTCCCCCCAGTTTCTATACTGGATGGGACGTCCCATGGTATGGAATACCCCGTTGGCCACTTTGGGTCAGGTGCCCTGGCTGTGTCCTGTGTCAACTTCTTGCGCCCCTCCAGCTTTCTCGCTGGCTGGGCATGAGAAGCTGAAAAATCCTTGACTTGAGACTAAACACTACTGAGCAACAACTGAAAACATCAGTGTTATCAACATTCTTCGCATACTGAACTCAAAACATAGCACTGTACCAGCTACTAGGAAGACAGTTAACTCTATCCCAGCTAAAACCAGGACAGGGTCATAGAAGTAACCAGCTCCTTCACCATCAATACAGGCAGATCTGTTCAACATGAGTTCTCTCCAACTATGGACTGGTACTTTATCAGTCCAGACTGGAGAGTTTATTAAAAACTGAATGTACCCGGCTTTATATTTCAGTGTACATATTACTGCCTGGGTAACATCTCCTTTACAATTGTTTTTCCAGAAGTCAAGAAAAAAGTTTCGTTTTTTAATAATTGAAAAACACACTTATCTAGTCTATAAGACCTAATTAAAAATTTATAAAGCTCATAATGATCACCTATTCATTTCAAGAGAGAATGCTGGAAAAGAGAAAGGGGAGGATTAAATATAAATAAACTAAAATAACAAAAAAAACCTATTCAAAGTATGATGACTGTGTTCATGGCTAACACCAGAATTCCAGTATGCATCTTATTCTACAAGGATGAATATAAAAACTTCTCCATCCCATATTACCAGACACATGATGCATTTTAATACTAATCTATGACTTGGTCACATTTGGAGACACCTCCACAGTGATGGTAAGCCTAGGACATTGCCAAACTAGTGGGCTCAAAGAAGAAAAATGAAAATAATCAGAAAACATTTCAAACGTGATGAGAGACTGACAAGAACAGGAGTGCTTTCTTTGGATGTGAGAAGACTTGGCAAGGCCTGAAAGAAGTACAGAAAGGTAAAGAATGGTATAGAAAACATTTTTGGGAATGCCTGCATTGCCTATATCATTATAGAATACTGTTAGATGAAAATGAAAAAGTGAGAAACATGGTTAAAAAGATTTTTTTTCATTCCACATCATGTTATAGAAGTCACCAACATCAAAACCTGAAGATTAAAAGTATATTTCCAAAAGCATTCACAAGTGATCACCAAATATGTGGAGCAATAATTAATGACAGTTCACATTTAAGAAGTAAGAAAATAAGTTTTCCAACTATTGAAGACCAGAATGTGACCTATGTAAAGACAAATCATTTTATTAAAAAACAAGTGACTCTCATGTATGGTGGACATTTGCATTTAAGACATATGAAGAAATGCTTTAAAATGGGACATCAATAATTCCTCAGCTGGGAGTAGTGGGTCAAGCTTTGGAAATTGCTTCATGAGATGGACCAGCTAAAGATGTTCCCAGAGAGACAAACAAAAATTACTAGCAGTCCTAAAAGCTATGACCTATGAGAAAAGAATTGAGGTTGTTTAAGCTGCAGAAGAGAAGCCCAGAGGACATGACTATATTCTCCAAAACATAAGTTATCGTAAAGAGGATGCTGCTTATCTGTGGTAGACAGGATGAGCAAAAATGGACTTGAATTGCTGCAAGAAATAAGAAAAACTTTGACTGTATAAAAAGTTAAATGCTGGAATAAATTTCCAAGGAAGTTACAGTGTTTCTTTCATCAGAATTCTTGAAAACAGCTTGAGAAGTATTTGCAAGAGATGAGATAGCTGGAGTTATCTCAGGACGATCTCAAAACTTCTCCTATTTTCTCTGTTTCTATATATTCTGAATTCAAACAATAAAGCTGGTGCTTTGTTTTAGAAGTGTCAGTATTCTGGATCACATGACTAAACCCCTTACAGCTAGTCTGTGCCTGTGCTACTAACCCATCTATTAACTCCTGAGGCAAACAACTGGTACCCTCTCTGCTACTTAATTGACAATGTTTATTATCTCTGAGTAATGGAAATCCTTATTCCAAACAGTTTTCAGACCAGGTAGACTCTTCTTTTCAGAGAGACAGAACAGAGGAATAAGGCTATCTAGTTTTTTCCCCTAAAGGTGCCTTTTCCACAGAGATGGGGTCTTAAGTCAGCTACAGCTACCTAGCTTTTAGTTTTAAATAAAGGTGGATTGTTAACACACATTCCAGAGAAAAACATCTAACAAAAGATAACTCTTTCCTTCTGCCTGGTTGTCAGCCCCAGCGATGCCAGGAACAGTAAGAACAGAAACCAGAGCTTTGGCCAAGGAAGTCTACATGGGGCAAAATGAGCAGGGCAGGTGGCAGAATATTCCAGCCCAGACCCAACTCTACTCTGAACTAAATGCCTGCCAGTCTATTTAGAAGAATGAGTTCTGTGAAAGTCTCATTCAAATTCACCTGGAACAAAAGTGCCAGTGCTGAGCCAATTTAAAATGACAATCACACTTCATCGTCCTTGTCTCAGTAGAGGCATGCAGAATCCACACACCAACTTGCTTTCATGCTCCTCTTTCTTCTCTCACACTTAAATGTACAGTTTAGAGTGCAGTCCCAGACAGTCTCAAACCATAACCATTTTGTTTACCAAAAGTAGTAAGTAAAGGAAATTTCATGAGGCCTCTATAATTATGTCTGAATCATTCAAACAGCAGCAAGGCCCAGAATATAGGTTTTGTTCAATAAAGATATATAAAGTATAAGCTCTGTTTTTCTCTTTCACATCCTTTTAGATGTGGATGAACCAGTTTGTGTCATCAGTGAAAGGATACAGGCATTTTTTGCTCTAATACCATGACAGAATTCCCTGACAGGCTGGCCTTTTTCACTCCTTTCTTCTTCCTCAAGAACTGAAGTCTCATTTCTCATAAGAGAGATCAAGAGGGCAGAAGCAGGTAGCTCTCAGGTGCCATAGCTCATCATCATAGAGTCCTCTGAGGAGACTTAAGGTTAGTTATCATAGCCAAAAAGAAACAAGGAGACATTTCTCTCAGAGCAAAGTGACAATCCACAAACAAACTGTTTCCTGCTCATCTTAAATTTCTATGTGGTCTAACATCTCATTCAGCTTGCCATTCAGAGCACAAAGCTTTTTAGCAGTTTAATTCAATGTACTGACAGTATATTAAAGAAATATACATATTTATTTGATTTTGGTGCTGGTGATTTTTTCATTTTGCTTTTCATTTACATCTAGGCAATGTTGCTAACTCCTTCAGCCAGGGATTTTATTCTTACTACCTAAATAAAAAGACAAGAAAAGTATTTTGTTCTCTTTTTACAGACAGGGACTATATCCAGAATTTTCAGGGAGGTTTAAAGGAAGGAAGAGAACAAAAGGCCCAGAGCTAATAACAGAGTTCCCTGCCTACAGACAAGGAGCTGGGACACCTCACTCCTAAGGCAGCTGAGCCCTGGAGCAGGCTGGAAGCCCCACATCTCAGGAGTGACCCACAGACATTACATGCTGAGCAGTAAGCCGTCAGGTATGGCACACTCAGTACCAGAATATTTCTAACCTTTTTCCCCTATTAGGCTCTTAAAAGCAGTAAGGAAAATACACTCTGTCCACACCTTAGAGCCTGCTTTTGGTGTCAGAATACACTCACTTTTCTGCTTTTTTTTTAAAGCCAGTGACTTGGACTCTATGGGCATTCTCCAAGGAATGAGATGTGATTTTAACTCTTGAGCTAGGGGAGTAAGGATTTTTTTCTTTTTTCTTTCTTTTTTTTTTTTTTTTTTAAACTTGTTGGGTAAGTACTCTACTTCCTAGGCCTTAGTATAAAAAATGATTCACATTCTCATCCATAGCAGCCACACTCATTTTTTCTGAGGTAGTCTACGTCAACATGTATGTTAGCCATGGTCTGAGTGGAGCCTCCCACCGGATCAACCCTGCCATCCGCTCATTTCTGAATTGTGTTGCTGCTGCAAAACTGCTTAGAACAGGATGCTTCTAAATATGCCAAAAAGCAGAACAGGAGGCACTGAAAGGAATTTTAAGACAAAAAAAAAATGAACTGAATAATGAGTATAAGATCTTCAAGGGCTCCCCAATAAAGGCTGATTTTTGATTTCTTGGGGTTTTGGGTTTGGGGTTTGTTGGGGGGCAGCTAACTTATATTAGGAAGTAACATCCTAATTTATGAAGGAGTCCTTTAGGCTCCTTAGAAACTCCCAGCTTCATGATTTACTTGATCACTACACAAAGGTGGTTTCATTATCCATATATTTCTCATTGTTTTGCATGTGGCTATCCATTACAGCAGAAAAAATTACAAAACTCCTAGAAGGTATTATAATTTTCATATCTAGTAAGCCTGATGAGTTTTCTATGAGCACGATGCATGAAAAGATGCATAAGGAAACTGGATTACAGGAAAGAAATAAAAATATGGAGAAACAGGAGGGGACAAAGAAAAGTGAGGATATTTCACATACTGATACAAAAATGAGGACAGAAGCGCTACTTTTGTTTATGGAGGCTACAGCTCTCCTCTGAGCTCATTAATGATTCATTGCATATCACAGGATTAAAAACAAGGAACAGGTACATTAGCAAGCTTGAGCAGCTAGCCAGATTTCTGACTCAATCAGCCAGCATTTGAGAAAGCCTCCTCTTTGAAAACTCCCTATTCTTTTCTCAGAAAAAATCCACAATGGTTTTCCTCCACAGTACCAACTTCCAGCTGTAATAGTGAGGTACCACAGAGCCCTCACCTGAAAGCACAGACTCTGGCAGGCAGCCTTGACTGTAGCAAGAGTGTGCTCTGCAGGGCCAAGAGGAAGGTGCTTGAGGCTGGCCGTGGTTACTGGAGACAAGTTGTAATCCCTTCCCACCAGAAGAGCTGGTGACAACGGGGGCAGAAATGGAAATGAGTATTCATTGTTGAAAGTTCTTTACTTTAAAGAATACTCAGAGGGGCTTTTGTTCATAATTTAAATGCTTAAAATTAGAGCTATACGCTTCACTAATGTTCCCACTAGCATCAAGAGGGCATTTGTCAAAGGCTTCAGTGGGAACCAAAATTATCCCTCAACTATTTTGCCATTACAAGACTTATCTATTTTGCTATTGCTAATCATAGCCCACAGTCAAATCAACAAAACGTTACCAAATCAAGGTGCAGGAACTCAGGAAGACTTGGAAATCATCGCTTCTGTCTGCCGGAAATGAAATGCCCTTCTCTGGTTTCAGTTTCTGCTGTTGCGAGTTAGATTGTATTCCAGTACATTCTGCTAAATCAATCACACTGTAAAATACATTAACATTACTCACCCCCAAAATGTTGTTTTTCCTGTAATTTTAGGATGACGATGACACAGAGCAATCAAAGCAAGACCATTGACATGTATGGCTAATACTCTACCTTCATCTCATCACACCGTCCTTCAGAGTTAAAGCCCAAATGGTACTTCCGCGTTCTGTTTTATTTTGCCTCTTACACCACACCCATAACAATGGAACCAATGACATACAGAGCAACATGCAGCTCAAGCTTTCTTAGAGGGGGAAACCTGCTAGTGTATATTTTATATTTAGTTTCTAATTACTGTCTTAATTTGTGACCCTGCTGTCACATGTGCTTTTATGACAATTGCAAAAATCAAAGAAAGCATGTTTTGTTGTTCTAGTAAAAATGGTGAGGTATGGCATTCAGCAGATTTCTTCTTCAGAAAAGGGAGCTGTTTCTCAGAAAAGCTTTCAGTCAAGTCCAGAACAACAAGCAGAAGTTGGTACTCAAGATTTCAGCTCTCCAGTGTTTGGATCAGATCCCATCTGCATTCTGGAAGAGAGATCTGAATATATGAAATTCGAGTATATCTCATGGGCTCCCTCCACCCGATGGAAGAAGAAGATGCTCATAGATTATTATTGTATAGAGTTCTCCAGGTACAGCTAATGATTCATCATGCACCTGTTCTGATAATCAATTACTCAGTGCTATACAATAGCTTATCGAAACCCTTGATATATATTGTTAGATGCTTGTTATACATCTGATTGCAATATGGCCAAAAAGACAGAGAACTTCTATTTTGTAAAGTAAAGAAAAAGCCAATATACTCAAAAGCTGAGCCTGCACGTCTGGAAACTCGGTAAAACACATTCAAATTAAAAAAAAAAAAAAGGTAAAAGTAAACTTACATGAACAAATGGAAAATTTAATTAAAAACAGAGGATGAAGATGGATTCTGCGCATTTTTCAGGATCAAGTGACCTGGAAAAAGAGAGAGAAAACCTTGTGTGGATAAAAAGCGTTTACAGTACAAATGAGAAAAAATAAAGTTCAAATAACAAATTTAAGTAATTAAAATTGGAAAGGGAACTTCAAAAAAATATTTTAAAAGAGAAACTCTGGAAATTATATACCAAATGATATTTGACATTTCAGTTACACAAAGACACATAATTTTCCCCTCATTAGTGCATATTTCTTCCCCTTCTACAGTTATTTAGCCACTACAGTATCTCAAACACGATCATTGGTTTTTTCCACTTTTGGTCATTAGTATTTGCATGGCAGTGGCTCCAGACACCTATAGGATGCTCAGATTTGAGATGAAGAACCTACAAAAGACAGGAGATAATCCTGGTTCAGAGAGGCAACAGTCTAAACCCTTTATCCAGCAAAGACACTCTTTTCAGAGGAAAATGACAGGTAAGTGAGAAAGGCTACTCAGAACTGAAGCTACATAACTTTATTTTGTAGAGGCACTATAGACCTTCCCCTGCCTGGTTTGAATAACTCTTTCAAACAAGGACATTACATGCATGCCAGTAAAACACTTCCTCCCCCAGCTAACCCTGGACTAGCATGCATGTTTCCATAGGAGAAAATCTTCATGTTTCCATCCCCGTACCATTCTAAAATTACTTGGAGTGGTTCCCATACCAGTTCAAGAACCTCTGAATTTTGCCTGAGTTTTTGAAAATTGTGTACCCCAAACTGTAAAACTGAAAGCAAGAGAATCAGCTACAATTTCTTTCTCACAGCTACAGAGCAAAGTTACTCACTTCAGTTTTCCCCAATTCTGGCAATTCAGGGCACCATGAGTCATTATCCCCTCTTGCCAACTACTGTTTCAAAGCACAAATCTCCATAAGGGGAAATTAAATGTTTCATCAAACTCGCCCTTCAAGAGCCAAGAGAACTGTCTCACTGAGAGAGCTTCTTGACACGACACAGAAAAAAAGCTCAACATAATCACTGCAGAGTAATCAGAAAATGAAATCATATTCCAGACCTGTCACTTCTTCTGTTTCTGAGACAGGCAAGTACATTTCTGACATTTGGGGCCTGTTTCTACGGCCACTGAAGTCAAAGGCAAACCCTCCCTTGGCCTGAACAGGCACAGACCCACTATTATGTTATAAAGCAGAGCTATCGTGAAAGAGCAAGGCTCTTCTTCAGGAGGATAGATATACATAGCTGAGCTGCTGCTCTTCTCCAGCTAATCTACAGGGTAAGTTGTAGGGTTTCATAAAATAGACACAAGCAGTAACAGGATCAAGAGCTACTCTTCTTGTGAGAGGGCCCAAATTAAATTTTCCTAAGATTAATTTACCTTCCCTATTTCCCCTAAATAAATAAATAAACAACACAACAGGAGAACAAGACAAGCTTATTCTAGTGCTCAACTAATTAACAGTACCAATTAGTGTTTAGTGGCAATGATAATTATAATCATATCCTTGTGAGTCTACTGAGGCTGCCACATCAGATGGATTGCAGTGTTCCCCCTTCCTTTACAAACTTAAATCAGTATCACTTCAAACCTGACAGGGTCATTTCATGAAAAGTGATCAGAGTCACCTTTAATTTATGTGCTAAACTGAGAAATTCAAAAGCCTTTTGAGTGGTGGGAGGAGAAAGGACAAAGAACCACTTTGAGTAATGAAATCAGTAAATGAAGCTCCTTGCTGTCCCACATAGGCATCATTCTTTAGATTTTCATTTGAAGTAGTCAAATATAAACAATCACAAAGCCAACATTCACAGGCTCTGTGCAGCTAGCATGTTTCTAGTAAAAACACAGAAACACAGAATAATTTAGGATAGGAAAGACCTTTGTAGTCCAATCTACAATTCAAAGTAGGGCTACCCAGACCAGTTTACTCATGGCTTTGTCTTGCCAAGCACTGAATATCTCCAAGGATGGGGATTGCACCCTCTAGACACATGTTCCAGTGTTTGATCACCTTCATGGTGAAAAATCTTTTTCCTTATATCAAACAGGAATCTCATTGCAACTTGTGTTGCTCAGTCAGGGAGAGACACCAGACACCCTCTATAGCTCAAGATCTGGATGGCAGCTCCCATTCACTGGAGTCCTACCTGGGTTGAGGTCTCCGATATGCCAAGTCACTCCAGCTCCTCGTGCTGCAGATCATGCCCCATGGCACGCTCACACTACCACCGGACAGTTTTAAGCAGTCCCATGCTGTCTTGAACAGAATTTCTGGGCCACTCGACAGCCCTGCTAACTGCTGCTACAACTGTTACCTATCTGCTAACTATAGGCTGGGAGCTGTGCTCTTATATAGCCAGCTGAATGGCGCTTGACATTCCCTGAGCAGCTGTCAGTTGGAGACAATAGCTGTAGCACTTCCTAATCAAGAAACAGCCAACAGAAGCTCTCTGTTAGAGTTGATTGAAGCAAAAGCCTCTGGAAGCTAAACCTCACTGGCAGCAGGGAGCCAGAAGTTCCCTGCCCGTGCAGTTCTCAGATGTTCCCTGAAGGCCTCTCTAGAAGAAGGTTGGAAACTGCTGCAACAACTTTCTGCTACCCACTTCTGCTTGCTCTTTCAAGCCCCAAACCCTCATGGACAAATGATTTGCTTGTTCTTTAAAGTAAACAAAGGTCAGTGCACTCTTTGGGAAAGATCATAAAAAATACACAATTGTAGAGTAGTTGGAACACATCTATTCTGAGTTTACTAACAAAATGTAATCAGAGGGGGCCAATACAGAGTCTGGGAAGTTTCTGAATCATACTGGTAAATATGCAGGCCCAGCACTCAGCTAAGCCAACCACAGAGGACATAGGATGTAAAGCAGACAAGAAATTCCTCTAAGGAATGGGCAGAACAACACTGCAGCAATTAACTTGGCTTTACACAAGGCGACACCTGACCATTGCATGAGAACAGGGAAGAAATATGGGGAAGCTATGGAGAAGCTAAAAACTAAGCACGGCATGGTACTGAGATACATATTCAGATACAGGTCAGGGCTTCACACACATAATAAACATATACAGCAGGAGAACTCTTATGAGTATTATAATAATGAAAACAATGTGTATGAACATAAAATTCCAAGAAAACAGAATCTAGAGCATCCAAAGGTCAGAGCTGAGAGTACGACTGTTATTGTTTTCAATGCCAAAAGCAGAAGCACAGTAGAACTGAGTCTCGTAGCAGCTTTTGTTGTTGTCATTAGCTCTAAACATGGTAGAAGGAATCTCATAAGAGAGAGACAACTAGCTAGGGAACACAAGCTTTTGATCTATCTTAGCAAACCATCCTACCTTATTGTGATTTTTTTGTGGGGTTTTTTTTTAGAATAATTACTACTAAGAAAAAAAAATAATCCTGAAGTTCAAGTCTCTCATTTTGCAAGAAGAATTGTCAGTTTGAACAAACACTTGAGGGGCAGGGACTTGTCCCTGTTCCCTGATCACCACCCTCTCTCCATCTCTCCCACTAGGAATATATCTTTCCCTATCTGTTATGCTAATTCCAGGAGGAAATCAAATATACATTTCCATTAGTGACTAAAGCTCTGATCCTACAATTAGTTAAACACAAACTTAATTTTATGCATGTGAGTCATCCCATCAACATTCCCATATGCCAGAGACTTTGTGGGATTGCTGCCTAAAAATGAAGCCATTATGAATGAACTCCATTTCTGAGTTGCAGAACTGGGGTTAGAAAGTACATGAAGAACTGAGATATTAGAACATAAATCCACAGCATAACATAGGCCAAGGAAGTAAGCATTTAAAAAAAAAAAAAAAAAAGATTAGCTAATTCCTTATTCTGAAAAGAAATCACACAAGAGTTGATGTTATTAATTAAGAAGTTTCATTCTTGTTACCCAACAGTCAGTGCTTCTCCAACAAAAACATGGCAAATTGCCTCATTTTAAAGAGCACATGCCAGACTCTAGATTTAACTCTGCCTGCTTTTGGCCACTACAGCATCATAAATTTGGTATCTTTCATTCTGGCCCCATATGTTAGAATTAGGTCTAAATTCAACTCTTTTCTACATATTCATACCAAAAATCTTCAGAGACTCGTAGTATCAATGAAAATCCCTAACATGTAGTTATCATTTTACATTTGAAAAACACCTTACAAACATTAACTAAATAATTAGAACTAAATATAACTAATTAATACACTAATTAATTAATCATATAAGTACTGTGCATGCTCCTTAAAATGGCTGCAACATTTTAGTAATGAAACGGTTCAATACAACAGTGGTAACTGTTAGCTCTACTGCAGGAATGCATGCCAGAATCAGACTTGTAGTATAAAAGAGGATAGTAGAACAACATTTAATAGCTCAGAATGAAGTCTCAATACTTACATTGCTAGGCATGTCTAAAAGCAAGGGGTCCAGAATCATTTTCATTGACATTTTTGCCACCTGCTAGAAGACAAGTGTATTGCGCAACTGTTACTCAAAAGCAAACATGACTTATTACTCCCAAGCTCAGTGGAATCTCACACTATTAGTAATTTAAATCTTCAGCCTTTCCACAAAGTATTTTATATAATCATATTTCCCTGTATACTAAAACCACTCTTTTAATATATATTAAAATATATCTCCTGTAAACTCAGTGCATGCTCAACATTTAACATCATATGCTGTACACAGAGTCATTGCCAGAAAAGAGCAAGTAATTTCTTTACAAATATCACCACTTTGTAGTTCCAAACTATCCAAGGCTTACCTCCTTCTCTAGACAGTTTGTAAATACACTACTCACAGGCTATGGCAACTGGGGACTACTCTGATTTGAACTTGCATAGCAAACCTTCTTAATTCTGTTTCTCCTATTAAGCAGATTAGTTGAAAACCAAAAATATGTTATTTGATTTTGCATGGGAAACTTTTAATACCAAAATATGAATTTAAAATTTAGAGTGTGCAAATATTTACCACGCTCTCTTCTCACAATGTTCCTCATAGCAAACTTATCCCTGACAATATTAATCTCCTGTAAACACTGGCAAAGCAATTTCAGGATTGTTATTCCATTGCATATTCACTAACCGTTGCTGGCGGTATTTTGTTCAGCTCTGATTAGCACAGTTAATAAGATCAATATTTTCATTACTGAATGTTGTAGTAAGGCAAAACATGCTTAAAAACTTACATTTACAAAATCCCAAGAAATATATTTCTTGGGAAATCCTAGTCTTCTATTGCAAAAGCATAAAGCCCTCAAAAATTGGAGGAAAAAACACTTTTGGTGTTTGTCATTTAGACGACAAAAATTTAAAATTAAAACACCCATATTAGTCAGGGCTGCTTTTAGAGAAAAGAGCCTCTAATTGCTGTTTCTAATGGCTTTTTTTACCACTATTTACATGTATCCAATGGCTTTTTCAGGAGAAGTAAGCACTGCATTTGGAATCACTCTCACAGCCCTTAGTGTTGTCACTATCACTCTCTTTGCACCCTTGCCTACCTTAAAAAAACAGAAACCTGAAAGAAAAGCAGAGGCACTACAATCTAGTGGCAGTGTTTGAAACTGGGCTTCAGCACTGGCAAATAGAGACCAAAGGAAATGAAAACAATACAGCAGCAACAGACAAAATGAGTGCTAGGTCTGAGAAAACAGCACAGCCCTCAGCATCCCTGCCCTGAGAATGGAAGCACCAGGCCTTGGGGCTTTTGGCTGGCTCTTCCATCTGCAGAGAGCATCCACTTCTGCCACAGAATACACAATAGTCTCTGCCTTCTTTGGACCTTGTGACAGCTACAACAGCACCAAGAAAAAGAAAGCAAAATACATACGTCAGACCTCCTGCTTCTCAGATATCTGGGCTTTGTTAGTTAGCATTCTTCATGTCTAATAATAATAGGTCAGAAAAGGATCCTGAGCCTGTAACTCTTTTTTTTTTCCTGGCATTTTTCTCTTCTTTTTAAAGAGGAAAGCTCAAATTTGCACTTGGAAAACACTCTTCCATCCATCCACACAACCTCCCCAAATACAATTTTCTTAATGAATTGACAATTCACTGTGCCTCTCCCTCTGCAGAAATGTCAGTCAGGAAATTGTTACTGTAAACCACCCTAAAATAATTCCGTGCTCATGTTGAGTAATTATTTTCAAAACTGTTCCTGCAGAAAAATATGCTCAAATATCAAACAGATACTGTATAATTAAGCAGCAAGATACAACAGGGAGAAGAATATAGGTCTAGGTGCTTTATTAAGCATGAGACTAAAGGCATAGGTTGTCAAAGCAGAAAGAAGTGCATTATATTGCACAGCTTGTAACATAAAGCTGTTTCCTAGGGTAACACATCCTGCACCTGTTGAGGTTTTGCCACCCACTGTGTCCACTTGAATTGGTTTCCTTCATTTCCATGACCACCTTTTCTACTCAAGTAGTGCTACTTCCTCTCCAACTATCATGCTAAAATTGCAATTTACAGCATCAGAGCTGACAAGATATTTAGAAGCCCAAACCACAAAACACAAGGCAAATTTGGCATAACACTTCTAGGAAAGGCAAGTGATAATGCTGATGAAACATGCTAGGCAGTTTCCCAAGCATATTCAGTTTGCTATTAGCTATATGAGCTCTCATTAAAAAACTGCTCTTTTAAGATTCCAATTATAGCAGCATGGCCAGCTTGATCTACTGTCCAAATATGAAACACTTAATTTAAGAAATGGAGGAAAGCTATTTAATAGGAGGAACATAAAGAGAAACCATTTGGGGACTTACCTGATTAGTAAGCTTCACATATTCATTTTCTAACAGACGCAAATGCAAGCAGTAGGCTTAGAATTATAGGAGACAGTATATGTGTGTCTAACTTGCAGACTCAAATGAGACAATATTTGAACTCTATTGCTGTCTCTCCACCAGAAAAGAGCTGGCAAAGGGGTAGGAGAACAGAGGGTGAGGGCAGATGGTTACTCAGAAAGCCTAAAACCAAACATGCAAATAAAGAGAATCTCCAATGGCCGTTAGATCAAGCCAATGTGACCCAACTATTTTCTTGATTCTCCACTTTCACTTGGTTGAAAAATGAGTTAGATTCTTATCTGCAATGGGGGTTGGGGGGGGGTGGGGGGTAAAAAAGAAAAAAAAAAATTAAAAAAGAGGTTTGATTCCTTGTCTGGACATATCACTCTGGCAAGATGCCTTATTTCTAAATGTGGTGGCAGATATGAACCACCATTTCCAGAAGCAGTCTTTTTCATTTAATGAAACAGGGCTGGATTTTGGAAAAGAACAAAGGCATTCATCATTAAACCCAGTCCCTTGACAACATGTGCCAGGAGCCCTGGGAATTCATCAGTCACCAGTACTACCCAGAGAATTATCATAAACTACAAGTATGTGGCTAGTCCAAATAACGACAGCAGGAGAACACTGGATCATCCTATTGAAGAATCTCAATCCAAAGACTGTACTGAGAATAACTCAGGTTTATACTGCATCATTTCCCATTTTCATTGTGTCACACAACAGATTTAGATACTGTTGTACTCCACTGTCTGTTCTTTTTACTGTCTCTGTCACTAGAATGAGACACCCAAAGCGTAATGCCAAGTGCAGTCTGTGAAAGATAGTAATACACTGAACTCCTTCATATTTTATAAGTCAATTTGCCAGGCACTCCAGTATGTTCTTACAGGCTGCCGGAGCTGTAAAAGAAAACAAAAGTAGCTGGCCATTCTTATTACACAGGAAACTGTTGCATGACGGATCTTCTACAGAACAGATGTTGTTACTAGGCATACCTTTGTGACACAGACTGTATAAACCGCATAGCAAGAAATGGTGCAATCATAACACATTATGGTTATCATTTTAATACTGTAGTTGTGAGACCTTTTGAATATACAATATTTATGGGGGGTGCATATGTAGTATACATACACATACATGCATATATATATATATAAAAATATGTATTTCCATACCAGGAAAGCCAAACTTCCTCGCTACCTTAGCTGAAGAAAGGTGAGGACATACCATATGCATTGTTAATACAGGAGAGTTCTCTGCCAATGGACAGAGAGAAAGTGAGGGCAAAAGACTTTCTTGCTTGGGTCTAAGGTGCATAATCGCTGCTGTGGACAGTGTCTAGTCTGGAGACTGTAGTTGTGGTTGAAAGGGGAACAGCATCGCCCTCACCTCACAGCATTCCTACTCAGGGTCTCATTAGGCATGTTTTGCAAAAGAAAGCTGGAATTTATCCTATGTACAAAACCAGCCACTCCAACTCTACTCCAAATCTTTGGCTGCAGAAAACAAAATGAGAATTATACTCTTATGTTCTTAGAGATATAAAAAAACCCTCAAAAAACCCAGAAACCCAAATGTTCAGAAACAATTCCCAGGAGTTTTGTATTTATTTGTTTGTTTGATGGTGGTCTGTGCCTAATAAACAATGCATCCTCCTAAGCCATTCAATTAAATTGAAACCAAACAAAGGACCAAAATCCATCCATCTCTCTCCCCACCCCCATTCACAGGAAAACTTTCATCTGTCATGCTGGCAGTAAAACCAAAAAAACACCCGACCAAAAACATTGCTATCACTCTACTGCTTTACTTAGACTTTGCTAGTTAAAATCCACTCAAGTAATCAGTTACCATTTATTGGTCCATTTATCTCCTAGTCTCTTTAGTGTAGTATCTCCACAATCAAATACAAAAATAAAATACTGTAACTCAGTAAGAGCAATGCAAACACTGTTAGGAAGGGACTGTGCTATTTGAAGGTCAAGTAAAACAGCATTTGGAGTAAAGTGGCAGTCAAAAAACCTGCCATATTGTGCTGCCATTACAGAGGTTTATGTTCTCCATTACACTGAAATATAACTAGAGTTGCTCTGGAATTTCTGCTCATTTTACCAGAGTAAATCAGCAAAGTGTTTGGATCACAGGAATTTAGTTCACTGATGACTGAGCTTAGTCACATCACAGAGGGATACCTGCACAGTCTTTAATCAGAGAGACCTTAGTTTGTTCTTTATATATAAACCCTAGGTCTTAGATGATACAATTTTCTGTTCTGCCAGTGAATCACGACTTGAAGTTTGCTTAATTCTACCACAGCATGCACCTCATGTAATGGTCTCCCCTGCAGACAAAATTTCTACCAAAGTACTAGGCTATTTCAGAAAGAAACCATTCTTATTTGCCTGAATTGGTTGGTATGGTACTTAAATAGCCACATTCACCTAGTGATTTCTTTAAATGCTTGTTTTCAAATGCTTTAAATTATTTTTGGCTTTGTTAAAGTTAGAAAAAGGTTAGGTGAGTACAGAACACATAAGATTTAGAACAGATTCATATCAATCACATTTAAATTGGAAGCATGTAAAGCAACAGGCATATTAAAAGCTAGACTACCAGTTTCTACTTCTAGGACTTCTAGTACTGTTTTAGTTAGGCACAGAGACATCCAAGTGAGAGAAAATTAAAAAAAAAAAAAAGAACAGAGGAACTGTGTAAATCCTCAGACGGCTTTGACAGTTAAGTGTATTAATTTTCAGGTAAGCCGTGGACTTTGGCCATGATATGTGATAGGAGAAGGAAGAGACCTCAGCAATGGAACAGAAGAATTAGTAGTGCATTAAACAGCTCTGTTCCAGTCTGATGGAACCATGTGTTTTTACTGGCCACCTGGCATATCAGGTTAATATGAGAGGGTATCAAACGAGCAAGCTGAAAAGCTAGTATCTATGAAAGTGCATAAAAACGTGCATGCACTTAATGAAAAAGTAGCTCAAAAAACAATGATGTCCTGCATCACTATTTAATAACTACTGGAAATAAATTACTTTGATAAGGAGTTTCATAGCGCTTATGTATCACAAGTCTCTAGAGCTCCAAGTGCTTCTGTTCGCAGAGGGATTTCATTCAAAGATCATTCATCCTTCCAGGCCTCATCTCATTCTCTGGCACAGTACATTGTCTTTCACAGTTATGCTGAATTCCTTAGTATCCTGAAACCAACCAGAATCCAGGTATCTTTGACCTTCTGCATATATTCACAGAGAGTCTCAATCTATCAAGTGTTTTCACTCCTAGTACAGCAAGATTTGGACTCCAGATTGTATATTGCAAGTGAGTAGGTAAGAGCACTCAGTCCAGAAAAGGAAAACTTTGTCTGAGTAGAGCTGTGGGTTTGACTGCCAATGCTCCCCCTCACTAGGGTGCTCTGGTGATGACACTAAACTACCCTTAAGCTGGGAGCACACTCCACCTTCTGCAGGAATCTGTACCACAGCATGCCACAAAAAATGAAAGATACATGGGACCAAAAGAACAGATCTGCACTCTCATGGTCAGCACATGAGTGCATTCCTGTCTCTGCTCTTCAACCATGCCTGTATTTTACCTTTAAAGGAAATTAAAGCTAAATGAGAGTCCCTACCTTCACTTTCAGTCCAAAGATGAATGAAAATCCCTTTGCAGGCTATACAGGGTACAGGGCTGCAGATCTCCGACAGATCTCTGCAGTTTTTAGCCATTTGGGGAAGAAAGACTGAAGTGTCTCAAATCTCTCCCTTCTCTTCCCCATTGTCCTGGTTTTGGCTGGAATAGAGTTATTTTTCTTTCTAGTACCTGGTATAGTGCTATGTTCTGGATTTAGTATAAGAACGTTGATAACACACTGATGTTTTCAGTTGTTGCTAAGTAGTATTTAGACTAAGTCAAGGATTTTTCAGCTTCTCATGCCCAGCCAGCGAGAAAGCTGGAGGGGCACAAGAAGTTGGGAGGGGACACAGCCAGGGCACCTGACCCAAACTGGCCAAAGGGGTATTCCATACCATGGGATGTCATGTATATGTGATGTCCCCTAGTATATAAACTGGGGGGCAGATTGCTGCATGGGAACTAACTGGGCATCGGTCAGTCAGTGGTGAGCAATTGCGTGGTGCATCACTTGTTTTGTATATTCCAATTCTTTTATTATTATTATTATTATTGTCATTTTATTATTGTTATTTATTACCATTATTATTTTCTTCCTTTCTGTCCTATTAAACTGTTCTTATCTCAGTCCACAAGTTTTACCTTTTTTCTTTTCCGTGATTCTCTCCCCCGTCCCACTGGGTGGGGGGGAAGTGAGCAACTGGCTGTGTGGTGCTTATTTGCTGGCTAGGGTTAAATGACAACACCCATCTCCACCATGACCCATGGAGAGAGACCCCAGCTGAAGGTTATGGGTTCTACTACAGGGCTGCTCACTATGTGGCTAAAACTTTATTACTTTTGATCCTAAATGACCTTCAAAACTAAGTTAGTCTCAGACTCCTATGCTATAAGGGCATGTTTAAAGCATGCAATGGAGCATGTTACAGAAGCCCATGAATGCAGTTCGCTGGCAACTGAAGCATGACTTCCATCTGGATGCTATGGCATGTGAACAGCAGAGGCATTCTGAATCCCCACTGTGAGGAGCAGCAACCCAGCTGACTCCTGGACCCATGGGGCAGCAGTGCTGTCCTTGGCCTGAGAAGCAGTCCTTGGCCCCTCTCCCCCCAGTGCTACAAGGCACCATGGGGTGTGTCTGAGGACTTAAAGCTATTAGGATATTTAGCAGCACAGCTGTTTGGCCAGAAAGATTGATTACCTGGCCCCATATGCCCCAGTATTTCCAGTTCTGGGGTCGTCACAAGCTGAACTAGTTAAAGTGCTGTTCACCTACTGCACAGACTTGCCCAATGTCTCAGCAAGAGCTGACAAGCCTTACTTAAACAGCAGCCAGGGCTAATATTTTCAAAAGCAGGTCCCTGCCTTCTCACCTTTCTCCTTACACCGGGAAAATTCAATCAATTATTACATGGGAAAAGAAAGCTCTTACCCACCTTTTATCTTATATCATAGAGCATTGAGCAACCTGATCTAGTAAAAGATGTGTCTGCCCACAGCAAGGGGGGTGGACTAGGTAAACTTTAAAGGTCCCTTCCAGCCCAGACCATCCTGTGATTGTCTCAGTATCCAGCCTTCAAGTCAGCTGTGCAAAACTAAACATGAGAAGAATTTATCGAGTTTGCTAATGGCACTGACCTGATTTTCTTTCTGACCTTTTCTTTATTTTCCAGTGACTGCCTTCCTTCATAGCCCTTAATGACATCTAGAATCAGATTTTTAATTAAGGTGCCTAACAAGCAGATAGGCAATTAGGATTTTAACAAATACCTCATAGGCTAGGCATATCAGCTCTCCTGATGTGGTAGGCATATAAGCGCTTTTGAAAATCTGTCAGACATCTATCAGTAGCTTAAAGCACCTAATGACCTTAAAAATAATCTAACCCTCAAGTTCTAAATATTCTAAAGAGCTGGGGGTTTTTTTTAGGCATATGCTATGCACATATATACAGAGGGAATATTGTGGAGCCTCTTTCAAGCAAGAATCACAAACATTTAAAAAAAAATACAGAAAACAATCCTTTGAGCCTCATAAACTTTCTAGGGAAACTAATTGTCCTGTAATCCTGCTGGTAGAAAATGAGCGCAAGTTGGAAACAGTATTCCAAAGCATGGTAGCAAGAGTAATTGGCTTCCCCCTTCATCCCAAAGTTCTTGACCTTTTGCTCCTCATTAGGGACATAAAACATTGGGAAAACAGTTATATTTGTCATATTTCTTGTAAAATTATACAAGTAGAAATTGAAATGGTTTGGAGTAAGAAAAGTGAATTTGAAATGCTCCCTGTAGGAAATGCTTAAGAAAAGAATTCTTTAAATTCCCTTTAAGTAATTCTAGCAATAGTTATGCCACATACACTTGTACAATGTACTTCAAAGTATAAAAATCTTAACAAAGTGAAATTATAAACAAAGCTGCAAAATTTAAAGATGGTAACACATCTGTTACTGTTCTGGTATTTAAACCACAGATCCCGGTGAAAATAACAGTAATCATACAAACACCTGACTTCAGAGACTTTCCGATTCCTACTTTTCTCCCTACAATTCATTATTGGGTATAAAGCTCTCATTAAGAGAGGACTGCAGAATCAAAACATATTGTTCCTACACATTGTTGCTCATAGACTTGCTCCTCCTGATTTTAGTGGTATTTTTAATTTAAACTCAGGATCCCATGAAGGAGAATATCATACCAGGTAGGTCCTACTTTTATTGACAAAAGTTTGTAACTTGCTGCTAAGAGACAACGATTCTATGAACTTCAAGCCCTAGGACTTAAGAGGTAAATAACCTTAGGCAACATCTGATAGCATATTTCAGGTGTACATATTAGTATGTACATTAATATAGGAATTAATGTTGCCTCTGATAGAAGTATAAGAAAGTAATATTGATAATAATAATTTAATTCAGTATGTAACATTAAAATAACTGATGTGTCAGTACAGAAATGCTGCACTTCCAAAACTACAATATAATGTCTCTTGACATGAATTTTCATGCTGTAAACCAACAATGAAAGAAACATACTAGTTGCTAGAAAGGAGCATGAGAGAGAACTCCAGTCAAGGATGTAAGAGTAATTGCCACTTCAATCTACCACTCTTGAGTAATTTTCAATAGTCAGTCAGCTTCTCTGTCTTCAGAAGCTGAAGCAGTAAGGCAAGCAAAAATAATTGAAGCTGTAGTTTTTCTTGCACATGCCTACTTGTTCAACATATATAGTTGCTCTATACTATATATGTATAGAACATATACAGTTCTACAAATACTAGCTCTACAAATATAACTTTAATTGCAATGAAGGATCACTTACAGATACCTAGCAGGGTATGGGGGAGACAGATAATGTTTTAATGAAAAGATAAATTACCAGCAATGTCATCTCATGCACAGTATAAAAATATTTAGGAAACCCACAAAAAAAAGACCTGAGTACAGTTTTGACCTGCATAGGATGCGTAGTAGCTGAGTCCTCACACTTACTTTTTCTTTCATACTGTTTAATTATTTTCTGTCTTGCTCTACGATCAGAGTGTAGAAAATATCCGCATTCTTGTGTTATGTTTCCTCATAAAATGTCCCATTTCAGTCTCCTGCCCACTGCCACACATAAAATGACTCATGTAATCAATTAGCAGCATAAATCTTATTCTTTAAAAATCTGGCATCTTTGAAATTTCACAAGGAAATTCCATGGCAGACACATTTGCTAATTATGCTTTAGGAATGAAACCTGAGAGAGAAACAGAAATTATCTAATTTCATTGTAACTTGTTCTCTGATTCAAAGATAAAGCTATTTATTTATTTACATCAAATAAAATAAGGTTAATCTTTATAGTCATAATTTGGCTTGTGAAAACTTACCTCCGTTTCTTTGGGAAGCCAGGCAGTTCCAAGTGTGGAAGCAAATAAACTCACAAAAGGACCTATTAAAGTTCTTTACAAAAACGATTTTTCAACAAACTTTGATATCCAGGTTCTTCGTTAATTTTGTTAAATCTACCAGTTTAAATGTACAGAAATCTTTCCAGAATATGCTTTCTGACATTTTGACATTTATTTATTTATTTATAATCAACTTGTTTATTAAACAACTTTATTTTCTGATTATGAAACAAGGAGTTTGCACATCAAAGGTTTAATTAAGAGGTTGAGGAATTTTTTCAATATCCCATGCTGAAATACGTTAATAAAGCTGTCTTGTGCAGACTCCTTCAAATATAAATTTATAAATATATTATATTGCTTAGGTAACACAGCCCATATTCTTAAATAGACAGAAGATCTTTTTGCTACAAGGAAGAACTGTCCTTAACAACTGCTCTTATATGGCAAGGGCTCATGGCTCCTGGAGACTGTGGTCACAGACCTCCAGCGTAGCAACATTCTTCTTGTCTAGCCTTGTAATTTTTTGCCAGGTACTCTGTACATGAAGTTGTTTCATTTCAATGGCCCTAAGGCTTTCTTGCTCACTAATGGGGAGCTTGATGCATCATTACTTTAACATAGCACAATGTGATAAAGCTGTAGGATTCTCTAGTAAAGAAATTACCAGTTCTGCTCTTAATAGATTAGTTCTCACAATATTTAGCCACACATTAACAAGGCCTTTATATTTAAAATGTTATTTAGAAGAGATATTTTACTGGGTTCAACTAATTTCTATAAAACAAAGGGTAATTTCAAACACAGCTTACCTGTACATACAAAAAAAACTGGAGACAGGGTGAAGCTATGAATTTGCTTCACACAAAAAACCCACAGAACACTATATATTCATAAATGTAAAGAACAGGTTTGGGTGTTTTTTAACAGCCTAATTAAACTGAAACAGCATATGAGACCTTCGGGGGGTATAATCCTTATAGTTTACTAAACCTAGGGTTGTTTGAAGACGCAGAGGTTCTGCATTGTTGTTCATTCTATAAGGCCCTGATCAGAAACTTCAGAATGGCTCATGAATCATTTCCCAGTCATTTATACAGAGCAGAAGCAGTTCAGATAAAAGCTGCTAGACTGTAGACAAATCTCATTTTGTATGCATTCTCATTGACTCAATTCCCAGACTACATGCTTTTCTCTGTATTTTGCATATTCTTTGTTTAAAGTTTTTAATTACCATATCCAAGTTTTCCTCTCACAGCAATCCCAACAGGGAGAGTCTATCTTAAAAAATGTTTTACTGATAGTCCTTTTCCTCTTCAGCTCTGTATGCTGAGAAACAGTTTTGGTATCTCCTGTTAACTCAGGCTATCCACCATATACTTTGATCTATTTGAATTTCACTTAACATCCTGCAGCAGTTTCCTTATTGACTCTTGTGTATCTCTGCCTATGACCTTCTGTCTAAATCGTAAAGGTTAAGAGCTCCCAAATAATTGTATGTATTACTGTGAATGCTTTTACAAACATAACTGATGGGTATTAGAACAGTTCTGTGCTACTTGCCAAATCCTACAATGGATCTAGAGCCAGAATACGAGAAGGACATGTCATTGACACCATGAACAAAGTTTCAGTCCCTCATTTCTCTATCATATTTATTCCAACAAGAATCTGGATGTACAGTACATTCAGTAGCACAGACTGTAAGATAGTTCCTACTTCTTGGCAAAAAGGGTGATCATTCTTGTACTAAATTAGACTTCCTCCCCAAAATACTTGTTTTACAATATATTTGATTTCTTCTGAAAACTTCAGCCCTTATCTATGCCTCGGAAAGAAAAATCAGTCATTTAAACATCAAGTATATTAATAACATACTTGGTAATTGCTTCTTCATGCCATGTCCATAGTCAAGTCCTCCTATGTACTTTGGTTCAGTGGACTGGAAATCCTGGCTGTATGTTTGACCTGTTACAGCTCTTTGGAGAAGTCAGCTGCCTTCTGAATTTCATTTTACCAACTAAGTCAGGATCTGTGCTGGACAAAAACATTGGTTAATATTTCAGCGATTATACAAAAAAATATAATGGTATAAGGTCTCGGCCATGTGTAAAGCGGCTGATCTGGTCTCAGTAAAAATCAATAAAGTTTTATTATTGACTTTGCTTGGAGCAGGATTGATCTCTAAAGGCAACAAATGCATTGAATTAGATTAGTAAATTACTGTTCCCACGACCAAGTTAAAAGACAAATGAGTAGTTAAGTGAGAGTCTGGTTACAATATCACATCACAGGGCTTCCTGGTTATTTTCTTGTGGAATTCACACAGTGGAATTTCAAAGAAAATATTCTCTCATCAGTACACACGGGAGTTTTATATAAAATATATAAATCCTTTACAAATAGAAAGGTTGTAAATCTGTCTCATACTAAAATTCAAAGTTCAACACGCCCTATTTTTAAGGTGGCATTAAGATCAACTGATCTTCTCTTGACTGGGAGTTTCACACAGTTCTAGCTAAATACATTAGAAAATATAGCCTGGCAGGACTAAGTATTTAATTTAAATATGTTTTCAAAAATTCAGACTATATCTTGATTAATGAAGCTTTTCTTCATTAATGGAGCATTGCAGAAAGTCTCTGTGGGAGCATGCTATATTAAAATGAAGAAGCTTTTAATACAGACTTTTAAATTTTTTCAAAGTGGATATTCATACAGGTCTTAAGTCTTGTATGATCCATTTACACACACAGATTAGAAATGACGGCATTTCCTTTTTGTAAGGGTCTCCTGTGTCTGCTCCCAGTGATTACATGGCACAGTCAAGCAGTTCTCAAAATGAAACACTCTACAGAAAAGATGACCTATAATGCAATAGGTTATGTGCCACAGAAGACAGCATATAAATATTTTAAAATGTAGAATACATGAAAAAGCATCTTTACTTTTATTTGCTGTCTCATGCCAAGGGCAGAAACACCTTCATTGTTAAAGATACTGATTATGCATTGCTTATATATACATAGATATTAATATATAATAATATAATGAAATGACATGATTCCTATGTTTATAAAATTCCTCTTATAGTGAACTCATTGGCAAGCAAGCATCTGGCCAATAAGGGCTCTGCAGTGGATAAATTCTTAATGATGGAAAGTAGGCTAACACTTTGAAATTCTGTTTGCATATGACCTTATTTTCTTTCTCCCCTTTCCTTAAACTGGTATATTACAATTTTTCTCCAAAATGGCTACATAAATGTGAGTCCTACAGAGAAGACAAGCCAGTGCAAAGCACTTAAATTCCTAAACTAACAGCCTGGACTCAATGTAAAAATGACCCTTTTGATTCGAGAACTATTTTGAAAATTCAACATGACACACATAAAATCTTTATTGTTAGCAGCCAAGCAGTTCAGAGCTAGTTCTGTAATCCCAGTGTGGGACCTAAAGTGCACACAGGAAGCTGGATTCAATTTTTCACTTAATTCCAGAAGTTATCCATTATCCTTCCTTACTGACTAAAAGAGGTTACTTTTCCTTGGCAAGCTCCTTGGTATGCAGAGCTAAAATTGGGTCTCAGTCACAAAAGACCTGTCAGTAGACATTAAATTATCTAATTACAACTGAACATGTTATTGAACAAGTCATATTTAAACTATGAATGACACAAGTCAAAATCCATTCTTAAAATAACCGTAACTGTTGCACATACCCCAATATAGCTTCATCGTTTTGCTACTGTCTCATACATGCAGTGTCCGGTATGAGTCATAATTGAGACTTGTGAAATGATAAATACTCAATATTTTAAGGCTCAATAGGAGATGTGGCTAGAAGCAATGCAAGAAAAATAAAACCATCCAATCAAGATTATATTCTCTAAAAGACAACAGTTTCAGCCCATGGGGTTTTATTCATCAATAACAATTGCAGTGAGACCCAACACAAAAACTAGATCTTTAATATCAATAACACAAAATGCTACCTTGCTAATGAAGACATATTAGTTTATTGATTAGTTGTGCAAGAATGTTTATGTTGGTTTAGCTTCTAGTTGCTCATATATGGATGAGCTCTTCAATTTTACTCCATCTGCATGCAAAGACTCGTAGAAATGGTTGTGAGCGTTTTCTTACAGCCTGACTCTCCCCCCTCATCTTTCTTACAGCCTGTATTTCCCCCCAGCTGGGTTCTGCTATACTTGGTATGCACTAAGCACAGGCAGAATAAAGTAAGCTAATATTTAGCCTAAGGAAATCCAGCTCACCTTAATCAAGCGTGGGTTTACCAAAGGTAAGTTGGTATCCTCCCCCTTTCCACCTCTATGGCTTCTTTAACTATGCCTTTTTGAACAAAAGTCATTAATAAATAAGTGCATATGAATAGCAGCATGGATCTAACAGCAGTTAAGTCCCAAATGATTGTATATGCCTACCCAGTGTTCTGATGAACAGACAGGTATTTGAAAGGACAGCTTCTTATTACTCCAGGAAGGAAAAAAAAATATGCACACACATACATATAGTAGGTAGGATTTGACCTTCTTAGCTCTTTCCAGTCTTTCATCATTTTCTTAACAAGGAATACTACCCCATCAAGGCCAATAAACACTGGTCCATCTCCACTGCCTCTGTACTCTGTACCGCAATGGACCCAGGCTGCAGTACATGCAAGCGCTTCCACAGCATCAGGTACCAACAGCTGCCAAGAGAATGCAAATCATTAAAATCATACTGAGGTCCTCGAGATCATTTCTTTAGGACAGCCCTTTGAAGGTTATGATCCACAGACATTTGCCTGTACTCTTTGCGACAAAACTACCTGCCTCTCCAGTGCCCAGAAACTTAAGACTGCTTATGGTAACTTCACTTTGCAGAGAGCAAGTTGCACAATCTTAGGCTCTTGGAATAGGGAGGAATGCATAACCTTCAAAGAGTATGAATGAAATTAGTTTTAATATACACATCACTTCTAAACCAGCTTTGATTTTTTATTTTTTTTCCTTCTAGATTAGTTTCTTATATTGATATGGACCAGATGCAAAGTTCACAGCCTGATGCAGCTCTAAACCTATGAAGTTTCAGAGGTGTGCAGATTCAGGGTTTGGTTTTCTCTGACTTCTAGAAGAAAATACCAGGAGAGTTTTTCTTCAATTAAGAACAGCTGTTTCTACTACTACTGTCAATGACAAATTAAGACTTTTGTACCTTTAGAGATGGAAAAAAAATGTAAAAAATCAGCTTTGCTCAAGAGTTTATTCTTAACATTTTTCTTACTGAAATCCACAGAGGAAATTGAGAGAGAACAGGTTTTAATTACAGTATGTTTTCTTGTGTGTTGGCCACTTCTAATTTTACTGCCTGTGGGTTATCTGAGAACTAGTAGGAGAGAATATCCTACATTCTAAATCAAAAACAAAAAAACCTAGAGCTCAGTGCAAAACTTCATTGTACAAAACATACAGTGTACCAAATTTCAGCACATAAGCAGAGTTTCTTCTGTCTTTATTTAAAAGCATATGCACTTCTCCATAATGATGTACAGAACTGTTCTAGGAAAATATGCTCTGCTCATTGCTCACTGCTTCTGCCTACATTGGGACTTTGTAACAAACAGAAACAGTTTTCTCCATTTTAGCCATTTCCAGATGACTCCAAAGATCTCACCTCTCAGTTTGTCAGTTAAACTGAATATAATTATGCGAGGACATAGAAATACAGACATTTCTATAGGCCATTTCAGTCATTACAATACTTCAAAAAGCAGGACACACTACATTTCTGTCACTCCCTTCCCATGCTTGTCTAGCTTTTATTAAGATCACTTTGAAGCCTATCAAGACCTCCAAAGCACACTTTGGAGTGCTGGAGTGCTTGTTTCAAAGTTTCAACTCATCTACCAATTTTGTAAGTCAATACCCTTGTTCAATCATCAATTAAAAAAAATACTTAAATGGACGCAGAAAATAAGACAGAACATGATGAAACCCCCATTAAGTACTGTGACACTTAACCACGAATAATTGCCATATAGGAAATGGCTATCTAGCCCATTTTGTGTTGATTCTATAGCAGTCTCTCAGGACTCTGGTTCTCTGTCTTGCTTAGGAAGGTGTCATGAGACAAAGAACTCACCAATTACAAGATACATGACACCTGCTTTTTCTTTCTTATGAACAAGGCATGATACCTGCAGAAAGGATTTGACAATCTTAAATCCAAGCTGGCTTCGACACAGTTCACAAATACTCTGTTTGGTTATTAATTTTGGTGTGCTTCAGGAAGTTGCCATTAAACTGACCACTCTGAAATTCCCCTGAATTTTCTCCCTTTTCCCAATTCAAAGATAGGTATCAAATTTGCCTTTTTCAAGTTTTTGATTAATTCATCTATACTCCATACTGAGTTTGAATAATAACTACTAGCAGCTCTGAGGCTATTTCATCTAAGTCTCCATATACTCTAGGATCACTTCAAATCTACTTGAATAAATGGCCTTGCATTCTACGAGGAACTATTTATTTTGGTATCCTTCAAAATCCCACCATATATTTAGTTAACTTTTATAAATCTGACCCAGGAACTAAATCAGAACTGTTAAGAAACACTGCTTCCCTCCTTGAAATTCAGAGACACAAGCCAAAGGTGAAGCCATTGGAAATAATATTGTGGACGGCCCTGTGTTTAACTTAGCCAGGAGGCACCATTGTGCAGAAGAGCTAGCAACCTGCTGGCGTGTTCAGCTTGATTGTACTAATGCATTGCTTTGTAGAAAATGTTTTAATAAAAAAAGGAACAAAACTGGCAGACAATCTTTCTGTTTAAAACAAATTTTAGAACTGCCTCAATATGCATATTTATCATCTGTTACTTTTCAGATATCAGTCATAGTTTAAGCTCAAAAGATTTACCTTTGCAGTAGAAATGATACTTAAATGAGAATTAGCAGTGGGAAAATACTTGAAACTCTGATCTCCTCTCTTTTAAAGATGCCAGAAAATTAAATATTTTCGATTCTATCAATAGGGCATTAAATCTGTAACTAATTCCATATGTGTGAAAGCTGTAAGGATTAGAAGTGTATAAGGGTGTTGTAGAATAAATCAAAACCATAGCAAATTCTGCAAGGTTGCAGAATTGAGCCAGTCTAGGCAATCAGGATATGAAAATTAAATCAATTTATGGGAGGACAAACCATGCTTATCCTCTAAGTATTAGTTACTTCTAGTACACTGGCACCTGGATGATTCAACCCCTTTGTTCATGGAGCTATACACAGACATATAAAAAGAAGGTTCTAGACCCAAAGGATAAACACATTAACTGCATCCTTTTTGCTTAGCTTTTAAAAACTCAAAAGAGTGTCTGAAGAGTCAACTCTCACTTTACTGGGTACATGTTCACAGAGAAGACTGATTTATATACATATTTCTAATTAAATATAGAAACGTCTATATAAGTGGGCTCAAATCTAGGGTTATTTCAGCTAGATCAGGTTGTAGCTTTCTAATCTTCTCCATAATGAAAGTGAGAAAATTACAGATAAGTAACTGCTGCAATAAGACTACAGCCGTTAGTAAGGTTTATAACTTTTATTTATGTTTAGCTTTTCAGAAAGACTATCATGATACAAGAAATGAAGCAATGGAGAAAATGTTCCAATGGTTAATTTATCTCCCTGTTAAATCTTTTTTCTATGATCAGCAAAATTAGGCTCGATACCCACTGGCCCCCATGTGAACTTCATTTGCAAAATCTTTAAGTCATAAATGAAATTTCTTTCATCTAGCTATTGTTTACAGACCATATCTTGCTCACCTGTACAATATTCAGCATCTGGTACAATAAGATCTTTGCGAAGCTCATATCCCACAAGGAATATGTAACTGGGAAACTTGAAATAGTCTTTAGTGTAGTCTGTCATACCATATAGCATGATCAAGGCAAAGACCAAAAAAGCTGCCTCCTCACCTTGCCCATTTCTCTGTCTGTGACTTCTTCTACAGTCCCTAAGAACACTTCTACTACAGTGATGTGTACTGCTGCTTCTGCCTAACATGCCATAACTAGCTGTCCCTTTCATTTGCTCATCTTGCATCATTTTTTTTATCCTGAACAGTGCACAAGACAGGATAATTGTGCTTTCTGGAACAGACCTTCAACAGATCCATGCTAGTGGAGACCTACTAAAATCAATGGAGATAGGCTTGCATAAACAGCAGCTGAGATCTGTCTTTAACCAGCCGTGTAGTAAAAAGGTACAGATTTTAAGTTCCATAAGAAAGCTCTAGTATCCTTGTACTGTGAGGTCAACAGTACAGGCATCTCTTTTAAAAAGTTCGATGAATTTCTTGAGCTGTCTTCTGGCATGCTTCAGCCCTGTGAAACAAATAACTGAGGAAGGCTCATAAAAATGAGTAAACAAACATAAAAGGCTGGCCCTCAGTGCTATTGTATTTCAGAGCTGGCTCACTGCTCTTGTTAAATGGCTGCTACAGACACATACAAAGAATCATACGAATAATGCTGGAGCCATCTACCTACAGCACAGAAACGTGATCTTTTCTGTTCAAATGTGTTTGAAATTTGTTAGAACTGGAAAAAAGATTACTCTTTCCTTAAAAGGGCATGATCTCATGCTCACTGCCTTTTTTTGATACAGGACTGGGAGGCGAAAAAAGCCTAAAAACCTATTTAGTCCTTGCTGGCTTAATAACTTTAACATATTATTTCTGATGAAGATGAAAAAATCAGACTTGTAAAAACTGATCCTAAAAAGAAAAAAGAGGCTTTAACTAAGAAGGGGGGAAAGAAAGTATGGGAGGCAGTTTAGTGCCTTGACATCGGTTAACAATACAATAGTCTGAAGTCTTTAACTCATTAATTTGAAAGGGTTTGGCTCCGGCTCTTTATTTTGGCTTTTCATTTTTGTTTGTTTGTTTTTCCCCTCCCAAAGGAAATCTGGACTGTAGATGATTACTTTGAAAACAAAGCAGTACACAACTCTGGTAGAGAGATTCTCTTCAAAAGAGATTATTCGAGGAACAAAACATGCTTTAAATTAACAATCAGTTGCAAGAGTGACAGGCCTCAGGGTTTGGTGACACAGCCTCACATTAATTACTTGCTAAAGAATGGGATTGTGTGCAATATAACACGAGGATAAATATTAGGATAGGTAGTTTCAAGAAGTTAGGCTAAAAGAAAGCGCCTTTTTGACATCAACATTGAGGAATCTAGGGAGGTTAAACACAAAATTGAAACTAATACACATACATACACAATATCCTTTTCTAATTAGCATGAGCCTTTGGGTTTGCTCACAGTAGTGCATTAGAGATAAGACAGCTGTTAATGTCCAAAACTAAATAGGAGGTTTTTTAATCTATTAAGAAGGATGTGTACATTTGAAGAAGCAACATCAGTTGATTACAGATTTAGAGTACACTGAGTTGTGCTAAGTTTTCCTAGAACTACAAACCAATTTCAAGTTAATCTCCATGGGGATTGGACCTGAACCAGTGAACCACTGACAATCAAACAGGATCTTTACGGACCATGAACACTCTGTTCAACCTTTTGTGGAAGTCTGATCATTTAGAATATGTTCAATAAGCTATGCTGTGAGCTAGAACTATGTTCCTTGGGAGAGCTCTTATAGGACACCTCAAATGACCCTGCTGAAGCGCTCTGCTAACTAGTTGCACATTAGATGAGCACCTATAGTGAATTTGATTCATCAGAAGCAGCAGCAGGATTTCAAATTCCTTCTATGATCCAGATGGAGAAATGAAACCATTTTCCCTTTAGCTACTGTATCAGCCTCTGACAACCATGGTGTAATTATGTTATCACCTTCAGTAATGCGCCTAGTTAGCCAAAACTGTCTTACATTATTGTCTAGTCTTAATAAATACATAACAGTTTTACAAGGGGAAAATAGGTTTTTCTGAGATCAGGAGCTCTGCTTTTACAGCAGAGTGGTAAACTTGTCTGAATATGCTTGCAAGAGGCCTGCATTTACTGTACCTCCTGGAAACTCCTCAGCTAGGGAAAAGCTCTTTCAGTATTTGAAGTACAGCCTCCTATTAAAATTTGCATTTTTAAATGTTATGTTTTATCTTAGTTTTCTAGTTGAATTTGGTTTGGACAGCAGTTAAAACAATGCATTCTCCTGTGGATTAAGAAAAAAAAATTGGAGTCTGGGCTGGAAGGAGACAGGACCTATGCCACTATCTGTGGCTTGAAAAAAATATAATATCACAGCTCAAGAAAACAGCTGTTTTGTTTCCTGAGGCCATCACTCCTGTTCCAGTTTTTTCTTTTCTGCTGTCTCAGAGTGAACTAGCCCTAACTTGTACAAACCTCTATGCAATTCCAAATCTTGCCCCTGCTTTCTGTGAGACCAGGGGTGGCTGGGTGGGGGGGTGTTAAGCGAAGTTTGCCAGAGAATGGAAACACAAAACATTTCAAACTCTTACCTCAGCAGTTGTCCTGGTTTCAGCTGGGATAGAGTTAGCTGTCTTCCTAGTAGCTGGTACAGTGCTATGTTTTGAGTTCAGTATGTGAAGAATGTTGATAACACTGATGTTTTCAGTTGTTGCTCAGTAGTGTTTAGACTACAGTCAAGGATTTTTCAGCTTCTCATGCCCAGCCAGGGCACCTGACCCAAACTGGCCAACAGTGTATTCCATACCATGTGACATCCCATCTAGTTTAGGAACTGGGAAGTGGGGGGGGCAGGGATTCGCGGCTTGGGGACTGGCTGGGTGTCGGTCGGCGGGTGGTGAGCAATTGCCCTGTGCATCATTTGTACCTTTCAATCCTTTTATTACTACTGTTGTCATTTTATTAGTGTTATCATTATCATTATTAGTCTCTTCTTTTCTGTTCTATTAAATCGTTCTTATCTCAACCCAGGAGTTTTACTTCTTTTCCTGATTTTCTCCCCCATCCCACTGGATGGGGGGGGAGTGAGTGAGCGGCTGCGTGGTGCTTAGTTGCTGGCTGGCGTTAAACCACGACAGCAGTAAAAACCCATCCTAGAAGATTTCACATACAAGAGAGAGAAGTGCCAGGCGCCAACCACCTGAAAAGCATCCTCTTCAAGGCAGCAGCTGTTTTGCTTTGCAAAACCTAAGTGGCCGCTCCCAGAATATCGTTATGCAGAGATGTCCCCATAACCACGCAATTCTCTATGACAGAGAATAGATGAAGGGACTGTCACAACAAGGCTCTGAGATCAAGAGCTGGATACTAACCATGTATCATAAAGCCTCATAGAGAGGAGGATTAAAAAGACAGTACTGTCAAGATCAGTTGTGACTGACACTTACTACATACGTATAAAATGTAAGTTTAGCTTCCAAGCTTCCATGACCCAATTAGATCCAGTGTTCTGTTAGGCAGACATTAAGTGAGATAAATCCTCCACACTGTGCATAACTCCCTCTGAAAAGTGTCATCTGGGGCCACCCTGAGATTGCCAAGGACAACTCTGGAGAAAATAAGCAAATAAATAAATAAGTGATATGTATTATTCATTTATTTAAAAAAAAAAAAGGGGGAGTTAAATTCAGTTGGTGGGGGATCACAAGTGGTGTTCCTCAGGGCTCAGTATTGGGCCCAGTTCTGTTTAATATCTTTATCAATTATCTGGATGAGGGGATTGAGTGCACCCTCAGCAAGTTGCAGACGACACCAAGTTGGGAGTGAGGGTTGATCTGCTCAAGGGTAGGGAGGCTCTACAGAGGGATCTGGACAGGCTGGATTGATGGGCTGAGGCCAATTGTATGAGGTTCAACAAGGCCAAGTGCCGGGTCCTGTACTTGGGTCACAGCAACCCCATGCAGCGCTACAGGCTTGGGGAAGAGTGGCTGGAAAGCTGCTCAGCAGAGAAAAACCTGGGGGTGCTGGTTGACAGCCGGCTGAATATGAGCCAGCAGTGTGCCCAGGTGGCCAAGAAGGCCAATGGCATCCTAGCCTGCGTCAGAAATAGTGTGTCCAGCAGGAGCAGGGAAGTGATTGTTCCCCTGTACTCGACACTGGTGAGGCTGCACCTCGGGTACTGTGTTCAGGTTTGGGCCCCTCACTACAGGAAAGACATGGAGGTGCTGGAGCGTGTCCAGAGGAGGGCAACCAAGTTGCTGAGGGGCCTGGAGCACAAGTCTTATCAGGAGCGGCTGAGGGAACTGGGGTTGTTTAGCCTGGAGAAAAGGAGGCTGAGGGGAGACCTTTTCTCTCTCCACAACTCCCTGAAAGGAGGTTGTAGTGAGGTGGGTGTTGGTCTCTTCTACCAAGTAACTAGTGATAGGATGAGAGGAAATGGCCTCAAGTTGCAGCAGGGGAGGTTTAGATTGGATATTAGGAAAAATTTCTTTACTGAAAGGGTTGTCAGGCATTGGAATAGGCTGCCCAGGGAAGTGATGGAGTCAGCATTCCTGGAGGTATTCAAAAAGCACGTAGACAAGGCACTTCAGGACATGGTTTAGTGGGCATGGTTGATGGTTGGACTTGATGACCTGAAAGGTCTTTTCCAACCTAAATGATTCTATGATTTCAGCAAAATGAAAGTCCATCTCCCACTGGATTTTTTCTTCTGTCAAACTAAGAAGGCGTTCAGGAATGTGGATAAAAATAAACCTCCCCTGACTGTGGAGGTGGAGTGCTCTGACTTCTATGGATTTTTAGCATTAGCTAATAGGTTCAAGGAAGAATTAATATAATGTTCCAAACACTCCAGGTGACCTGTGCCAAGTGTAGCAGCTGGCAATAATAGAGTAAATTACATGATTATATTAAAGATGAATAGCACAGCTTTACAAAAATAAGTAACTAACACTGTTCGGAATTCAAATCAGCTATAGCAGGAGCAGACCTAATGGATACAAATGAACATAGTATTAAACTGTAGAAAAGAAAATCAGAGTCTCCATTTACCTTCCCATCATGACCAGGAATCAGACTTTGTGAGTGTATAACAAAGCTGATGGCATTTTCTCAGGGCTTTCGAAGAGAAGTCCTTACCACTGCAGTATTTTAAGTACCTACTGACATCTTGTCACCTGAGAAAAGAGTATATTGAGATCAGGACAAAGGTATAGTTTGATCTCACTGGAAACCAGAATTCTGTCTATAAAAAGACCTTGCTGCTTTGCTTTGTGGTAGAACAAAAACAAAACTCTTCAGTTTGGGAGTTAGGGAGTGGAAAGGTGAACAGACTTTCTCAGAATTGGCAGTAGCCCAATGCTTATAGCATTTGGCATGGATAGGGTTTTTTTCCTGAAGTAAACATCTGAAGCTGCATCTCCATGTCCCTGTGAGAATGCTTTAATCTGTGCTACTGGCTATTCTGAGCTCTGATCTCTCTTCTGCTCCAAAGAATATCTAACCTTGGCCCAAAAGGCCAATATTTTTCTACAAAATATTAAAATATTGGTGTGCCAAGGGGCAAAAGCTTCCTCGAAAATTTTTCAGCGACTTCTACTTATTGTTCTGCAGCCTTTCTGTAATGGAGTATTTGTGTTGGCAGTAATAGGATTACCTGCATCATTAAAGGTTACAGGAGCTTTCCCTTGGCAGGTGCAGTAAACGAAGAAAATTATTTTCAGAGTATTTGGTTTATAACAGAAGGGCTTAATTATAGTTCCAATGAGGCTGAGCTGCCCAGATCACGGTGATCAACATCAGCTCCAAAAAACATAATGCAGTACATCTGAGAGGTACTGAAAGCAGCACTGTGGGCCACAGGATAATAACACCTGTAAGCAGCTCTCTCAGACAGGTTCTGAAAAGGAGAGAGGAGACAGCATTTCATTATTTTCTTCCCCTGTCTAAGGATGATTGGAAAGAAAACATTGTAATGTGCTCACAATGCATCACACAGCGTAGTCAAACTAACACAGTTTCACATGGCGTCACACTGTCTACTGAGTGCTACTGCAGCACTAAGCCTAAACCTACGACAAACCTTAGGACACTAAAGAATCAAAGCCAAAACCAGGAGATCTTGCTCACTATTATGGATGAGGCTGTGGGAGAGAGAGAAAAGAAATTAATTGCTAGCCAATAGAAGACTTTTAACTTGTTCTAAATCCAAGACAGGGCTGAATTTGGGGTGAATTACCCTTCCACCCTCTCAATCTGAAGCTTTTTTTTTAAGTGTACAGAATATGCCACTTAACTAAGTCTATTTAATACCCTGTTTCTAAGAAGTCTTCCTCTTACTATCAGTCCTATTAAAATCAGTAGTTATTCAGTCAAGTGAATATGACAGTCCAAAGAACCACGGCTGGTCTAAGCTTAAAAAGGAAAAAGGTTGCCTAAAGCTAGTGACTATCAGAGATTGATCTTTATTTAAGACAGCAGCTGTTCTTAGGGATTTGGCCAATGGCCAAACTAATGAATATAATCTTGAACATATATATATACACACGTATATATTTCAGGTTTGTTTACTCAGGTATTCATTATATTTGAAAAAATGCCAGTATCAACACGGAGAAGTGACTAAGGACATGATCCTGTGCAGATCTGAAGACAGTTATAAACTCTGCTAAATCCATCTGAAAAGAAGAAATGGAGATTAACTGTACTGAATAGAAGTCTGGATTTATACTTACAAAACTAGGTCAGGCTGCCACACAAACCAATTGGAACAGAAGTAAGCCTCGTACAGAACTCTTGGGCAGAATTCTCTATGGTTTCAAGTATTTTTTGTCCGCAGAAGAGCTTACTCTCACAGGCAAATGCTGAAGCATCCAAGCAGCCTGGCAAGGTAGTGATAAGAAATACAGTGGGGAAGACTCCTTTCCTCATCCAGCCCACAAGACGTCTGCAGAGCTGATGCACTGCAGCCACTGGAGTCTAGAATATCCCTCATTCCTTACTCTAAACATCTAACACATAATAATGGGTCTGGGCCTTACATTTCCCTTCTGTTTCCCTTCCTCAGGTTGGTTT